>NC_045714.1:30871031-31188755 GCF_009834535.1 Camelus ferus
AGAGGTGATCCCATAGGAAGTAGGAATGATCCCAGGAGACAGAAATAAGGAATGAAGGAAAGTGAGTTAAAAGCTGGTGAACTGATCTGTTTACACTGCTGCAATGAAGTTGCATCTTGTGGGGACCCTCTAAGGAATGGCAGAGAATGTGCCGTAGCTGAAACCCAAGGTCTTCAGAGGGAACGTGAGCACAAAACTAACTCCTACACATTAGAATCTTCCTGGCCCAGAGACAACGTGAGCTTCCTAAAAGGACACTCATCCCTGGAATATGGAAGCACTGAGGCCAGGATGGCTTCATCCAAGAAGATGACCTGTGAATATTCCACGTGAGACAATGTGAAGCAGGGGATGCTGGGCCTCATTTTAATACCTTGCTGTCTCTCCTGAAATTGTGCCCGCTTGGAATTTCACAATATATCTGTTAGCGAGGAGAGGAAACCCACCTCCTAGGGCCTCAAATGAGAAAGGAAAAGTGGTAAGTGGATGTCACCAAGGTCAACCATCTGCTTATTAAAGAGAGAGTCAGGTTTCCTTTGCCCCCGGGAAGCTGTAACCTGGCCATGTCCACAGATCTCTCCAGTGAATTAATTTTTGTTTTTCTTTATTTAAGGGGGTGAGGGGTGGGGCAGGTCCCTAGTCTTTGGACATTTGAAACAAGAGGAAGAAGCCTCCCCAACAGAGGCTAAGGATCTCAAAAGAATAGTGCCTGATTATAATCTACATTACTTTAAGAAGGAGGCTGGGAACATTTTGCTTGATTTTTATGCCTTAGAATGCATAGTTTTTAGCCCACTGCCTTTGGAAGATCCAATTTATCAATTAGAGAATGACTAAAAGACTGTATTCTTCCCTGATATATTCACAAGAATTTCTGATAAAGAGAGTTCTTATTCTGCTGTCATCACTAATAATTTTAAAGAAAGAAACAAAAGAGATGTTGGAAGATGGTTGCAGGGACTGAAAACTTATGGCCAAGGGCCTGGTTTACCCCAGCGATGTGCTGGGGGTGCAGTAGGGTTAGTATGTGTTCCTTTCTTCCAGTAAATATTTCTGAATATTTACTACATGCCAGGCATTGCCCAGTTTCTGGAGATGCAACAGTAACTAAATATATACATGAACTTTTTTCATCTTTTATTTTCTTCTGCAGGGGTACCAAACAGCCCCAGATTGCGCTTAGGGCTGTTTCTGCATTTGCCTGGTGTTCTCAGACCCCCTTCTTGTGCCTCTTCCTGCAGTAAAATCACCAGGTAACCCTCTCTGTTGCTCACCTGCCTCTAGCCTGCTTCCTGCCTCCACCTGCTCTGCACACTAAGGACCCATTTCCCCAAGGGATGGCCTCTGTCAAGTCTTGTGGATCTATAATTAATATAAGTCCATGCAACTTTCAGGGACAAATCAATGAGTGATTGAGAGCTTCTGTTGACATCAGAAGAGCATTAAGAAAAGAATGACAGCCAAGGCAAACACCTTGGGAAAGAGCTGACAGTATTATGGACCAATATACTTTTCCATTTTGCTTTTGAGAGCCTGGAAAATATTTTGAAGACTATTGTGCAATAAATAGAGCAACAGTAATAACACAAATTAGCCCCCTTGGGGGAAGTGCGTTCTAGATGACTTCCTCACGGGCTGGCCATTCATTTCTCCTTCCGGTTGGGAGTGCTGTTCTGAACCACAGCTCAGACAGGCTCCTGATCCTGACTGGTCTCTGGCCAAGGAAGGCTGGACTGCAAACGCTGGGGGAGAGCTTTCCCTCCACGTGGATGGACTTTGCTTATGGTGGCCTGGCCTTGAGCACTGCCTTTGCCCATAGGTTCCTAAAACTAGAACGTCTCCTAACAGATCGGCTCCTTGGGCTACTGAGGACTGTCAGGATGGTTAATATACCACCCTTCTCTCAACCTAGTTGCCCTCCAAGTTCTTTGGGGACCAGCCCTGAAGAGCAGCTGTCTTGCTATTTTTCATCTTACCCTCCCTGAAGACGCGTTCCCTTCTTTAAGGAACTTCTTGCCTCTTGACAACGTTAAAGCCTCCCTGAGGATGGCTGTGATTGAACTTGGAATTCACACTTGCTGCTTTCATCCCTGATGCGAAGTCTCTCAGGGGCCATCCATCCTTTCTTCTAGGAGTCTGAAATGGGCCTGAGCACAGTAGTGCGTCATTTCCTTATGTGATAAGTTATTAGAAAGTTAATCTAATCCTGGGCAGAGTTCCAGAGATTTTTTGCTTTCAAATTCTGGCTCTGGGACAAAGCAAATGCTTCAGAAAAAGTGAGACATCGGCTATTCTTTGTGGGTGGTTTTAAAATCAGTGGGTTGCACTATTTGATTATTAAGTGTTTTTCAAATTCTTTGGCTAAATCCAAAGATGAATTTCTAACATATATGTATAAAAAATAAATATATATATATATTTTTTGATCAGTTGCCTATTTCTGAGACGTCACCCTAAAATTTAGTAGCTTAAGACAATAACAATTATTTATTTTGTTCCTGAATACACAATTGGAGATGGTTTGGTGTGGACTGTTCATGTCTGCTCAATGAGACTCCACTGTGGGGCTGGAGGAGGCACTGGGGGGGATGCTGACCCCATGGCTCACTCAGTTTGTGCAAGCTGGTGACTGGGATCTTAGCTCGGGGCTGGGGGCCATGGTTCATCTCAACATGGGCTGCTTGGGCTTCCTCACAGCACGGACATCCCAGATGCTATGAAGTACACATTTTTATGCCATCGCCTCAGAAATCACAAAGTGGCTGCTTGCATGTTATTTATTCCTTGAGATGATTACAATGGCCCATCCAGATTCCAAGGAGAGACAATGTCGACTTCACCTCTTGATGATACATTGTCAAGATTCCAGAACATGCGGGATGAGAAATATCTTTGTTAACATCGACAAAAAAATACAACCTGCACAAATCTCAAGTGATTTTTTTTATGAAACCTGATTGCAAAAACTTTGACCTATGATACCAGTCACAGACAGGTATTTCCAGATGAACTAAATGAGTAGCATTGCTCAAACACAGTTGAAGATTCAGAGCAGAGATGTGGGTTTTCCTCTTTCGAGATCCATTAAATTGCTGCAGAAAAATTCTTGCTCTTTGAGTGCTAGGGGATATCTAGAAATATGAACAATAACTCAAATTATCATTAAGATAAGAAAAGGAATATGAGGACATTTGAATATAGTCAGCAATTCAAAGTATGCTTCAGTTCTCAAAGGAACCTGAGGAAGGTATGAAGGGAAACAGAGGAGAAAAAGGAAGAAAAGAAGGAAGGAATGAAAAGAAGAGGAAAGAAGAAAGAAAGGAAGAAAGAAAGAAAGAAAGAGAAAGAAAGGAAGGAAGGAAGGAAGGAAGGAAGAGAGAGAGAGAGAAAGAAAGAAAGGAAGAAAGAAAGAAAGAAGAAGAAGAGAGAAAAAGAAAGAAAGAAAGAGAAAAAGAAAAGAAAGAAAAATTGTACAGCAAGAGGGAAGGGCAAGAAGTGCAATTTTATCAGCCTCACACAAGGATTCCCCAGGTGGTTGTTTAAACAACTGACCGATTCCAGGCACCAGACATCCAAGACGTTCTCACTCCCTTTAACATGAGCCACACCCAATTTCCCAGAATCCTGAGAAAGGAGAACTGGGCAGCCAGTAGCAATTCCTTCTCTTGCTCAATGAGGGAAACTCAGTGACACACACACTCTAATAGTTTCCAAGATTTAGGGAAAGTGAAAAGTACCTCTGTATTAAAGTACGACTAAGGAAGTGGGCACCACGTGATGTCCAATAGCCACTCACTCCAGGAAGACGCCACATGATTCTAAGAATGTGCATTGACATGAGACGTTCCAGCAGACCACATCTGCATGTTAACAGTAGCTTTTACTCTGAGTGGCGTGAGGAGCCAATGGAAGGTTTTAGGCAGAGAGGGGTAGATCTAACTCAAGCTTTCAAAGAATTGCTCTGCAGTGGGAAAAATCAATTTTGATCAGAATAAGGGCGAAACAGGAAGAGTACTTAAGAAGCTCTTGCAATAATCTAGGCAAGAGGTGATGGGGGCTTAAAAAAAAGATGGTAGGATGGCCCTGGTGAGATGCGATTAGATTCAGGATTTTTCTGATGTTTCTCTGGATCCACATTATATTGACTTTTTTTTTAGCATCGTTTGATTTGCTCTCTCTAGGAATTTTGCGCCCTAAATATCAACAATGGAAGCAGAATTTAATAGCAGTTTAAGGAGAATGAACTAATTCGTGTTTCTCAAGCATCACTGTGTCCACAAATCATCTGAGGATCTTGTTAAAATGTAGATTCTAATCTTGCAGACCTGGGGTGGGGCCTGAGCAGCTACATTTCTAAGTTCCCAGGTGATGTGATGGTCCAGAGACCACAAAATAAAAGACTAACTTACTAAATGGCCATTGGCCACGTACAATCTGGGACCTCTGGGGTAGATACTAAAAATCTCATATTCGCTTGTGATTTCATCCAAAGTCTCTGAGGATAAATCATGAGGACGTTCTATTTGTGCTCTTTACGTAGGTAGATTTCTGCGGATTTCTATTTTTCTCCTTTTAAAGGCTGATATTCAATCTACAGAGGCTGACCCACGCAAAGATTTCTTACACAAATTGGTAGCAGTAAGTGACGTGAGTTGAGTGTGCAGACTGTTGCACGACATGGCAAACTCCCAGCTGTGCGTATTTAACCCTGAAAGATCACAACACGAATGTGAAGTCAGAGCTCATTAAATTAGAGACTGATTTAACCAAACGATTTGTGCAGCCATTACACAGGTGTTCCGTTTCAGAAAGTATTGGAGCACAGAGCCGGGGGGCCTCAAAGCTAATTTCTAACCTAGACTAATCATGCCAGAAATAATGACCCGCCGTTACTGCCTTGTGAATCAGACCCTATGATATTTAAAATAATTAAGATCAAAGCCTCAGTAGAAGGTCACTGAATTCAGCAGTCATAAAATGTTAGCACAAAACTCCAGGCTGTGCTTGTTTGCTTAACAATCTTTAATGCTGAGGTTATAAAATGGCACAAAGAGGGACACTAGTGTCATCTTCCAAGTTGTTGCTCTGCCCAGAGGAACTGCCCACAAGCGAGGGAAGCGATGAAATTGGTATTCAAAGCAAAGGTGTGACTCAAAAGCCATTACAAGCATGAAGAGACCTGGTCACTGAAGAGATGGATCTATCTGCTTCGCTGGCTGCGATCCCAACAGACGAGGTGTAACAAAGATTTGCTTCCCAGTGGTAGTAAGTTGGGGGAAAAAAAAAAAGTGTGAAATGAATTGGTTTGTCTGGGCCGAGTTCCCAGGAAAAGGGTGTCTTTCATACCAAAAGCTCCCACCCAAACTGGCCGGGGTGCTTCAAGCCAAAGATTTAGACAGTCAAATAAGAGCTAATTGTATTAGAGGTTTGGTTAGGAAGTGGGTTGACAATTAAGAGCAGCTCAGGACCTTTAATGGCCCAACCACTAGGCTTGGGAGGCTGTGGGATAACACACCGGAGCAGAGGAAGGCTTCCTAATCCGCTGCTCAGACGTTGACGGACTTTGGCTGGAACAAGTGTGAGACGGGAGAGAGATAGTGGCCCTCGTGGCAGAGGCAGAGGAAGCTACAAGGCTGATAACCGAGGTTGCATTTATTCACAAGATTGTGCTGGAGATACACAGAGCTGCGGAGCCACAGCAGGGAGCTCCAGGAAAAAGAAGCCCTGCATCTTTAACAGGGGACGGCGTTTGTCAACAATGTTATGCTACTGTTTTCCGTGGGCAAGTTCCCAGCAAGTTGCACTCCTAACACAGAATTTTTATTTAAGCGACACTTTTCATCAGGCTGATTATTGCTGGACCCTGTTCTCATCACTTTGCAAATGTTACCCCACTTATAACTCATAACCACCCTCTGGGGTGAATAACACGATTATCATCAATTTAAAAATGAGGAAACAGGCTCAGAGAAGCTTGAGGACTCATCAGTGGCGCCCCTTCAGTTCAGGAACAGTGCAGGGGGAGCATCTGGGTGAAATGGATGAAGAGGGCATTACAGGAGAAGAAAGGAAGCCCATTCTTTTTTTTTTTTTTAAAGTAACTATGTTTTATGTATTATTGTATTATTGTATTATTTTATTTTGGTAGGGGGTAGGTAACTAGGTTTATTTATTTTTAGAGGGGGTACTGGGGATCGAACCCAGGACCTCACGCATGCTAAGCAAGCGCCCTACTACTTGAGCTGCACCCTCCCCACACTTTTTATTTTTCTATTTGGAAGGAAGATGTATTAAAGACCCAAGAGAAAATTTAAGAGGCCTCTTCCATGCCCTCTTCCCACAAGTGCCGAAATGAAAGTCCATTAATAAAGCTTAAAACTGAAATTTAGTACAGATAAAAGCAAACCTCATTACCCGACGTGTGATTACTGGAGAGCTCACAGCTGGGGGACATTTCTGGGGAAGGATGAGGCTTGCCGACTCCGGCTGCTGATTTCCAACCAGGCGTTAAAACCGAGCCCCTGTATCTCTTCCTTTAACAGGTTGTAGCATTGACCGCTCTGCCATAGACACTGGAAAGAAGTCTGAATGTGGAAAACAGACCCTAAGAGTCTTAAGGATGAAGGAAAGTGGAGATCAAACATGTGTCCCCCTGCTAAGCAACAGCTGTCCTTCACAAGCTCACTCCTTTCCCCTTTGCCACTTTCCCAAGGGAAGACCAGTCTCCAGCCACTTGTGGGCAAATTCAACAGCAACATCCTTCTTGGTCCTCAACGCCTTCCAACCTCCTGCGAAACTCCCTCCCCACAAAGCTTCATGACACCTAACTCCATCACTCCTCATCCCCCAGCAGGGTGGATACTTATTGGCTCCCAGGATACTCCCTCCATCCACTGAAGTCTTTAGTACCCGGGCCGCAGTCTTCTTAAATCAGCTGGCAACATGCAAGTAAATGACGCAGCTATTATCAGACACCCACGATGCTCCATCTGCTTGAATCCCGTGACTTAAAGTTCTGCTGCATTTGCCAATCTATTTCCATGACCAGAGCCTGAATTTCAAGATTGCTCCACTTCTGAAATTTTACCTCCAAATACCCTTCCTTCTGAACCCATTCTTCCATCTTCCTCAGTCTTTCCTCCAGCCTGGTTGCTCCCGTTCCCTGCCTTCCAAGAGCCTCCTCCTGGCTTCCTTTTCCAAGCAGCCTAGCTATCCTGGTTTGGCCTTTCAGCTTCCACTTTACCTATTAACTCCTTTCTTGCCTTGTCCTTTTTTCTGCACCTCCAAACCCTAGATCAATCCAACCAGACGTTCTTCTCCTTTGACACCCAGGCAGTCAAATACTGGTGGAAAAATACCATGTAACTTTGCAGATGGGTGACACTGACGAGAGGTACAAGACTTTGAAAACAGATCTATGGAATTATACAGTTTCTTGGAAACCTGATTTAATCCCTGGCCTCCGGCAAGAAGTGACTAATTAGCTCAAGACCCCCTACCTCAGTGCCAAAGCTCACGGGAAGTTAGGCTCAATCCAGGTGGATAACAGTATTAAACTTCAGATAACTTGGGCACAGTCCAAATTCTCTCATGCAATAAACTCTCATGTTTAACCAAGTTACTTTATCATTCTGAAATTTTATTGTATGCAACGCCGTGTAAAATCAATGACACTTGGGAATCTTTGTGCATTTTAGTGGCATTTGTTTGAAAAGAATTTGACCTATACTGCTAAATAATGTGCTTAATGATGGGGTCCAGAAGTGGTAATGAAATGGAGGTAGAAGACATGCATCACATAGCCGCGAGCCTGAATTACAGCTTCAAAGGGCTGGGGCACGTTCTCAAGGCTTACATTCAAATGTCCTTTTACTTAACAATATTACTTTAAAAAAAAAAAAAAAAACTAAAACCCTAGGCCTCTATTAATCACTGTCTCTTTCCAAATTTGTCTTCAATTTCAAATCCAACTTTTTCATGCTCCACTAAATAGCTCATAGTAATAGCTCAGGTACCCAATGTCATTCTATTTAGTAATTTTTCCACCTAACTGAAGATTTCTCTCTATTAGTATCATTGAAAGATATACCTGTTAGCCGTCTTTCTAAAACTGATTAAATTATTCTCTTCCATCTTAAGGATAATGCATAAACATGTAGCTGTTTCTTGAACTTGCAAAGTCCTCTTGTTAAAACTCAATTATAGAACTTGTAACATCTGTTTGGCTGCTGCAAGAGATTTTATGATTCCCTCTGGGTTTTTGTCTTTGTTCCCAACGTTGCGGTGGCGAGAAAAATATCCTACAGATAAATTTGATGCTAAATTATAATAAATATGTGCTGTGATCTCAGAAGTATCAGGAAGTTTAATAATGGCCTTGAAGCATTTCCCTAAGAGATGTCCCTCTCTAGTTAACACCAGAAAGAGTCTCTAAGCCCTATGGAGAGTGACATAGTCTATCAAATATATGAGGAATAACTTATTTGTGATTTTTAAGCCGCCTCACATCATTTTTGGATTCAAAGTCACCAGCTGTTAGCAGAGCTAAATGGCTTTATTATTCTGGGGTTCAAGTACCTCAGCTCTCAACCGAGACCCCATCTTCTCTGTTCCTCCAGAGTCCATGATTCAAATACCATAGTGCATGTGAAAGCACTTTGAATGGAGTAATGGGTGGTATCAGTGGCAGAGCAAAACCATCTGAAATCGGGAGAGCTTTTGGTAACTTCCTTCATCCTTTACCATTTTCTCTCCCGCAACGTGTATCACGCACTCAGTAAATGTTTAATGAACAAATGAATGAAGGGGTAGGCTTTGATACTGCTGTAAGAGAATTAATAACACAAAACAAGTTTGTCCCCAAAGCTAGAAATTCCTTTTTCATAAAATCTGAAGCATGTCCAAATCTGACTTGGTCACCAGCTACCTCTTTGGAAAGCAGAGGGGCAAACCCTCCAAATTGTGCCAAAGCACTTTTCCTTAAGAAAGTCTTCAAGTTCATTGAAATTATCAGCTCCACACGTCAACACATTCATTTTCAGAGGGAAACTAACTTTTTTTAATTATTTGCTCATCTATATGTAAGCCTAGAATACCTATTAAGATAAGTTATCCTGAAGACATAGCACTAGACTGTGACCGATAGATCAGACTTCAGGTGTTGGAAAGAGAAAAGAGAAAACAGTCATGACCACGTCACATGAGAATTTACTAAAGAGACTACGGTAGGATTAGCTCGTAAAAGAAAAACCAAAAGGAAAAATATGGAAACAACGTAGTCCAAATCAATTCTCTCTTAATACTAAAGAGAGAAGAGATTCATTCTGATTAGCTCCAGGGGTAACAAGCAAATATTAAACAGACACAGATATTAAGAAAGAGCATGGTAGCCACTGGAATTCCCTATGGATGAGACAGGTCCTTGGGAGCACTGACCTTCCTTTACATGGTACCAAATCACAAGGGAAAAGAAGCAGCCAGGTGGGATTCCATAATACAGCCAACCTGAGGATTTTCCTTCAGAGCATTTGAAAAACTTTCTCCTCATTTATGACCCAGGAAACGAAGACGACCCATGCGACGTGCCACATGAACGGTGTTCTCAGAGTCCATGGTGCAGACATTTCTTCATTTTTTAAAACTGACCAGGTGAGAACCAGTCGGCAGACACATCAGGAACTAATGGGGGAAGGCTCCAGATTTGCGGTTCCATAGCCTGCAAAACTAAAGCCCTTCTCTGCTCTAAGCACAATAAATACTTACTGCATTAAAACATAAGCATAAGCCAAAGGCAGGCAGAGGGAAATGGTGAGAAGTGCCCTCCCGGACATTTCTAAATATGCCAGAGAAACTTTCAACCGCATGTTACAACTTTATAAACTGTGTGTAAACTTGACCTCTGAAAAAATGCCAGGGTCGATGATGCTGAGAGGGACTTCTTCAGTGAATCATAGCTGGGACAGTCATTTTCCAACTCTGCATGTAATTTTCCACATCTTTTCCAAAATAAGCCATGTAGTGAGTCCACACACAGGGCAGGTTTCCTCCGCCGGCTTCCCGTCCCCTGATCACACATCATTTCCCTGGTGATAATTCTCTCCCTTGGCTCAGGATGTCCCACCCTAGCATTCTTGTTCTTTCTTAGTACTCTCTTTCCTTCACCACCAGAACTTCTATAAACCATCCAGGCAAGTCTATAGGCAATTTACAAACGGGGAAACAAGGCAAAATCCTACCCACTATTTCATGCTGATTTTAATTTCTACCTCTGATATGCTGACCCCAATAAGTGGGACAGTCTTGGGCAGCTCAGTGAGAATACCTAGGCTTTCTTGTCAGAAATATTTTCCTAGTAACATAACTACAATTTTTAGATCACAGATTTGTTTAAGCAACTCTATAATATGGATTCTATTAGGATTTTTATTTTAAAAAATAAGGAAACTTTCCCAAAGTTATACTCTTAGAAACAGAGGAAAGTGAGGTTTATCCCATTTCATGGTCCCTTCCATATAAATGATTGGAAAGTCTTGTTTTTTCCTGTGAATTTTTTAGGGACTGTCTCATCTTTGACAATTCCACCATCATGCCTACTCAAAACATTTTAATAATTCCCTGTGGACTCCAGAATCGAAGTCTACTTTTTTTTTCTTTTACTGTTGCTTAAGATGCTGAACATTACAGTCTCTCCACAATTTAAGAGTTACTTCCTGCATTTTTCTTGGACTCGGGTGAACCAACTTTGTCAGCCCAGAGTGGAGATGCAAGGGCTTTTCCTTTTTATTGATTCACGAATTAATTTGGATGAAAAGACAATGAAAGGGAATATTTGAAATGAAGACTGGCCCACACATCTGGGATTTGAAGCAATCTACTCACTCTCTGTAGAACATGCCTCACCCTCAGCCTTCCCACTCATCATCGCTCTCACTGACGACGCTGGAATCATACCCATCATTCAAAGTCTGGCCCCTTTCTCTGCCCACGTGACACCGTTGCTGATCTTCTAAGCAAAAGTTATTCCTTCTTCTCACACTCACTAAGAGTCAAACATACTACTTGCTCAGAGCTTTATATGTATTAAAATTATTAGCAAATGCTGTGTTTCTCATTCTGGGTGGTAAGCATAGAGGGGAATTAGATCAGGCCTGTTAGACTTTGGTTGCCCTTTTTTTCACATCCCATGGGCATTCAGTGGGTGTCCCTGAATTAATAATTTAAAATATAACATACTGCTTTCGGGTTTGGAGTCATACCAGAAATAGCTAGACGTTTTAAAGAAACACATCTAATTTTCAATTTTATTTTTCAGAAACTGCACTTTATTGATTTTTCAAGTCAATACCAATTTTGATTAGAGTACTCACTTCCACATATCCCATGAAACAGTGAAAAGGTCTGGATATTTCAACATGTGGCATTAGTCACAGCGGCTAATGAAAACTCCTGGGCAGAACACATCCCTTGACTTTGGGTTCAGGACTGAGGGCCCAAGTAGCAGGGTGTGCTTCCCAGGTGGTCATTCAGTTCATGAGCCACATTTCCTGCCTCTGTATAGACCAGAGGCCCCCAGACAACAAGCAGAAACCCTCACGATTTTCAAGGCCTTTATCCAGTATAACCAGCTTTCTGCCTAACTAGACATTGACCGGCACCAGACCAGAAGCTGCCCCATCAAGGCGTTCACAGTCTAACCTCTCATAAGGCCTTACCCCTGAGTGTGGGGCCATCCCACCTGGGACTAGAGTAGAACACCTGTCTGCCATCGGCCCAGAGGGTCCTGAAGGATGACGCGTCCCCGCCCACCCCTCCACCTGCCTCTCCACTCCCTCTTCCTTCCTCTCTTCCCAGAGATGCTCCCAGCTTCCAGTAAGGAATAATTTTTGGTGAGTGAGTAGCAGAAACAGCATGTGATAAGATAAGAGTCAGGGAAACAGTATTAGGCCCAAAGAATCATAGGGAGCACAGAACGTACCCTGAGGCACAATCTGCAGACTGCCTACATAGAGGACTGAAAATAAAACCTGAAGACAAATATACTACTTAAGTATTTAATATTCATTTTATTTTTTAATATTTTTATTTTTATTCATTATTATATTATTTAATTATTTTATTTGGGCAGGGGGAGGTAATTAGGTTTATTTATTTTTAGAGGAGGCGCTGGGGATTGAACCTAGGACCTGGTGCATGCTAAGCATGCGCTCTACCACTTGAGCTATACGCTCCCCTCTCTATCGAATTTTTAAATATGGGAAAAGAAGAAATAACACTTGAATAAATTTGATATGCCAAGGTGGTAGCTTCCACTCCAAAGGTTTATGCTTGTACAGAGCAAGGTTCTATGACATCCTGGATTTTATTTAATTTCTTTTCTTCTTTGCACATTTGCAGAGAAATGGTGATCAGAGATGGCCTTCTGTTTGCGGGCACTATATTCTGTGGTTTGGCATTAAGGGAACGTTTGCACCTGCTTTTTATCGCATCTAATTATAGTCAGGTTTGGTAAAATTCTATAATTCATCCAGGAATATACGTAATGAATCAATATTCCTGGATATTGCTCCAAAAGTCTGATGATGAGTGTATAACACACTAATAATAAAAGCTATCATTCATTGAATGCTTTGTCTAAGGCAGGCATGAGTGAAGCCTATCATGTGCATCATTTGTCTCATCGCCCTGTCATGTAGCCAAGGCTATGATGTAGTGGAGTCATTACCATCCATCCTGTAGATGAGGAAACGGAGGCGCTGGGAGGTGGAGTGAATTGCCAGAGGTTGCTGAGCAGTAAGTGGCAGAGCCAGACCTCTCACCCAAGCAGAATTCAGAGCCAGCGTAAGTAACTAGCACATTATGTATCCTTCTCAAATGAAAATTACCAAGTGTTTAAAAATACCAGCTGTTAAAACAAACAAAGAAACTCTGTTCCTGGTGGGGATTGGAGCCCAAAAAAAGTACTCACATGGCTCACAGAAATGTCCCTTGATGTAGATATCTTTAAAAGCCATGTGACAATGCTTATTAAAATTAATAGTGCACATAGCCTTTGACCTTGCAGCCCTTCTCCTAGGAATTAGTCCTGTAGGTGTAAAAGCATTGTATGCACAAGGATATAATGCAAATTCTACTCCGCGTGGGGGAATGTTGAATAAACCAGGGCAGAGTCATCCCGTGAAAAACAACACAGCCATTAACAGGGGTGAGACACAGCCACCCAGCCAGGTGACTCAAAGCTACTGAGAGAAACACAAGATGCAACATAGATCCAATTTTTGTCAACACATGATCAGAGAGTTTAAGGCAGTGAGACTCTTCAGTATGATACCATTATAGTAGATACATGTCATTTCATATTTGTCAAACCCCAAAGACTGTACAGCACAAGAGAGAAACTAACCATGGATTTCAGTTAATAACAATGTATAATGATGTACTGGAGCTGACTCCTTATTTTAACAAATGAACTGCACTCATACAAGATGTTACCCACAGGGGAAAGGAGCTGAAGGATATATAGAATCTCTCTGTACTTTCCACTCAATATGTATGGAAACCTAAAACTACTCAAAAAAGTCTATTAACTAAAAAAATATTAGAGACCACTATTTATTTAAATATACATTCAAATATAATAGTGAGTACAGTGAATACTGTATGTTGTTAACCTCAGTTGCAGGGTTAAGGGGCAGAAAAGACATGGATAAGGGAGTTAAGCCAAAAAAAGAGGCAGGTTTTTTACAATTTTTATACTTACAAGATGAAAACAATAAACACTCTATTCTACGACTAAATTCATGTCAAATTGTGTTTGTGTGTGTGTGTTTGTGCAGAAGGGGAGACACACAGGTGGACAGACCCAGCTGGGGTTTTTTTTTTCCAAGTACCTTTAGATGCCTTCATTCTATCATTTCATAAGTGGTCCTTTCTTCATCTCACCTTCAAACCATGAAATGGGAATAATAATTGGTAAGAAACTTATCATCCCATGAAGAGATGGATCTTCAGACTCTGCTTTGCCTCAAATAGAATCAAATGTGAATTTGAAATTGGTAGTAGTTTAATCATGTTTTTGTTTTCTTTTTCTTCCTCACTCCAAAGCCAACACAAAATAATAATAACTACAAGGCAACCTTAGAGCTTCTCCTCGTGTTCACTCAGCAGAGAGTTCTTCACTTTAGATTTCTTTAAAAAAAGATTTTAAGATCTTTGTTGGAGAGTCTGTATCTCCAACAGACTCTCTGCACACACATATACACACACACAGGAAGAACACCAATGCACTAAAGCAAAACCCCCACCAAAATAAACACTTCCCCTGTATAGATCTACAGTAATTCACATATTTGGAGAGTGAAATGCTGAAATCTTCTAGCTGAATAATCAAACAGAAGCCCCAGAGCTCCCGAGTGTAGCCTTCTCACTAGGGTTGTAACAGGAGGTTTCACATACCTCAAGGGACAATTTCCAACCATATCCTTCAAGGCATATTTTCCTCTAATTAAACCTAATCCCTATTACCTCCTGGTGGCCTCTAAGGGTTCGGTTTTCAAGAGCCACTGTGTCGTCTGGTTTACCTTCTGAGATGGTTACAAATGCTGCTGGTCCCACCCAGGCTCGGCCTGCTGAACCCTGAAAACACCTGAGCAGGAAACAGCCAGGGCCCCCTCTGCG
Organism: Camelus ferus; assembly: GCF_009834535.1. Classification (NCBI taxonomy): domain Eukaryota; kingdom Metazoa; phylum Chordata; class Mammalia; order Artiodactyla; family Camelidae; genus Camelus; species Camelus ferus. The sequence continues at coordinate 30,885,705 of NC_045714.1, forward strand.
GGGTTTACGTGATGAAATGCAGCTCACAATTAGTTGCCCCTGCAATTTTCACACCTGGAGCTCTTGAGCTTTGAGGGTGCAGGTGGCCTAATGCAGGAGTAATTAGTTCCATGTCATTAATTATTTATATGGAGCTTATCACCCTGGGTTGGTGATTTTTGTTGACTCAGAACTGCAGGTGCACAAAGGAAAAGTGCATTTTGAATGCTTGGCCTCTTAAAAGGCAGAGGGAAAAAACGGTGCTCTTTGGGGCAGACTATCTCCGGGGCATGCTCCAGGAAAGGCGCTGTCATTCATAGCAACCACAGGGTTCTGAGAGTTGACAAGTCATTTAAAATGGTGACTCACCACACCATTGCTCCAGTTGCAAGGGTGATTCTACTTGCACAGAATTCTGTTTTTAACATGTATTTTCCCATTTTGTTGTTGCTAAAGAAAAGCAGGGAATAAGAATCTCCTGTCTTATCATTTGGATCTAATTATTCCTGGAAAGCTCGAAGTACGTGAAATTACACTCCTGGAAATTCTTATTAACTCCACCTTCAGAAGGTCCTGGTGAGTCTAATTTCTGTGGTGCTTATCAATGCATAACTTCATTCTCACCAGCTGGATTCTTCCAACCTTGGCTTAAGCAGTTGTTGAGACAAAATTTTCCTTGACTGACATGATGCATTCCTTATGATTTTAAACTCATTGACCTTCCTCTATTTTCTTACCCTGTTGTTAGTTTCCCATCTATTTCCAGTTAGGTATTTTTTTCCAAATGAAAGAGGGTGGTGCAGTTCATCCCTCCCCGGAAGATTTCTGGTTCAGGATTTGATTGTGTGATTAAACTGCAGAACTAGTTCCGATCAATTGATTGTAAACTTTAATCTTCCTTCATAGTGGCTTGAAAACAGAGACTCTCTGAAGTCAATGCCTCAGTAGAAAAGACTTTTTTGATGCCTCCTCCATATCACGGTAAACTTTAGATGCCACCTTCCATCTCAGTTTCTTCCACAATCACTCACTGTAGCAAATTAAACAGGATCGAGTTTGGATGCTCTCATAGGAACTCTGGCATCTCCTGACTGTTTCCAGCAATCTCCAGATGACGGTGATGGTGAATGGCATCAGTGTGACAAGTTTAACCCTGGTCGGGAAGTTAGAAGGATTCATCTCTAAACTTTGCAATAAACTTAGTTTGATCTCGTTAAAAACTTGTTCAGCTCTTTCAAAACTTAAGGTTCAGTTCTCTCATTATTATATAATTTATCATTTAAACCAGAAACTCTGAGAGTAAGAGGAGGTGCTGTTATAATTACACAGGGATGACAGGCATACATTGGGACTGACCTAGGCAAACTGACACATGGTCCTAAGTAAACTGAGACTTTACTCTTAGGAAAATAAAGATTGGTTTGGACAAGACAGAGGTGGCTCAGGCATCTTCCAGGTCTTAAATGTTTATATCAGGAACTAAAATTTCCAAGCAGGAACCCATGTCTAGTGTCTTTTCTCAAAACTCTGAAACAGAGGAATTAATGCACCTCTCAATTGGGTCAGCACCTTTTTAATCACCTCAAAAGTGTATTTGAAGCTTTAGGATAGCAACCTACAGAACAAAGTGGTCAGGGTAATGTCCGCAAATCCAAAAGTCTCAAAGTCCTGGGTGCAAAAACATGCTCTCTCCGCAGCTAAAACATCCCATTAACCGTGTGTTACTTTGGCTTATTCAGAAATAGCAAAGAGGAACATTTGGTCTAAGTATGCTGTGTTGATGTCTCGTTAGAGGGTTTTGTATTTTGGTTTAGCTTTTCCCTGTTACGCAGCAAGGGTATGTGATATCTTGTTAATCATTGCTAAGTGTTCAGCTATTTCTCAAAGCAATCCAGGATCTGGAGGTCAACTGAGGATCAAAGACGTTGCCAAGGTAGCGAACTTCCTCTGCATCCCCTTGCTTTTGATCAATTTTAAAAAGTTGAGGCATCCCAACTAAGGGTTAAAGTCATCACTGCTGACAGGAATGCAGTCCTCTGTTGCAGGCACACACACTCCACTTGCCTTCCCTTGCAGTTGTCCATGTAGGTACAAAGATTTGGGCTTGATTCTTGGCTAGATGTGCATAGTATTTGAATAGGTTCTTGGTCAATCTGTACTTCAGAATTCTCCTCCCTAGAACAGTAGAAGCAATGATCAGGCTGAGGGATGTTTTGAGGACCAATGATGTCAGTAAGAATGTCTAGAATCTGACCTGAAAGGGGAAACAGCAGTAACCGGGTGCCCGCATAGATTTCACCATGAGATAGTCTTGTACCTCATTGTACAGATGATGGGTGTCCCTGAGAAGCTGCCTGGACAAAAACCTCTGCAAAGCAAATTCCTCTTCCTTTTCCCTTTGACTTTTTACCAACTAGAGAATTTTTCTTGCCGGAGGCATGAAGTACAAAATCACATGTAAGAAAGAGGTAAACCACCAAAAAATGATGACATGAACTATTGTGTGTGTGTGTGTGTGTGTGTGCATATAACAAGTCACTTTCTTTTTCTTTCAAAGAATAGCTAATTTACAGTGTTGTGTTAGTTTCAGGTGTATAGAAAAGTAATTCAGAATATACAGATTCTTTTTCAGATTCTTTTCCATTATAGGTTATTTAAGTTAGTTCCTTGTGCTATAAAGCAGGTCCTTATTGTTTATCTAATTTTTATAGCGTAGTGTGAATCTTTTAATCGCATACTCCTAATTTATCCCTTTCCCTTTCTCCCTTTGGCAGCCATAAGTTTGTATCCTGTGTCTGTGAGTCTGTTTCTGGTTTTTAAATAAGTTTGTTTGTATCATTTTTTTAGATTCTACATATAAGTGACATGATATTTGTCTTTGTTTGTCTGACTTACTTCACTTAGTATGATAATCTCTAGGTCTATTCATTGCTGCAAATGGTGTCATTTCATTCTTTTTTATGGCTGAGTAGTATTCCATTATATATATATCTTCTTTATCCATTCATCTCTCGATAGCCATTCAGGTGGCTTCCCTGTCTTGGCTACTGTAAATAGTGAAGGATATATGAACATGAGGGTGCATGTATCTTTTCAAAATAGGGTTTTTGTCTCTTTTGGATGTATGCCCAGGAGTGGGCTTGCTGGATCATAGGGTAAGTGTTTTAAGGACCCTCCATACTGTTCTCCATAGTGGCTGCACCAATTTACACTCTACCAACATTGTAGGATGGTTCCCTTTTCTCCACATCCTCTCCAGCATTTATTATTTGTAGACTTTTTTAATGATGGCCATCCTGACTGGTGTGAGGTGACACCTCATTGTAGTTTTGATTTGCATTTCTGTGATAATTAGCAATGCTGGGCCTGTTGGCCATCTGTATGTCTTGTTTGTAAAAATGTATATTTAGGTCTTCTGACCATTGTTTCATTGGGTTGTTTGTTTATTTTGATATTGAGTGGTATGAGCTGTTTTTATATTTTGGAGATTAAGCCCTTGTCAGTTGCATTATTTGCAAATATTTTCTCCAATTCCATAGGTTTTTTTTTTTCATTTTGTTTATGGTTTCTTTTGCTGTGTAAGACCTTATAAGTTTAATTAGGTCCTGTTTGTTTATTTTTGCTTTTATTTCTTTTGCCTTGGGAGACTGACCTCAGGAAACATTATTACGATTTACGTCAGAGAATGTTTTGCCTATGTTCTCTTCTAGCAGTTTTATGGTGTGATGTTTTATATTTAAGTCTTCAAGCCATTTTGAGTTGATTTTTGTATTGCATGAGGAAGTATTCTAACATCATTGATTTACATGCCACTCTCCAGTTTTCCCAATATCACTTGATGAAGAGATTGTCTTTTGTTTATTGTGTATTCTTGCCTTCTTCACTGATGATTGACCATAGGTGTGTGGGTTTATTTCTGTGCAATGGCCATATTTTTAAAAACATATTAATGGAATGGATATATTTAGTTGGGGGAAGAAAAACCTAAGGAATAATGTCACTCTTACTTTATTGAGAAAAGGATCTTGACATGTGGGGGAAGAAAGAGGTAGATAGGACCTTATTACATCATTAGACAGATGTACCACCAATGGGGGCAACCCCAGGGAGTCAGATGTTAGCTGTAGATGAGGAAGAACTTTCTAACACCTGTAAATGTGCAATTGTGTAATGCCCTGTTTGGGCAAATAGGCCTTGCGAGAGTGATCCAGCCAAGGCCAGATGGCCACCCTGAGGCAGCTGCAGAAGACACAGAAACTCTAGAACCTCCCCCTCCAAACAGGAGAAGGTGCAAAGCACCCAGCGAAAGTAGCTGGGCTTCTTAGACACAATGCCCAGCTACAAACCGAGAAAATCAAGCCAGGTATCGGGTGAACTCAGTAGAGCTGAGAAGTCCTCCCTCACCTCTGTAACCATTGCAAACAAAACAAAAACCTACACTTTTTGTGGCTCAGTCATTTTCTGAATGCCGTATTTGGAAGGATTCTGGATAAAAGACGTGTGAATATGAATAGGGCAAAAGTAACCACCAAAGCAAAATACCTGACATTAATATTATGAAGTAACACTTTTTCAGGAGAAAAAGAATATCATTAATTAAGATTCCTTGTGATTTATGATTTGTGACAATTCAAAGACAACTTTGTCTGTTGTCTGCGTCTCTACAATTTACCTTTCTATTATCTTTCTATCATTCCTATAAAAACAGATTGTTTAAACAAATGAATAACGCAAGCAAAAGTGGAGTGGGAGGTGTTCAGATTTCCTTAAGATAGCAAATTGTTTTCCAACACACTTACAACTACCCAACTGCATACAGTATGTTCATTATAGTTGATCTTTATGTATCCATTCAGAGTTTTGATTTGGAATAGCTTAATAGCCTGCTTACTATTACTTTGTATACTGAAAGCATTAAAAAACCATATTTATCTTGTGAAATAGCCCTATATTTTGATTTTTCATAGTCATACTGACAATCTCATAGTCATTTCATACTAGAAAGGTAATACTCCCCAAAAATACTTGCATTAAGTATTAAGTAGTACACTTCTTCTGTAATACAAAAGTATTTCCTTTTACAAAAATAGTTACAGGGAGAAAAACCTAGCCACCTCACCTAAATGCATATTTAAGTAGTTTTATTTGTGCTACCTTTACAGTGGGAATACAAAATAAGTTATTTGCCAATTTCATCAAGATCTAAAACAAATCTAAATCTTTTATGGAAGTGTGTGTGAGTGTGTATGAGTGTGTGTGATGTGTGTGTAACTCACTGCAGGACTGCTGTATTGTCATCTACTTACCAAATATTAAATTGAATCCCTTTGTATGTGGGACACCTTTAAGTTACTTGGAATATTCCATTGAGAAAAAAAATCAAACAAAAATTCTTGCACTCATAGAACTTAGATTCTAGTTGGGGAAGACAGACAATAATCATAATTAATAGGTAAACGTAGAACCAGACATGGGTTATCAGTAACATTAGGAGTTTGAGTAGGGGCAGGATGCAATTTTTTAAAGTGTGGCCCAGGTAGACTTTTCTGAGAAGATAGCATTTGAGCACATAATGGGAAGTGGTGAGAAATTTCACCATGTGCACATCTGGGGGAAGAGCGGTCCAGGCAGAGAGACCCCAGCAGACTCAAGACATAGCAAGAAGCCCAGTGTGGTGACATGTGACGTGAACATGTGAAAGGAGAGTCAGAGGTCAGAGGTCAGGAAGCGAGATGGTACAGGACCCTGGAGGTGATGGTGGTGGTGGTACGCTGGCTCTTCTCCAAGAGAGATGGGTGAAGTGCCAAGCCACATTGTCCAACAACTAGCACATGAATAGGTAATGATCATAATTAGTTACGGTTATGTATCCTGTAGTGTATCCAAGGCAGAGTCATTACCTTGATATTTACTATTTGACAGATGACTAAATGGAAATGCAGAAATGTTGTGATTTATAAGCGGTTTAAATATCAGTTACAGGAAAACCAAAGCCATAGCTCCACCTCCTCTAACGAGCTTCTTCAGGTAGCGCAGTAAGTACAGCCCCCACCTCCTTAAAAACATGACAAGTTGTTGGTCTTCAAGAGCAAGTGAAGTGGAAAGAGCCTTCATGGGAGACTCGAATTGCATCTCAGGAAGCTACTGACAGTTCGGATTTGAAGTGGAATGGAGGCAAGAGGTTTCTACAAAATTGTCACACATCTGCTTTCAGGGAAACATGAAATGTCCTTTTTAGAGTTGCCCTGATAAGGCTGTGCCTGCAACCACATTCTCACATTTCTGTATCTGTTTTCCTTGATGCATTAGGATGGTTGAGGTCTCACTAACTTATTAAGTTTATCACAATTTGGAGCTCACAGTAGACCCAAGCACAGGGCGAGCACGTCCTTATTCATTACGGGTGGTCCCACCCACAGCCTGCAAAGGATGCCCTTCCCAGGGTCTGCATCCTTATAGAACAGATGTTCCCTCGAGAACACTCACCCCCAGTTGACCTTTACTCAAATTACCTTGCTCCTTGGACCTGAGAGAGACCTTGAGCCCAATAATATCCATTCTGCCGTATTGGCTGTCATGACAATAGCTCTGAACTCAGAGAGGCCACTGCAGGGGTACAGTTCCCCCTCTCCGAGATGGTACCCATAAAGAAGTGGGACTTCTCATCAACCAGTGGGGAGCCAATGCCAGTGAACCTCACTGACCACAGCTGCTGCCAGCCTTAAAAACCAATGGATTCTGCTGTTCTTACGTATTGGCAATAACCCAGTCATCCCTTCCTAGCTCTCTGATACTTCACTTAACAGGGTCAAATTGGTTAGCGTTTGCTAAGTCTTCTAACTAGTACATTATTCTTTGCCCCTTGCTTTCAAAGTTGTTTTAAGAGGCCCATAGGGGCAGGCAAGTCAGAAAATGAGAACTCCAACAAACGCTGGCAAAGCACCCTTCCCTTGACGTAAAGGGAAAGATCTACAGGCTGTTAAAAGAACCTTCCTCTGGTTAATAGAATAACCAAGCTGTGGTACAAATCTATGTTGATGGAAGAAAGAAAAATGGGCTTTTTGAGAGGAGAGATAGAGTGCTAAAACACATTTCTTACTAAATAAATAGCAGTCTTTTGTCTTCAGCATACAATGCCATGCCCCCCTCCCGGTTATCTGCAGAGATCTTGACCTGGCGTGGTTTTTCTGTTGTTGCTCTATTGCACTCGCTGTTGCCACCTGCTGGTGGCATATCATGGTTGACACATAGGGCATGGTGGTGGGGGTATTCAAATGGCAAGCTTAAGATGGAATCAGGAATCTTTGTACCCCGGGAACTCCTTCTTCCCTGAGATAGGAAAAGAACAGTCCTGAAAGCAAAGGGGGAATAAATCCTATTCACACGTGACTTTCAAGAAGTCCTGGTATGTTTCAGTCCCATTACTTCACCAACACAAGGGACTCAGTCACCAGCCATCATCCTTTCTCTCTGTGGGGTCTGATGGACGTGCCTCCTTCTGACCTCCTTCTGATCCCTGGAGATATAATTTTGTATCTTGCTATATTAATTTTGCATCTTGAAGACTAAACGTTTTCAGTGCAATGGAACTTGGCCGCAAATGAGATTGCATTTAGTTTTCTGTAAGTAAACCCTCAAGGCAAAGGATAACCTCTTCTGCCTGTTTCCAAGGAGCCTGAGGGTAACAGGGTTCTGGAACACTGCATCATTTATAAAAAGAGTCCTCAGAAGTATATATGTATGTGAAAACACATCCAGAAAACTCAGAACAAGCAAGTTGTCTGACGTAAAGCAAATCTATTTTTAAAGGCACATACCGAGCTATAATGTGCTGTATAATATGAAATGGAAGTTCCTTTCCTTAGATTCCTCCACACTCATAAAAAGCCAATACCATGGGACATGTTTCCTTGGAAATTCAGACACACTGGAAGCCGCCAGGCACAGCTACACGTGTCTAACTTGTAAATTTATGGTCACACAATAGGAAGGTTGCAAATGAAAGTATGGCCAGTGTCAGGAAGCTGAAGAGTTAAGATCCCATAATAATCTTAAGACACCCCCCACCGTGCACAAATGCCACATCATAAAGAGAGTTAAAAGCTTTCTTCAGTAGGAATGCCCAATACTGAATAGGGCCCAGCACGGACAACTTAACATTTAACATGTATCCTCAGTTTTAATTTGTAAGATGAGCTGTGTTTTAATAGAGATATTCACTGTTCATTCCCTAGTCAATGTTCCCAATAAAAACAGCAATGTTGAGGGGCCCAAGGCCACTCCCCGCACCCTTCTCTTCTCTGTGCGCTGGGTCTAAGTTACCGCATCCAGTTCCACAGCCTTTAAATGCCACCTATAGTCTAGAGATGCTTCAATCTATTTCCCCATTTCTGATTTCTCCCCAGAAATCTAGATTCATAGCCAACTGCGCATCTGAGAAATAATCAGCATCCTTAACATAACATGACTCGAGCCAAACTCTTAATTACATTCCCCAGAACTACTCTTCTCTCTGAATTTCCTCTTCTCAGTAAACAGCATTAAAACCCCACTGTTGCACAAGGGAAAATTCTGGAAGCTAACTTGGATCGGACTCTTTACTCTCACTCTTCATATAGGAATTCTTGCTGAATCCCTTGGCATTGATACAGGGAGAAAATGGGGTGTGAGAGGATGTCCGTGTCCCAGGTCTTGGTTGAGACCCTGACATGTGCCCCACCAAGAGAGGGTCCTTGGCTTCATGCAGGACAGAATTCAAGAGTGAACCATAGTTGAGTAAGGGTCGATGTATTCAAAGAGATACTCCATAAACAGAATGCAGGCCATCTTACTCAGAAGGGAGAGCGGCAGCCTCAAAGCAGAGTCAGCTAGGAAAGGGGAGATGGGCCATGAGGTGTAGGGGGTTGTTTTACCGGCCCAGTAACTTCATATGCTAACAAGTGGGAGGATTATTCCAAATACTTTGAGGAAGGGGCTGGGATTCCCAGGAATTGTACCATCACCCGCTTTTTGACCTTTTATGGGCAGCCTTGAAACTGTCAGGGCACCTGCGGGAGTGGCAGTGAGCAGCTGTTGTATTTCAGTGAGTGTTTACTGCAAGTCAAGGTCTACTGGGAGTTGAATCTTCCACCATCTTGGTGCTAATTGCTGTGTCGTTCTTTTAATGATTGTGCCTCTCCCCCCTCTCCTCCTGTCTCAGCATCAAATTCTCTAAAATCCTAATTCTTTCCATCTCCTCTGATACCACCTTTATTTATCATCTGTTTGGCATAATAAATGATTTCAGAACATACGAAAATAAGCATTTATTATCTCACGTGGTTTCTGAGGATCAGGAATCCGGGATGGACTTTGCCAGATGGTTCCGGCTCAGGGTCTCTCATGAGGTTGCAAACTGTGGGCCAGGTGGCAGTCACATCAGCCGGGGAAGAATGAGCTTCCGAGGTCCCTCAGGTAGTTGCTGGCATGCCTCAGTTCCTCACTGGCCGCTGGCTGGAGGTTTCAGTACCTCGCTGCATGGGCTTCTCTTTAGGGAAGCTCACGACATGGTAGCCTGTTTCCCTCAGAGGGAGAGATCCAAGAAAGAGAGACCAAGATGGAAGCTACAGTCTTTTATAACCTAATCTCAGAAGCAACAGAATATTACTTATATGCTGCATTCTACTGGTCACATTGACTAACCCTGATGAAATGTGGGAGGTGACCGTGAAAGGGTGTCAATACAAGCTTACCTGGAAGATTTTGTGGGTTTGGTTCCAGACCACCACAATAAAGTGACTCTCACAATGAGTCATGCAAACTTTTTGGTTTCCCAAAAATACAATGTTTATGTTTACACTGTACTGTAGTCTATTAAGTGTGTGATAGCATTAGATCTAAAAAGGAAACAATGTCCATACCTTAATTTAAATGCTCTATTTGCTGAAAAATGCTAACCATCATCTGAAGCTTCAGTTAGTTGTAATGTTTTTTGTTGGTGAAGGGTCTTGCCTTGATGTTCATGGCTGCTGACTGATCAGGACGGTGGCTGCTGAGCTTTGCGGTAACTGTGACAATTTCTTAAAATAAGACAATGAAGATTGCTGCGTGGATTGACTCTTCCTTTCACAAACAGATCCTCTGTAGCACACAGGGCTGTTTGATAGCATTTTACCCACAGCAGACCTCTTTCAAAAGTGGAGTTAATCCTCTCAAAGCCCATCCCTGCTGTATCAACTATGTCTATGTAATATTCTAAATCATTTGTTGTCACTTCAACAGTCTTCACAGCATCTTCAGCAGGAGTAAATTCCATCTCAAGAAACCGCTTTCTTTGCTCATCCATGAGAAGCAACTCCTCATCCATTCAAGTTTCATCATGAAATTTCAGCAACTCAGTCACATTTTCAGGCTCTGTGTCTAATCCCACTTCTCTTGCTTTTTCCACTATATCTGCAGAGACTTCCTCCACCGACGTCTTGAACCCCACAAAGTCATCCATAAGTGTTGGAATCAACTTCTTCCAAACTCCTGTGAAGGTTGATGTTTTGACATTTTTCCCATGAATCACAAATGTTCTTCACGGCACCCAGAATGGCAAATCATTTCCAGAAGGTTTTCAATTGACGCCCAGATCCATCAGAGGAATCACTGTCTTTGGCAGCTATAACCTTACAAAATGTATTTCTCAAATAATAAAACTTGAAAGTTGAAATGAGTCCTTGACTCACAGGCTGCAGAATGGATGTGGTGTTAGCAGACATGAAAACAGCATGAATCTCATTGTCCATCTCCATCAAAGCTCTTGGGGGACCAGGTCCATTGTCCATGAACAGTGCTATTTTGAAAAGAATCTTCTTTTCTAAGCAATAGGTCTCAACAATGGGCTTGAAATATTAAGTAAACCATGTTTTCAACCAGAGGGCTTAAAATAGTCAGTAAACCACTCTATAAACCAGATGTGCTGTCATCCAGGCTTTGTGGTATAATTCATAAAGCACAGGCAGGGTAGATTTAGCATAATTCTAAAGGGCTTAGGGTTTTCAGAATGTTAAATGGGCATTGGTTTCAACCTAAGGTCACCGGCTATGTTAACTTCTAACAAGAGATTCACCCCGTCCTTTGAAATTTGGAATCTCGGCATTGACTTCTCCTCTCTAGCTATGAAAATCCCACATGGTCTCTCTTCTAATAGAAGGCTGTTGTGTCTGAATTGAAAATCTCTCCTGTGGTGTAGGCATCCTCATGAATGACCTGAGCTAGATCTTCTGGATAACTTGCTGCAACTTCCAGCATCATCACTTGCTCTTCACCTTTAATGTCAAGGATTCGGCTTCCTTCCTTAAACCTCATGAACCAACCTCTACCAGCTTTGGACTTTTCTTCTGCAGCTTCCTCACCATCCTCAGCCTTCACAGAATTGAAGAGATCTAGGACCTTGCTCTGGGTTAGGCTGTTGTGGGAATGTTGTGGCTGATCTGAGCTTCCAACCAGACTTCTAAAACTTTCTCCATGTCAGCAATAAAGCTGCCTCCCTTTCTTACCATTCATGTGTTTACTGAGTAGCACAGTTCATTTCCTTCAATAACATTTCCTTTGCATTCACAGCTTGGCTAACTGTTTTGGGCAAGAGGCCTCGCATTTGACCTGTCTTGCCTTTTGATGTGTCTTCCTCACTAAGCTCAATCATTTCTAGCTTTTGATTTAAAGTGAGAGACACACTGCTCTTCCTTCTCTTTGAACACTTAGAGGCCATGGTAGGGTCATTAATTGGCCTAGTCTTAATATTGCTGTGTCTCAGGGAATAGAGAGGCCTGAGGACAGGGACAGATATGGGAAACAGATGACTGGTGGAGCTGTCAGAACACACACACATTTATTGATGAAGTTCTCTGTCTTATTTGGGTATGGTTCATGGTGCCCCCAAACAGCTACAATAGTAACAGTCAAAGAGGACAATCACAGATCACCATAACAGATGTAATAACAATGAAAAATTTTGAAATATTGCAAGAATTACCAAAATGTAACACTGAGACACAGAGTGAGCAAAAGCTGTTAGAAAAATGGTCCTGATACACTCAGTTGATGCAGGGCTGCCCCAAACTTTGAGCTTGTTAAGAAAATGCAGTATCTGCAAAGGACAATAAAGTGCAGTAAAAGGAGAGATGCCTGTCCCCGGAGGAGGGGCTCACTGGGGGCAAAGGTGGAGGTTGGCTACCATGTCATTCTAGCCCGCACCTCCACCCTCGACTGCCTAGGGGCCTGGAATAGCTTCCTAATTCATCTCCCTGCTTCTCCTGCCATCTCCATTCATTAACCACTCAGAAGCCAGAAGTATCTTTTTGAAAACCTAAATCAGATCTTGTCGTTCTTGTGCTTAAAACCCCCCCAACGGCTTCCCGTTTTACTGAGAGTGAGATCTAAACTCTTACCGTGGCCCTGCCGACCTGTCAACCTCATTTACCATCGTCCCCAGCCACCCTGGATACAATCCTGTTCCTCTAACATATCAGGTTGGAGGGATTCAGATCACCTCTTAAATGTCCCTTCCAGGAAAGCTAGCCAACACTATCCTATCCAAAGTCTTCATTCAGGCCCTCCATTGCCTAACTGCCAGCCCTGCTGTGGCTCCACGCACAAACACAGGTGCACTTCCTACCTGCTAAAAGAATCCTGGTTGCATGTTTAAGAGCAAACAAGATCTTGATCTCCGGGAATGCAGGCTTCTCTCCTCTATAGTCAGCTCCTCTATAGTTCATGTGATTGCTCTATAGTCAGCGTGGTGATCATTTCCTTTAAGGATGAAGCAAAAGGGTCTAGAAGTGTCATGTCCTATACTGATTAGTGAGACGTGAAGGATGTCTACTGGAGGCTTCCCTTCTGAGATATAAAGAGCAAGCTTGGTGAACACAGCTTCTTTTTCTCCTACCACAACTTTTCTGAATGTGATTACCATGAGGATGTAATGTCCCAGAGCTACGAGATAAGCAACCACCTTGTGACTATGCGATAAGCAGCGTAATACTGAGAACCTAGCACACTAATAGGAAGATGCAAATTGCCCCAGGACTCTGATCTTTGAACCATAACACCATTCTTGGTCTACCAATCTCTAGACTCCTCGGCATGTAAAATAATTCCACATCCTTATCACTAAGACCCTGCTGGTCGCATCTTTCTGTTACTTGCAGATGAAAGCATTCCTAATTGATCAATTCATTCACTAAGAACCCTCCTGCTAAGTGAGATGGCTCACATATTAACATTCTTAGACTCTATGATGTAGCGTGCCCTGATGACAAAGTGTAGTAGTTTGATGACAAAATACCTAATGACAAAGAACCGACAGAATTACTGAGGCCTATAATTTTCTTGCTAAACTTTCTTGAAGATCTTAAGCAGTAACAAATGAAGGCTGAAGTACAAAAGTAACTTGTTTTATAAGCCTTTCCATGGAAAAGCTTCCTTTGATAAACTTAAGAATTATAAGAATGGATCTTTAATGAGTCTGACTACTCCTGAAATATAGTAGTGTTTCACCTCAGTGATCTGAGCTTGTAAATGATCTGACCTAATGAAAGAGCCAGTATTGTTAACCCCATTTCGCAGATGAAGAAACTGAGGCTCTGGGAGGTGAATTTGCCCAAGGCCATCCAGCTTGCTAGACAGAGCTGGGATGGGATTTGAACCCAGGTTCACTGACCTGGTGTCTACCCTCCAGCCTCCAGCAGGGATGCTCAGCCCATCATCAACTCCCTTCCTTCACCTCTCTTTTGATCTACAGAGTCAGTATCTTGGAAAGTGTCTCACCTGAGTGAACTGTGCATCCACACCTGAGGTGCACTTTCCCCTTGGTCATCTATTAGTATCTGTATCTTAAAGAGCACACAATGGAGAAAATTTAGATACAGTTGCTATTACTCACCCAGATGGAATATTTTAAACCTTCTAGAGCTTATTAAATACCCGGCATGACCAGGAGAAAGGCTTGTGCCTTGAAGTTGAAATTTGACGCTATAGCTCTTTAGTTCATGATAGCCTTTCCTATTCCCCACCATTTGTCTTGGTCAGCATTCGGTTTGAGCACAATTCCTTGCCCATTTAGCTGACCTCCCTATTTGCACTCTCCACCCTCCCACCCCCCATCCCCACATGCCTCGACTCTTCACATAACAGACAGAATGATCCTTCTCAAGTGGAGGACCTCATTTCTCTGCCCAAATTGTCTCCTGGCTCCATCTGCCAGTCAAGGTAAAAGCTGAAATCCTTACCATGACCAACCAGGTCCTCTCAAATACTGCCCCTTACACCTTCTGACCTCATTGCCTAAGACTCTGCCCTTTGCTGGCTTCCCTTGGATAAACGGGCCCCCTCACTGTCCCTCAAATGAGCCACGTGTTCTTCTACCGCAGGGCTTTTGCATATGCCATTCTCTCTGCTTGGAGAGCTGTTTCTCCCACAATCCACACCTCTACTCAAATGCCTTAATATCAGTGAGACCCTCATTGCCCACCATATGTAAATTATCAACAACTCCCCTCCAACACACACACACACACACACACACACTTCTCTTCCCTTGTGTGGCCTTTTTACACTTATTATAACATGATACACTATAGAATTTATTTGTCTACTTGCTTTATCGACTATCTTCCTCCCACTGTCACATAAGTTGTTCAAGAGCGGGGATTTTGTCTTGTTCAGTGTGTTTCTGGAATTCAAGCATGCCTGACATGCAGCAGGTGCTCAGTGAATACTTGCTGAATGAATACATGAAGAGTGAATGAATGAATTCCAACAAATGCATCTTAGGTAGTGAAGTCACATGACTGCTATTGTTGCTCTGTGACTTAGTTTCCTCATCTATAAAGCAAAAGAGTGAAGACTTGAGGATCCCCATGCTTTTTCTTTGTTCTTTTGTACCACATAAACCTGCTTCCAGCTTGAAAACCAAGGAGATGCGCATCGGCCCAGAGCCAAGAATTCTGGGTCTTCTGCCTGTTGGCTTCCTGGGTGGCCCTGGACAAGTCACTTAACTCTGTTCTTTATGTTTTCCATTTATAAAACAAGGCTAACCCTTTACCTCCCACAGTGTAGAGCTTGGAGCATTAATTAATGCTTATAAAGTCATCTGGCCTTTCTCAATTCAAAGATTCAATTAGAGTAAATTGTTACTATTAGCTAAATGAAAACAAAATAATGAGACTGTTCTGGGCACTGTAATTCATACATGAAGTCCAGCTTTAAAAAATAAGAAGAAAACATTATTTTCACTTTAAGATAACCCACAAAATGTTCTACTCAAAAGACAGTTTTTCCAAAATTTTAATGGTCTAAAAAGAAATTCAGTTCCAAAGAGGTAACATGCCCCCTTTTCCTAACCTACAATGTTCCCCCGGTTGTCAAAACTCATTCTATATATATGATTAAGATTACAGTTCAAAAATTTATCATTAAAGAAAAAAGGAATATATTTTAGCCCATTGACTAGTTCATGTATCTTATCCTTAGAGGCTGAAGGGAAAATAAATATTTTAAGGCACAAAATAGTTCAAAGAAAATTTATTATACCGGTTCATATTTATGATAATATCCAAGATCATTCAAGAAATAAAAGAGCATTTTGAAATACCAACACTGTGAAATAGAGCTTAAACTCTACTAACTGGTTAAATTCAGGCAAGCTGAGGCTCTTTATTAAAAGAGCTGTATTAAATTCAACTTCAAATCATTTTAAATTTCCCCTGACCAAAGAGAAAGCTTGCCCACGTCTTAGCTGCACTTTAAGAAAACATCCTTTTTTCCAGTGTTACTATCTTAGCAGTCTCCATGCAAGAAAGCATCATGGCATTGCATGACCTTCCTTCACTCCTTCCTTCTAAGCTAACTTCCTTCCTCCCCTTCTCCTTTTCCTTTCTTCCTTTTCTTCGTGGGCATGAAGGTCTGCCTGCCCACTGCAGGAAATCTGGGAGACGGCTTCCCGTTTAAGGACCCAGCTGGCTTCCCCCAGGGAACACTCATGAACATGACAGATGTGAGGTTTGGAGGAGAAGGCCCCTCAAATGTTTACCAGCTCAGTAGGCAGGGAATGATGATGGACTGTGAAGCTAACTTACTCACATTTTCTTTAGACCTCACCTCTGAATCTCCAGTTTCCCCATTCTTCAGAGGTGCTAAGGAGAACACATGTGAAGAATTTTCTAAGTAGTAAAAAATTTTCATAAACCTTCAAAATGATTATCTACTAGGCCTGATTTTTGGGAAATGGACTTCTTTGGTATGCAGATTAATATTGTGGTCTCTCTTCCCAGAAAAAAATGCACAGAAATGAAGAATTTTATGTAGGATTTTGGAGTTTGGAGACGTCTCTAAGATTCATGAATCCCAGTCATGGTGGCCAAAGGGAACCAGATTGGGAAAACTATCTGAGGAAGTCTACAGATGGGCTCAGTGGTACCATGGCTTCTCCATGTTAGAAGAAAATTTTCTATAGAATATTTAGTGATCTAGGAAGCTTTTCTCCAGCAATTCATGATGTGGGCAGCAACCAATGTAGATACAGAAAGGAGCTCCAAAGAGCTGTACAAAGTGAAAGATCTTTACTGACCAAAGTGAGCAGAATAAAGGAAGCTATAGTGGGCATGCACTGACTGGTTAAAGCAGGGTTGTTTTTCCTCATACAGAGAAAAGGGAACCAGTTCAGGAGACTTGTGTTAAGCAAGCAAGTGCTGATTGGTTGAACTGGGCAGTCCTTTTCTGGGGAACCCAATATAGAAACTTAGGTAAGTTTTGGTTTGCAAACATAAGGCTTAGCATGAGCATCTCCATCTCTGTCCTAATCTAGTTACTTTAACATCCAAAAGTGTGGACATTTTCCTTGACTTCCATCATGCTATCAGTGGGGTTGGTAACCCACTCGATGTTAAGAATGTCTGAGCTTGGGCTATTTGAAACCCTAACTTTCTCCCCTGTCAGAGTCTGAATTTCTCAAGGAGAAGGACATGTGATCATCTTTTTATTATGCTTGGTATGTAGAGTGCTTAGTATAGATTTATGGGATAATAAGTCAATTAACCAACCAAAAGTCAAGCTGGTTCAGTAGAATAGTTGTTGGCATAAATTAGAGGGAAAAGAAACATCAAGCAGAGACTAAAAATACATGCAGATAATCTTTTCATTTTATTTCCTGGAAATATCCAGATATTTCCCAGAGTAGGCATTTAAGTCGTGCGAAGTATATTTCAGACTTTATCAGCTCCGCAAATCAATATTTCCATGTGCAGAAGTGTTACACCCTTCTCAGACATTAATATGCATACAGTTCACTCAAGCATCTTTTTCAAATGTTGGTTCCGATTCAGCCCTTTGAGGTGAGGGCCTGAGATTTGCATTTCAAGCAGTCTTCCAGGTGATGCTGATGTGAGCGGCTTGCAGAAATCCCACTTGGAGGAGCAAACACATTGTGAACCAGGGAAGTGGATGCTAAGGGTTCTATTTTCCACTCACGTATTCACTGTCTTCAACACCAGGTTATAATGACCACTTATGAATGGATTTAAAGTGAGGAAAAGATCCAGGACTGGGTAACTGAATAGACTCTCATGCAGAAATGCCGAGAATCTCCTCTATAATCCAGCTGAAAGCAAGATTGGATTGAATGCAAAGTGAGACGTTGATTGGGTTTTCCCACCATAAACAGGTGGGCTATTTATCTTGATCTAGAATAAGCGAAGATATTTCACTTGTATTTAGGTTTTCATTGACCGGAAACACAAAAATCAGTCATTTGAACATTTTCTTAAATTGTTCAAGCTGATCAGATTGTCAAGTAAGGTAAACTTTCTTACCCAAAATAAGAATTCCAGGGCAGAATCATTTTATACATTATTTGGCAATGAATTGCCCTTCTTTTTCTTTTTCTTTTGAGCCCTGAGCCATTTACCCTGTCTCCTCCCCCTGGAAAATTACTAGCTGAGGTTCTATTACCCTCAACTTTCTCTTTATGGTTTCTCAAAGCTCCTGAAATGCATTTACCAAGGCAAGGTGTTCCTTTTCATCTTATGTCCTCATAACTCCCTAACATAACTTTTCAAAGTTCTTGAAAGGGCAGATTTTAAGAGCTTTCATACTCTCCCTCCAAGTACACATGTTAACGGGCATCAATAAAATCAGAGTTCCAGGGGTTTTCTTCTACTTGCAGGATCTTTTATTGAAAATAAATTCCAAAGTTTCTCCTTCCTCCTCACCTATGGTGAATTTGTTTTCTACTGCACTTTAAATTGACAGTATTTTATTTCAAGCAGAAGGAAATTTTTAATTTTCCCGTTGACAATGTTAGCCCAGTGGCATTCTTACGTATTGACCCTTTTTCTTCCAAAGGAGGTTTGGAGTGGGTCAAGTTTCCATGTTAAAGAAGGGAAATAAAAAAGTCAGAAATTCTAAGATCTTTTCTCAGCCCTGCTTCAGAGCAGTCACATAGACGTGGGCAGAGCGCAGCTTCCGAGTCGACATGAACTCTGGCTGGGACCTTGGTCCTAGCTCCTACTCTGGCCCATGGGACTGTGGGAGGGTCGGTTTCTCCTCTGCAACTTCAGCTTCTTCCTCTGTAGAAAGAGGGAATTGTGCTAGTCAGTCTCTATTGATGATTACAGCTCTAAAAGTTGCTTCTATTAGAATCTGCCTGGGAGCAATTCCAGAATCTGGAGCAGCAAAACCAACTCAATGCTCATAACAAAGCTGTGGGGAGCTCAGTTTTGCCACCCTGTTTTATCAGTTATTAGATGACAGTGCCCTTGGTAAATTTTGCAGCACACGTTCCAATGCCTTTCCAATGGTTACAGAAAATTAAAAACAAACGAACAAACAAAACGCTCTTGAATTGAGCTTAAACTGAGTTTTCATCAAGGTAGAGGATCCAAGATTATTCAGAATTTATACTGCTGCTTTATCTCTGGCAGACTGCATGCAATGTCTGTTGTTTTTCTCTGCAGCCACGTGTAAATGTCTGGTAACAGCACATAAAGCATGGAAGGCTACCATCCTGATGTATTGTCTAACTTGTGTCCATTTTGTCTCAAAAGAGGTATCTTTATAAGATAAACTATAAGGTAGATTATAAGATAAACAGTAATAAAATGATGTTCACAGTTTTTCATGGTTTGTTTTAGTGCAAAAAAAAAATTATTCAATTCCTGTTAAGTCCATCAGAAGGACTCTGATCTTTACTCTCTTTTTAATAAATATTAACTTGATGTCCACACAAACCAAATGAACGTTTTATTTTCACAAAACCCTCTCAAATTCCTAATGATCAAATTTGTTTGGAAGCTGTAATCTAAGTTCATAGCTTGGTAGGTTGAAGGGGAATTAACAGATATTTTTAAAAATCACACCATGCATAAATTTAACAAACAAGAAAACCCTCCTAAACTAAATGTAATTAAAATATATTAATTTTGATGCAAAAAATCTCCTATCATAATAAAACAAGCCTGAACATTATGACTTTTTGTCCCTATGTCATGAAGATATTTT
This sequence comes from Camelus ferus, assembly GCF_009834535.1. Classification (NCBI taxonomy): domain Eukaryota; kingdom Metazoa; phylum Chordata; class Mammalia; order Artiodactyla; family Camelidae; genus Camelus; species Camelus ferus. The sequence continues at coordinate 30,905,202 of NC_045714.1, forward strand.
TTTTTCTTTTTGCTTTTCTAGTAGCTAAAACTACACATTGCTACACTGTAACTGCAATGGAATAAGCTTTTCAACTAGTATCTATCTAGTGTTTAATTTTATTATCCTCTTACAGTATATTGGGCACAAGGGGGCACTGAAGGAGTGAACAATTCCGTCTACCATACTGGAACTGCGACACCTAAGTGTTCACTCACCTTACCCTCTGCCACATTGTAGCAGTAACTTTCTTTTTTATTTCTTTTTCTCTCTTTCTCTTTTTAAATACTTATAAGGAATGCATCCACCTACTCTGGTTACATGAGGGAAAATGCAGACACGGACATTTTCTAGCCCATGGACAACACCATCGTAGGTGGCCTTTTCGAAGAGTACATGTGTCATGTCAAGAAACAGCGTCATATTTGACTAAAATGCACACATTATGGCAAGAGTCTACCATTTGTACCCTTCCTTCTTACTACTTCTTACTATTGCTGGAAGCAGCTACAAACAACATTTCTCAGCTTCCCCTAGAAGATCCATGTGGATAATGAGATGGAAGAGGAAGTGGCCATTGCGTGAGACATCTGGGAGAGTTATCCCAAGGGGGCTGGCTGAACCGGAAGGAGTCTTTTTCCTCTTCCTTCTTCTTCCTGCCTAGAGAGTAAATGTCATAGCTGATGGTGTAGCAGCCATCTTTCAACTCTAAAAAAGATGGCAGAACAGAAAGGAAGAACAAGCTGAAGACTGTGGTAGAGCTATGGAATTTCCACTTCAACCCCGCACTGTCTCCTTCCAAACTGTATGTTACATGAAAGGAAAAAAAAAAACTTATCTGGTTTAATTCCCTATGATTTTTAAATAAAAGTATTTGAAAACTGCAATTCTCAAAGGATACATCCTGAAAGTATCACGGTTTAGCAATGGAGATTCTTCAAGTATAAATAGAAAAGGAACTGAACCAAAGGGAATATTTTGCTGAGCTTCCATTCAGTCCCTTAAGAGACAACGCATGAGTGTGAGAAAACATGAGCTAAAAAATGTATTTTTAAACGTTTTTAATTTAATTGGATAAATATAAAACATCAACTCATACTCCATGTCAGAATCACAATAAATTCCAATTCTTCTCTAAATTACTGCTATTTTATCTGCAAAGGCAACTGCCCCTGTTATAATACACACTCGACTCCACGCTGGAGTTAATGCAAAGCTTTGTCCATCTCCATTGCTCACTAGAATGGGCAGGTAATTGAGCTTTTAAAAATTTCCCCTCTCAGCACCCTGGTCAGCGGTCACACCCTGAACTCTCACCACTCCCAAAACCCTTAGCTCTCACCCTACCCTTACCAGGGACCCTGTCTCCATCCTTCTGGTAAAAGAAGACTAGAGGAGTCAAATATCCAAAAGCAGCTCCTTTTAGAGAAATCTCCCATGTCTCTGAGTCTATTTTGCCCATGAAAGATAAAACTGTTTATTTTTATGACATTGGTAAACTGAAATTTTAAACTTCCTTACCATTTGTACTATTCTGTTATCTCAGTGAGTGGAAATTTTAATCCAGAATTTTTAGGAATGAGTGTAAATATTTTTAAAATGTGAAACTTCAAATTATCAGAGTTTGATGATGTGACTTTAGAGTCTGAAGGACATTGTTAACCCAAAATATTAGTTATTGTTTTACAGAATAAAGGAGGAGGATAAAGCTCTAATTATTAGATGCATTCCAACAGAAGGCTGCCCTAGTCTACATGAAAATGACAGTGCTCAGAATTATAAGCCAGAATATTTTTGATACAGAATTTGCACTATTTTAAAAAAAATCCATTTGCAATCCCAAAATGCCTTGATATGTTGCAAGAAAATGATGTGGCTTATGGGAAATAAATCATATTCTACTTTGATTTCTTTAAATAGATTGTGGATTTATACACTATCTAACTCAGCTGAGTCTAGGGACAGACTGTTTTAAATTGCAGAGTAAATTAGACACAAAGAATTGGCTTTTAATCAAAAGAGCAATTAAGTACTGAACAGGCTATATTAAATAAAGTTATACAATTTCAGGTTGGGGGAGCTCTTGTAAAGTAGCAGCAACAGCCATCAGTCATAAACAAATAGCCAAGTGGAAGTTGGTTTCCTCACTGCAAATACTTCAACCCCTGTGTGTTTGTTTAGTCTTCTAAACCTGCAACTGAGATCTCAAATCTTGACATGAACAGTTTCAGTACTGTGGGTTTTGTTAATGTTAAACAGGAAATATACATGTATCATTGTAAGAAATCACATAAATATCTTCTTCACATTAAAAGTACTTTGTACATCTGTTCCAACTAGCTTGTTGAAGAAATCTATTAACATAAATCCCCCCCCCCCTGCCCACGCTCCACTGGCACTTGGTTTTTCAGGTGAAGAAGCTAGAATAAAGGCATTTTCAGCTATTAGTACAAAAAGGCAGAGATGAAATTTCATGTCATGAGCACTCTTTTCTCTGTTTCCAGTATTGGCCCATTATATTCTGGCTTCTCATTGTATAATTTGCAGACCAACAGCAGCAGTGTAACCTGGAAACTTAGGCTCCAACTCAGACCTACTAAATCTATAGGACCCCCCCCCCCCCATGGGGTTCATAGGCTCATTGAAGTTTGAGACGTACTCCTGCAGACTGCACCACCACCTAATTGAGTCACCACGTTTTCCTAGAAGCTGGGTGATAATGCGATCAGAATGTGTCACCTCTCCAAGTACAGATGTTACAACAATGCAAGTTAATGCCAGAAGTGCAAGTTTATACACCACATGCGAATTTAACTCAGGCGCTGACTTTTAAACTTCACTCTCTGTAAGCTGACACTTGACCATTTATTTCTCTTAATCCTCATGAGCAAGCAGTTAACACAAATTAATATTGAAGGTGCTTAATAGTAAAACAGAAAGAAGTAAACCAGCAGACAAGAGCACATGAGCCCCCTCTACCCATCCTCCCTTCACCGCTAGGGATGTGTTAGAACACAGGTTTTACTGTGTTCTTTAATTTTGATTCTTTAATTTTAGCTGTAGCAAAGATTATTGTGTATTAAATACACACGTACACATATTCTTAAATAATGGAAGAGATTTTCCAATGGCCATTGTAACCATTCTCTATTTTCACTTTAAGCACAAACTTGAGAACCTAATTCCATGTAAGGTGTTACCCACTCATCTTTATGGAAAAGTTTACCAATGCTTTCCTATTACATGTCCTGTCCTAGATTGACTTGTGTCACACTGAGCGATAGTTTGGAAACATTTGAGCAATAATTAAGCCCCATGAGAGATGACACTAATACATTATGAACTAATCATACAACTAAAGTGTGGAAGGAGAGTATGCATGTTTAAATAGCTTTGATCGGGGTTGGAGAGGAGGTGGGGATGCTGAGGAAGAAACACAGAATAAAACAAAAGAAACTGGTGTGAGAAACGAAATATCAATGGAATGTTGAAATGGCAAATGAAACCCACAGAAGTCAGGAAATTCAAGAGTTAAGGCTCCCACTGCTCCCTTAATTCTGCCCCTGGTGTTGGGCAAATGCGTTGTATATGTATCTTTCATTACTAGATTCTGTAACACTTCGCAACAGAGCCCATTTAGGATGGTGATGAAGAGGCATGTGGCTCCTTATGAAATGGGCTTTAAATACACCGAAAGGTTAACAACTAGTATAACAAGGCAGTCTTTCCCATAAAAGTTTAATGTTAATTATAAAATCGGATAACATCGTTATGGCGTGAAATATGAAATAAGCAAGGCAGCCCTCCCCTGGGGCACAGCTGATGTGCACTGTGTTCACAGTGGAATTTCCCCACCTTCAGAGTGTACAAGTGGTAATAATTCTTTCTCCCTGCAAAACGTATGAAAATTAGCCAATGTAGCAAAATTGCAGAATCTCTACTTTGCTTTACATAGTATAGTAAAGATAACTATGCTAATAAACCAATGTGGGGCAGGAGTTGGGGATAACAAGTAATTCCTTCCCCATCACCAAAAAATATATATATTTCTGGTTGATTTGGGAAGGCTGTGTTAGGTGGTATGCCCCTTTAGATTTATCTTCCTAATAATGTTTATTCTTGCCAAATGAAGGCCTCTCAGAATGTGTTCAAGGTGGGAAAAGTGTCCCAGGAGTATGTCTACTTGGAGATTGAAGACAAAGCAGTATAGGAAAAAAATTTGCACAAATTATTTGCAAACTGCCCCTCTCTCACGAAAGTAAACAGTGAGTGTAGAGTGAATTGTGGAGATGTAGCAGTTTCGTGGTTATTAAAGGAATTGCAGAAGCTTTTGAAGAGTAAATTAACCCTTCCAGGAGTAGCTATGTCATTTCTGGAGCTCAGTGCGAAGTAAAAATATCAAACCTATACAAAAAAGAAATTATTGAGAACTTCAAGCATCACCTTTTAGTTGTATGAACTTGACCACATTACTTAATTTCTCTGAGACTCGGTTTTCTCTTCTGTAAAATGAGATGGGACAGGATTGCTGTGAGGATAAAATAAGATGATTCACAGTGTTTGGCCCATAGTGACTACTTAGGAATCGTGGTTGTTCATAGCATTGCATCATTATAAGGTTGTCATGAGCACCGCAATGAGACAACAGCGAGAACGTCATGCTGTCCAATGAAGGGCTGGTTGAAAATAGTATGATAAGTTCATGCAATGATGTGCCCGTGGTATTCAACCAATGGGGCACCCGTTGGCAACATCAACAGCACATGAGAGCTAGTTAGAAATGCAACTTCCTGGACCCCGTCCCAGACCTACTAAATCAGGAACTCTGGGGGTGGTGCCTGGTCATCTGAGGCGGGGGGGGACAATCCCTCCAGGCGATTCTGATAGTCTCTCAAGCTTGAGAACAACTGATTCACTACATGAGTTCGGTCTGAAAGCTGATGAAGAAAGTCTTCCACGCTATATTCTTATTAAACTACAAAGCAAGGTGCTGAAGAGTTCCCAAATGGATTTCAGGCTTAGAGATTTTCCAAACCTGAGGCCCGTTTCACCACCCTGCTAGACACTCATGAAGGTGTTCCTCTGGCCAGCCTTGGACGAACTGGTCTCACTGCTAAGACTTCTACCCATTTTCCCTTTTTTGCCTTTCTATATTGTTAGAATTTTTTTAACCATTTATATACATACATATGTGCATATATACACATATAAATCATGTCATATGGTTTTTAAAAAATATACCTCTTTATTTGTTAACAAATATTTTCAAGTAAATAAACACATGCATCCTAAATGTGAAAAAAAAAATGCATGGTTCTGGTTAACTAGAATGAGGCCAGAATAAAAAGTGTTTGAAAGTCAGGCCAACTCCTGAGGGCTGTTTCTCTAGAAACAGAGAACCAGCCCCAATCTGTGGACCTCTAACCCATGGAGCTGAGCAAACCCTCCCTGACTGGGGAAATCCTGACAGCAGGGCCTCTAATTTCATGAAAGAAGCCAGGTTGACCTCAAAAACCGTTGGCAAGGAAATTACACAGGAGCCAGGGCACTTCACACGATTCTCTCTTTGGGTTTTCATTCTTTTAGGTCTGGTTTCCATGGAAATCTGCACCTGCTACTTCCCTGGGGTCTCTAAGCCTGAGGACTTTGAGGAAACAGCGGGAAGAAAAGTGGGGACAGGGCAGATTTCAGAGGCTTCGCTCACTTAGTGTTTTTGCTTATGGTGTTCTCTGAAGCCTAAGTTGTGAGGCTGAAGAGAAATTCCATTTGCAGTATCCCCATTATTTACCACTTTCTTGCTTTCTGGAACCTTGAAAACATAAGATAGTAAGGCTTCAGCACATAGTTATTTTGTGTACAGATATGAAATTGGGTCAAAAGCCAGGAACAATACTGTTTTCCGAGTGTTCTGGTAGCGATAAGAATCCTTTATATTTACAGACAAAAATCCTTCCCCAAAGAACCCAGGGCCCTTTAAATCTTTGAAATTTGCCTTGAGCCAGAGAAGTGAGAGCACATATTTCTACTACTTTGAATCCAGAGTGTTAAAGTCACTTCAGCAGGTGGTCACCAGCTGGGAAGCGGTGTGCTCAGCCAGGTGACCTCTCAAAGCCCCTTCTGAAGTAAGAATGTGTGACAATTGCACTTACAGACCAGAATCACCTCTGCTGACCCGTATGTGGAGCTCAGTCCTGATCAGCTACCTGGCTCTGTGCCCTCCCTTTTCCCCCTATAAGAATTTAGGTTGACAAAGGATTACATGAAGTTCTGCTCCCACTGGGAGGGGACAACAGGCTTTTTCAGGGATGTCAGTCAACATTCACTCAGTTCTGTTTGTGGATTCCTGGTGGCGGGGGGGAGCTGTAAGAAGGTGATAGCAAAGGAATAGAAGAAATTACATAAAGAAGCTTACAACTGTTTAGGAAAACAATACAAAATGCGTCTAACATTTTCAAAGGGCAGGGCACGTGTGTTAATTTAACTCAGCAAATTTAGCCTTGTTTCTGGGACACTATTTCTAAATTGACCAAGAGATTCAAGGCAAGGTTGGTATTAAAAAAATTGATGGTATAATATCTATTTTTTGTTTCTGGTTTGCTTGCTTGATGGATGATTGGTTTTACCTAGAATACCCTTTTTAAATTTTTTTTGAAGTATTGCTTACATGCCATAAATTGTCTATTTTAAGTAATTCGGTGAATTTTAGTGAATTTATAGAGTTGTGGTACCATCATCACAATCCAGTGTTAGCATACTGCCATCACCCCAGAAAGATCCCTCAGGCCCATTTGCAGTCAGTGTGGACCTCAAACCACCAATGAACTGCTTTCTGTCCCTAGAGATTTGCCTCTACTGGGCATTTCATATAAAGGGACTCATACAATATATATTGTCTTTTGGCTGTGGCATCTATCATTTAGCATAATACCTTTTTTAATTTACCCCTGCTGTAGCATGTATGAGTAGTTTTTATTGCTGAATAGTATTCCAGTGTATAACATACTACATTTTGTTATCCGTTTAACAATTGATGGGCACTTGTGTGGTTTCCACTTTGGGGCTATTATGCATAAAGCTACTATGGGAGAACGTCTGTTTTCATTGCCCTTGAGCAGATAGTTAGGAGTGGAATTACTGTGTTGTGTGATACATTTATGTTTAACTTTCTAAGAAACTGTCAAATTGGTTTCCAAAGTGGCTGCACCAGTTTAAATTTTCATCAGCAGTGTATGAGGATTCTAGCTTGTCTCCATCCTTAACAGTATTTGCTATAGCCTGATTTTTTTTTTAATTATAACTTTTCCAGTGCTATCTCACTGTGGCTTTGATTTGAATGTGCTTAATGATTAATGATAGTGAACATCTTTCTTGTGCTTATCAGCTATTTGTACATCTTTTTGGTAAAATAATTGGTTCAATTTTAAATTAGGTTGCTACTCCTAGTATTAAATTATAAGAATGCTCTTAATGTTATGGATACAAACCTTTTATCAGATATGTGATTTGCAAATATTTCTATCAAGTTGTGGCTTCTTTTTTCATTTTCTTAATTGTGTCTTTGAAGGGCAAAAGTTTTTAGTTCAAAGTCCACTACGAAATTTTTATTTTATGGATCTTAATTTTGGGGTCATATCTAAGGACTCTTTGCCTATCTCAAAGTCAAAAGTATTTTCTCCTTTTTTTTCCTTCTAGAATTTTTATAGTTTTTTACCTTTAGATAATATGTTACATTAATTGATTTCCAGGTAATAGACAAACCTTGCTTTCTTAGGAAAAATGCCACTTGGTCATGATGTATAATCCTTTATATATGATGCTGGATTTGGTTTGCAAATATTTTGGAACTCTTCATCTATATTCTCAAAGACCATCAGTCTGTAGATTTCTTTCCTTGTAATGCCTTTGTCTGGTTTTAGTATCAGAGTAATAATGGCCTGATAGAATGAGTATTTTCTGGAAGAGTTTATGAAGGTTTGATAACATTTGTTCTTTAAATATTTGATAGAATTCACCAGTGAAGCCATTTGGATCTGGGCTTTTCTATGTAGAGTGAGTTTTAATTACTAAATTAAATTTAGTACTACTTAGTACTAACATCCTCTCTTTCATTCTTGATTTTGGTAAGTTGTGTCTTCTCTCTTTTTCTCTTGGTCAGGCTAGCTAAGTCAATTTTGTTGATTCTTTTCAACTTTGGGCTTCATTAATTGTCTCTATTGCTTTTCTGTTTTCTATTTTATTCATTTCTACTTCAGCTTTTACTGTTTCCATTATTCTGCTTGCTTTGCATTTAGTCTGCTCTTCTTTTCCTAGTTTCTTAAGGTAGAAGCCTAGGTTATTGATTTGAGATCTTTCTTCCCCTCTAAGCACTGGTGGGGCTGCATCCCACAACGTTTTGGTTTTCATTCAAGTCAAAGTAGTTTCTAATTTCCATGTGATGTATTTTTTGACCCATGTATTATTTGAAAATGTGTTAATTTCCAAACTGGTGATTTCTAAAACTTGTTTCTGTTGTTGGTTTTTAATTTAACTGTGTTCTAGTCAAAGAAAATAATTTGTATGATTACAATCTTTCTAAATTGAATGAGTCTTGTCTTACGACATAACGTATGGTCTATCCTGGAAAATGTTCCATGTGTGCCATTGTTGTGTGCAGTATCTACAGACTGTTACTTGAAGTCGATTGACAGTGTTACTTAAGTCTTCTTCACGTTTGTTGATTTTTTGTCCTATAGAATAACATTTTGTAAATTATTGAAAGCAGAATATTGAAGTTTCCAACTATTATTGGAAGGTCCGTATCTCCTTTCAAGTCTTTCAATTTTTGCTTCACGTACTTCGTGGATCTATTAATTAGTGTTTATACATTGATATATGTTATATTTTTGTAATAAATTTACCCTTTTATGTTACAAAATGTAAAATTTTGTCTCTAGCAACACCTTGTTGTAAAGTCTATTTTCTTCTGATATTAGTAGATCCATTTGAATTAATCTTAAGGTTATTGTTTGCATAGAATATCATTGCCATGCTTTTAATTTTAATCTATGTGGGTCAAAGGGTATGTTTTATAGATAGCATATAGTTGAGATTGAAGTTTTATCCAGTCTGACAATCTCTGCTTTTGATTAGTGTTTTTAATTCATTCACATTTAATGTAATTATTGATATGGTTTGATTTACATCTATCATTTTGCTTTCTGTTTTCTGTCTTATGTCTTTTTTGTTCCTCTGTTTCTGCATCACTACTTTCTTTTGTGATGGTTATTTTCTAGTGCACCATTTTAATTCCTTTGTTACTTTTTCCTTAAATACTTTAGGTTTTTTTTAAATGGTTGGTTTAGGACTTGCACCACAGATCTTAGATTACTGCAACTTCCTTCAAATTAATACTAAATTAATTCTTATAAAATATATGGACTTAGTCCAATGTATCCATTTCTTCCTCCTTTTTGCTATTATTTTCACATATTTTATATCATTATATGTTATAAGCTCAGTAATGTAGTTTTATAAGTATTGTTTTATGAAATCTTATATATTGTCAACTAGTTAAAAGGAAAAAAGAGAAGAAACTGTATTTATATATCCTCATATATTTTCCTGTATATTTAATTTTGCAGTGTTCTTTATTTTTTCACATGGATTCTAGCTGCCATCTAGTGTAATTTCCTTTCAGCCTGAAAGAATTCCTTTAGTATTTGTTCTAGGACAAGTCTGATAGCAACAAATTGACTCATTCTTTATTTATCTGGGAATGTCTTTAATTTTGGAACATCAATTTTGAAGTATAATTGTAATGGATTTAAAATTCTTAGTTGACAGTCATATTCTTTCAGCATGTTGAAAACATCATCCCATTGCCTTCTGGCTTCCTATGTTTTGAATGAGAAGTCAGCTGTTAATCATACTGTTTTCTGTCTGCAAGTGATGAGTCATTGTTCTCTTGTTCTTTTCAAGATTCTCTTTGTCATTGGTTTTCAACAGTTTGACTATGATGTCTCTAGGCGCGGCTCTCTTTGTATTTATCTTACTTGGAAGTCATCGAGTTTGTTGGATCTGTGAACTAGTTTTTAATAAAGTTTGGAATGTGATGTGGGCCATTGTTTCTTCAATTTTTTTTTTCTGACCTTTTCTTTCTCCTCTTTTTCTGAGACTCCCAGTATACATATGCTAGTGTGATTGATAGTATACCATAGATCCCTGAGGCTCTCCTCATTTTTCTTGATTTTTTTTCTTTCTGTTCTCCACTTAAACAATTCCTACTCATTCATCTTCAAATTTACTAATGCTTTTTACTAAAGTCTGAAATCTGTTACAGAATCCCTTTAATTTTTCCCTTCAGTTATTTTACTTTTCAACTGTAGAATTTCCACTTAGTTATTTTGTATATCTCAATATTTATTAAGATTCTCTCTTTTATTAATCATTGTTATCATACTGTTCTTTAATTCACTGAAAGTTACTTTTAGTTGTTTGAATGTATTTATTATAGATATTTTGAAGTCTTTGCTGAGTCCAGTGACTGGACTCCTTAGAGATAATAGGCATTCTTTTCTATTTTTTAAACTGAGAATGGGTGAGAGTTTTCTGTCTTAGTATGTCTTAGAATTTTTTTTGTCAAAAAAGGAGCAATTTCTTAAAAACTAGACATTTTAGATAATGAAATATAGCAACTCAGGATTTCTATTTTTCCTTTCTGGGGGTTATTATTGTTGCTATTTTTTTTAATTTGTTTAGTAATTTGCCTGAAGTAATTCTGTGGAGTCTGCCTCCCCTTCGGTGTTTGACCATTCATGTCTTTGCTCAGATTGTTCTTCACTTTTGCTTTTATTTGTTGAGCCTGACTTCCTCGGGTTTGTGTTCATATAACTTAGTGGTCAGCCAATTATTGGTCAGAGGTTGTACTCAAACACCTTGAGCCATTCTACTACATGACAACAGAGCTATGTGTAGACTGGGAAATGTATTTAAAGTTCAGGTGATTTCTAAAACTTCCCTCACTTACTTTCTGTGTATGCAAAGCCTCAAAATCAGCCAGGATATATAGCTAGGACCTCTTCATTCTCTTCTGAGTATGTGTAGAGCAAAACCATGTAGACAGCCTTCCAGATGACCAGAGATATCTTGGAGCTTATCAAGGCCCACTGTGGCTCTGTCCTTACTGGCTATCCCTTAAATTTTTCCCTCAACCAGGATCACAGCTTCAGGCTAGCTGAACTATTGGCCTTCCTTCTTTGTTTGCTGCCGAGATCACACTATTTTCAATAATACTTAAGGATGTGTTGTTTTCTGCACTCTGTTCCCAATCAAGTCATTCCCTCCAGCAGTGAAACTGCTGGTCTTCTTAACTCGCCACCCCCTAAAAGAACTTCTGAAATGTATCTTACAGATGGGGTGAAGCCTCCCCAGGCTAAAATGCCATCATGCCATCAATGTCCTCAGTTCTACCCACAAGGTGCAGTAGATTAAAAACAAATAAATAAATGCTTCTAAATTTGTTTTTATATCTTTGGTGGATTTATTTCAAGAGTTCTAAATGGTTGTTTTTGCAGTTTTGCTCTTTCATATTACTGCTTTCTGTGAAGGCTTTCCATGCCCACCACTTCTATCTGAAAGCGGTGCTCTCTAAAATAAAGTTGTGTATCTTTGGAATCCCAGAAAAGAGATCACTGAGGGGAAGAAATCTAGAAAATACCACTTTATTACAAAATAAAATAAAAATCAACACTTAACCTGGAGTTTGAACATTTTGATTAAATGGCATCACAAAGGAATACTCAAAAAAATACTTTCATCTGGGGATTAAGATAACTGGGTTCTTATTCTGATGTTGCTGTCTATGAGCTGCAAATTCTAGTGCCTTGTCTCACCTAGCTGAGCCTTCAATTCCTCAGCTGTCAAAAAAAAAAAAGTCCATTTTCTAGGTCTAATTTCAGATGAAAACAACAAATCATGGCTGAAAGAGGCTTAAAGGACCACAGTAACAATGAAAGTAAAACAAGTCTCCTGCACTAAAATACCCAGAGCTACTCCCTTGATAAGACCTACTGGGGAGCATGGACTTGGCTCAGCACACACTCAGAGGATGCAGATGTGTCGCGAGACCCAGGCACCCACAGCCCTTTGACATGCTCATATAATCAAACCCTACAGTAACTGTGGGTGAGAATCCTTAATCATTCTAGGCTTCAACTTCTTCATCTGAAAAAAAAATGAGTGCAAAAATCATATATTGCTTTGACAGCCAAGAGGAATGAAACAGATATGGCATTTCAAGGTCACAACACAGAGTGTGGCACTTAAATGCTCCATATATGGTGGTAGGTATAATTATTTCACATCTCCAGGGACAGTCCTCTGTTGGCAGTGGAGATGGCTGTGTGCGTAAAGGTGGGACTCCCCACTAGACCTCTCTCCTCTTCGCTACATTGATGCTAGGATGGATCAAGCTAAGAAAGCCCTTCTTAAAACAAAAACCAGTGCCTGTTACAGCCTCACAATCCCATAATGGGGGGTGTGGGGGTGTAATGGGATGAGGTAGGAGGGCAAATAAGAAAATGATTAAAAAGGTGGGGGGCACTAAACAGAAGGCCACTGAAGGCCATTAATTTGCTTTGGATGGCAGAAGAAACAAGGTGAGAATACCTGAGGGTAACAAGAAGCAGGCAGGGAGCACAGAAGACTGATTCTGCCTAAGGCCACCTCATAGATCCCGTTTCAGGAAAACAAGGGCTTCTTCCCCCTCTCTTTCACAACAACCTTAAGCATCTGCATATCTCCATGACTCACAGTTCTCTCATCTCTAGCAGCAAAATATGCAGTTTCACTCCTCCACCTTGCCTCCCAAATTGGTCTCAAGCCCAGAGATTCCCAAAACTATGTCTCATTTATCCCCTTTGGCAGGTGGCACTGAGGGTTCTTCACAGACTGACGTGTTGCCAAATTTACCCACTCTGGTGTATGTTGTTTTGTGATATATGAGCCTTCCACAAAGGCTGGAGGAAATAGCCTCTCCAGGTGAATAAGTTTGGATGCTAGGGGATACACAGCCCTGATAACTGACAAGTCCAAGGGCAGGGTGAGGATCGGGGATGATTCAATCAGGCCATGCTCCTCTGTCACGCTTGCCCCTGCCCATCCTCACCTTCATCATCAGGCTGCAGCAAGTTCAAGAATCACACCTGGAGCGCATAGCAGAAATTAGTCCCTTGCCAGTCACGTTATTTGCAAATATTTTCTCCCACTCTGTAGATGGTCTTTTCATTTCATTTATGGTTTCCTTTGCTGTGCAAAAGCTTTTGAGTTTACTTAGGTCCCATTTGTTTATTTTTGCTTTTACTTCCTCTACATGACTGTAGAGGATGGATCTAAAAAACATTGCTGCAATTTATGTCAAAGAGTGTTCTGCCTGTGCATTCCTCCAGGAATTTCATAGTATCCAGTCTTACATTTAGGTCTTTAACCCATTTTGAGTTTATTTTTGTATATGGTGTTAGCAGATGTTCTAATTTCATTCTTTTACATATAGCTGTCCAGTTTTCCCAGCACCATGTATCAAAGAGACTTGTCTTTTCCTAATTCTACATTCTTGCCTCCTTTATTGTCTGTTGACTGACCATAAGTGTGTGAGTTTATTCTGGCCTGTCAGTTCTGTTGCATTGATCTACGTGTCTGATTTTGTGTCAGTACCATTCTGTTTTGACTACCGTAGCTTTGTAGTATAACCTAAAGTCAAGGAGTGTGATTCCTCAAGCTCTGTTTGTTCTCAAGATTGTTTTGGCTATTCAGGGTCTTATCTGTTTCCACACAAATTTGAAAGTATTTGTTCTCTTGAACTGTGTGTTCTCAATAGTAGGGTTCTTTTTAATTTGTTTGTCTGTTTGTTTTTAAATATTTGTTCTAGTTCAGTGAAAAAATGCCATTGGTATTTTGACAGGGATTGCACTGAATCTGTAGATTGCCTTGGGAAGTATGGTCATTTTAACATTAATTCTTCCAATCCAAGAATGCAGTATATATTTCCATCTGTTTGTGTCTTCAGTTTATTTCATCAGTGTCTTATAGTTGTCTGAGTACAGGTCTTTTACCTCCTCAGGGAGGTTTATTCCTAGGGTTTTTTTTTTTTATGTAATAGAAAATGGATTGTTTCTTTAATTTCTCTTTCTGATAGTGTGCTGTTAGTGTACAGAAATGCAACAGATTTCTGTACATTAATTTTGTATCCTGCAACTTCACTAAATTCATTGGTGAGCTCTAGGAGTTTTCTGATGGTGTCCTTAGGACTTTCTATGTTTGGTATCATGTCATCTGCAAACAGTGACAGTTTTGGCTCTTCCTTGGGATTCATTTTAATTCTTTTTCTTCTCTGATTGCTGCGGCTAGGACTTCCAAAACTATGTTGAAGAAAAGTGGCAAGAGTGTGATTCTTTTTCCTATTCCTAATCTTAGAGGAAATGTTTTCAGCTTTTCACCATTGAGTATAAGTTAGCTGTGGGTTTGTCATAAATGGCCATTATTATGTTGAGGTGTGTTCCATGTCCACTTTCTGGAGAGTTTTACTGTAAATGGATGTTGAATTTTGTCAAAAGCTTTTTCTGCATCTATTTAGATAATCATATGGCTTTTATTTTTCAATTTGTTGACATGGTATATCGTATTGATTGATTTGCAGACATTGAAAAATCCTTGCATCCCTGGGATAAATCCCACTTGATCACGGTGTATGATTTTTTTAAATGTATTGTTGGATTTGGTTTGCTAATATTTTGCTGAGGGTTTTTGCATTTATATTCATCAGTGATACTGGCCTGTAATCTTCTTTTTTTGTGATATCTCTGTCCAGCTTTGGTATCAGGGTGATGTTGGCCTTGTAGAATGAGTTTGGAAATGTTCCCTCCTCTGCAATTTTCTGGAATAGTTTGAGAAGGAGAAGGAAAGTGGCCTTCTGTAGGAGACGTCCTATGTGTCCCAGCTGTGCGCTCCCCTCTCATAACCCGAACTAGCTCTAGAGGTTCCCCCTAAGAAGGCTGTGTGTTGTGGGTGGTCCGGCAGGCATGGTTGGACCCTAGCCCAGTTGGGTTGCTGGGCCCTAACTTGTGCAGATGCTTCTGGCTGCTGGTTAGGAGGGCCTGGTCACGTGGCTGCTGAGTGCAGAACACTAGGGGGCCATGGGGCTAGTGCTGGCTCACTGGTGGGTGGGGTCAGTGTCCAGAAGATTCCGGGGCTGTTACCCACCCACTGGTGGGTGAAGCCAGGTCCTGGGATTAGTGCTGGACCACTGGCCGGCAGAGCTGTTTCCTGGAATCTGGCTGCATGGTCCAGGGGTCCTAGGGCTGGTGTCAATTCATCACTGGTGGGGGGAGTACCCTTCCTGACACAGTTGGGTATGGGGTCCGAGGTGTCCTGAAGCTTGTGTTGGCCTGCTAGTGGGCAGGGCTGGGGCCCAGTTGATCCCAGGGTAGGGGTTGGTCTTCTGTGGGTGGTCTGGATACATAGGATGCAGTATTGTAGCTCTCTTGCATCTGCCATCTGTCCCCTGGTGGGTAAAGCTGGCATAGAGGCCAGTGTAGGCTTCCTGGAGAGCAGGGCCAGTGCCAGCCCACTGGTGGGTGGAGCTGGGTCTAGGGGTGTGTCTAGAGGTGGACGTGGGCTCAGGAAGTCTTTAGGCAGCCTGTCCACTCTTGGACAGTTCTGTGTCCCTGCCAGTTAGTTGTCTGGCCTGAGGCATCCCAACACTGGAGCCTACAGGCTGTTGGGTGGGGCCGAGTCTAATGAGCTAGAGGGAGGATCCCAGGATGGCTCCCAAAGATGTCTTCCACCAGTGTCTATGTCCCCAGAGAAAGTCACAGCCACAGTCCAACCCCCACCCCCACCCTGGCATCTCTGAGAGACTCTCTAAGACCAGCAGGTAGGTCTGGCCCAGTTTCCTATCAAATTACCCCTTTTGCCTCGGGTCCTGGTAAGCATGAGATTTTGTATGTGCTCTTTAAGAGTCAAGTCTCTAATACTCGAGTCCTTTGGGACTTCTGAAATGAAGCCCCGCTGGCCTTCCAAGCCAAATGTTCTTCCCAGTGCAGAATCCCCAGGCTTAGAATTCTCACTCCTGTGGGAGAACATTATTATTCTCTGCAATATAATTCTCCAGTTTGTGAGTCACCCATCCAAGGGGTACAGGACTTGATACGTGAGTCTGCCTCTCCAGCCCGTCTTGCTGTGGTTCCTTCTTTGTCTTTTGTTGTAGAAAATCTTTTCTGGTAGATTTCAATCATTTTGCCAATGGTTGCTTTGCAGATGGTTGTGATGTTTGTGTGCTCAGGAGAGATGAGCTTAGGGTCTTTCTACTCTGCCATCTTGGCCAGTGTCTTTGCAAACTTTTTGTCATGCCTTCTGGTATAGAACAAGGGTAAGTAGCATGGGAAAATGACACAAATTACCCAAATTTAGACTAAATACTAAAACGAATGTTGAAATGAGATATTCTTTTGTTAACACAGTATCTCCTGATTCATTAGACAATACAAGAGCACACGATTTAGATTTGAAAGGACTTGTAATTCTTTTTAAGAAGTTTTTCTGAAGTATGTTTGCATCTTTCTAAGTGTGTCTTGCCGTTTGCAGCACTCAGCAGTGGCTCTGCATTCTGGAGAGGGAGTGAAGACACTTGGTTAGATGCCTTTCTGAATTCCACACATTCACCCCCAGATTGATGGCTCTTGAGAGAAACTGTTATCTCCAAAAGAAAAACTTCAAATGGAAGACTATAAAACATTAAAAAAAAAAAAAATACTCAGACATGTGACCCCTGGCATTTGCCAATTCTAATGCCTTAAAGAAGCAACATTTTTGAAGTTAGAAGGACTTAGAGCCAATCTCACAGCAGTCAATGCCAGTGTAAAGTCTTCGTGGAAAAACCCCCGCCCCCGCCCCCGCCCTCCCAGCTATTTATCTGCTGGATAGCAGACCCCAGATGGCTGTCAGAGTCTCACTGAGTTCCTGTGACAGGGCTAATTCCCAGCCCTCATTTTTTCATCCCCCTTCTCTTATCAGGCAGAAATACATTTATTCCTTCTGGGGCCTGACTTCTGGAGATGACAATTAGCCTTATGGAAGCAAATGCAAACTTGTAACTGAGATTTCTCATTTGCCCCTAAACTCCAAACCTGCCTCTGGCTAAGCTCACAGGACAGAAGATTCCTCTCTGGCCAGGAAGTTTATGTGTGGCTGCCTTTTTTTCATGAGAGAAGGACACTTCGGAAGAAGAACAGAGAAAGCAGGAGACAAGCATTCTCACCCATCCTTCCTTTCTCCAAGTGGAAAGTGATGTGTGCTTCACATAAAGGAAGCTTAGGGAGCAAAACCTACTGCTCTTTCCCTGGTGATGAAAGTCACAAGAGAGTGTATTTCACCACCTGAGACAACTTTGAAAGCATCAGTGGAGCCAGTGATGTAGCTGAGTGGCCGGAACACACCATGAGCAACTTAGGAAAAAAACAAACAAAAACTCTGCAGCTAAAATGTCTACAAAAGCCTAGAAACTGTTGCCTTCCAAGAGACATTTTCCCCACCAAGTTCTGTGGGAGGATTAGGAGCAAACTCAAAGACAGGCATTCTAGAAGATTCTGGAACAGTAAGTACCGGAAGTGGTACCCCCAAATCGCTGGGTAAAATCAGAACTGTGATGACTTTTGATATTCCTGGAAGCAAAGAGAATTTTCCATAGGAAAGACTCTACCTTTCCCTCATTCTTCCCTGCCAACCACCCTCTGCTGGGCCCCGTATTCTTTTGAAGAACATACGCAGTTTTGCCCACCCTCACTTCCTGCCATACGTGCCAGTCTGAACTCATAAGAACTGGATGAACCAAGATGGCTACAAAAGGACCAAGCGAATAGGCCAGTTCACTGTTCCTGAAAGGTCTTTCCCATCTCTCATCCCCTCTTGATTTTAGACTCAAGAAGTTTTGAAGAAGAGGGGAGGGTATAGTTCAGTGGTAGAGCATATGCTTAGCATGCACGAGGTCCTGGGTTCAATCCCCAGTACCTCCACTAAAGTAAATAATAAAATAACCTTAATTACCACCCCCCCAAAAAAAAGTTTTGAAGAACGGTGTTAGTGGTCAGAACTACAATGGGGAAAGAGGGCTTGTGAATGCTGTATCTCTTAGGAAATATATTCAAATTAGGAAGCGTTGCTTAGGAAAGTTAATTCTCTGAGTTCATCATTGCCTTTGCAGTGTCTCAAGAACTCTAGATAATGAGGTTTAACAGAGTAGTCCCAAATCTTTTTTGAAATACCAAGCAATCTAGAGAATTTGCAGAACCAGGAGTGTTCAGATGAAAGTATTACAAACTTTCATCACTGCAAAGTGATGAAGATTTTCCACATCCTTCCCATTTCTATGCAAATCTTTAATCAAGGAAGCGGCAGTGATTACTAAATGTCTCTTAAGCTGCAGGACACAGTATGAATAATCGAAGTCATTCATTTCTAAGATGAGACATAAATGAGTAACTGAAGATCAGGTAGTCAATCGGTCAAAATTAACAACATTTCAAAGTTCAATAAAATCCCCCTGAAAAATCCTAGCTTTGTGATTTTAAACAGTTGCTGCTTCCAAGCCAAACAGTAATCCCTTAGTCTTCCCCTTGGTAACTGCTACTTCCTCCCCCACCCTACCACCCTTACTCCCAGTGTTTTTCTTTCTAACAAACAGAGAAAGAAAAGGAAAAGCAAAATAATAACTGTTTAAAATTCCAAGGTTTTACTTCAAGCCAAGGCCACATTTCTAAGCAACTTTGATCAGGTAAATTACCTCTAAGTGTCTCAATTTTTCCCTCCAGAAAACTGAAATAGTGTTTCACCTTTGATCTGCAAATTTGTAAGTGCATTTAGAGATTGAATGATGCCTACCTGCTGAAGTTTCTGTTTCCTGGAGGATGGAGCAGACGTCCTTCTCCCCACTGCTCCTGCGAAGTTGAAGTAAAAACAACTAAGCTAAAAACAAACATAAGAAGATCTGAAAGGTGATAAAAGGAAGGCAGGTCAGGGGACCTTGGGACCTGAAGAACATGGGTGGTGAGTTCCCTGAGGTTTCTCTGCACTTCGTATATCCCAGACTGGAGACTGGAAAAGTGGTACCCCACCAGCATCAATGGTCATAGATAAAAAAAAAAAAAACCAAAAGCAAGCCTATTCTCTCTGGCGGAAGAACAAGGAAAGGGGTAATCTAGAAAGGTTAATAAATATATATATATAAACCCAAAAAACCCAAACTTTTAGATAACAACCAGTCTATTCCAGCCAAGCAGCATAGGAAAAAAAGAAAAAAAATTGCAGTCCATCCCCTACCTCTAACAGCAAAGGCCAAGTGGAGAGCCCAGACATTCACCCTTGGCAGGTTGAAATGAGCTGCTCCACCCCTCTCTCCCCTAGGATTTGTCCGAGGAAGCCTCATGGACAGTCAAGATTTGCACCAATATTCAGTAGTAACAAGAACACAACCCACCGTGTCAGCGGAAGCCACATGGGGACCATGAAATTCCACCCCATCCAGCAGTAACAAGGAGGTCCTCCCCCCTTGGGTGTCAGCGGAGGCAGAGTGGAGAACATGGACTTCCAATCTTACACATCAGTAAGGTGGTGGCACCCCACACCTTCACCCACCAGGGCACCATCAGGGGAGGCCTGCTACAACACGAGATTTAAATAAGATCTAGAATCTTATAATACCCAAACTATCTGTGTTTCGATAAAAAATTATCGCTTACTATACCAATACCCAGGAGCAATTCAAATGAAATGGGAAGGGAACCATCAGGTGCTGCCCCAAGATGATACAGATGTTAGAATTACCTGACAAAGATTTTAAAACAACCATAATAAAACTGCCCAATAAACACTGATAAACATACCTTCAATAAATGATTAAATAGAAAATCTCAGCGAAGAAATAGAAGACGTGAGGAAAAAACAAATGGAAGTTAGAGAACTGAAAAACAAAAATAACTGATATGAAAAACTCAACAACAGAAGGAAGAAGGCAGAGGAAAGAATCAATGAACTTGAATAGAACAATAGAAATTACCCAGTCCAAATGATGGAGAGAAAATAGACTGGAAGCAATGAACAGTCTCAGGGATATGTGGAACTATAACCAAAGACCCTGTTGTCAAAGTTCTAGAAGGAAGGGAGAAAGAGGATGAGGCTGAAAAACTATCCAAACAAATAATGGCAAAAATATTCCCTAAATTTGGAAAAAAAAAAAAAAAAAAAAAGCAAGTTTGATGGGGTCCAACAGATTCAAGAAGCTGAACAAACCTCAAACAGAAAAAGAAGCCAAAAAAAAAAAAAATCTATTCCAAGACACATCATAGTCAAACTTCTGAAAACTAAAGACAAAATCTTGAAAGCAGCCAGAGAGAAATGGTGCATCACTTACAGGGGAAAAACAAATCAAAAGGCAGTGTGTTTTTCACCAGGAACTATGGAAGCCATAAGAAAGGGGCAAAATACTATTTAAGTGCTGAGAGAAAAGAACTCTCAACCCAGAATCCTATACCCAGGGAAAATATCCCTCAGGAAGAAAGGGGAAACTTTAGACAGTCTCAGATGAAGAAAAACTAAAAATATGTTGCCAGCAGATCTCCTTTAAAAGAACAGCTGAAGAAGAGGGCAGGTTGCTCACAGGTGCAGGGTAAGCGCTGGCCTGGCTGCCCTGCCTCTGGTGGAGTTGCAGCCATTGCCAAAGGCCAATGGGGATCTTCCCATCCCCTCCTTGTGGGCAGGGGGTGCCCCAGGAGGAGTGCAAAGCCTCCTCCCCAGCCAATGCTGTAAATAGAAGGGAAATGAGACAAGGACTCTTGGAACATCAGTAAGGAAGAAAGTCCATAGAAAGAGCAAATATCTGGGTTAAACACAATAGACTTTCCTTCTCCTTTTGACTTTTCTGAACTATGTTTGATAATTGAAGTACATAGCATAGCATTGTCTAATGTGATTGTCAACGAATGTAGAGGAAATATTTAGAATATCTGTATTATAAGTGGGGATGAGTAAAGAGACATTCAGGGAGGTCAGACTTCTTCATTTTAGTTTGGGATGGAAAAAGATACATGATGTAATATATTTTATGCATATGATTTACACATGAAGCAAAAATTGATAGACTTGAAAGGAAAAATTAACAAATCCACAATTATAGTTGACTATTTCAACACCCCTCTCTCAATAATTCTAGAAAAACTAGACAGGAAGTTGAAGGTAGAGAAGAATTCAACACCACCATCAACCAACAAGGTATTTAAGATCTAAAGATCACAGAACACTCCACACAACAACAGCAAAATTCACATTTTCTTCAAGTACCTACATAGCAAATACCAAGATAGACCAAACCTTGGCAATAGAACAAATACCAACAAATGTATAACATGTGAAATCAAATAGAGAGTCTTCTGTGACCATGCTGCAGTCAAGCTAGAAATCAGTAGTAGAAAGGTAAAAAGAAAATATTCAAACAGTTGGGAACTAAACAGCACACTTCTAAACAATCCAAGGGTCAAAAAGGAGATCTCATTGAAAAAAAATGCAAATTAAAGTACAACATGTCAAAATTTGTGAGATGCAGATAAAGCAGTGTTGAGAGGGAAATTTGTAGCACTGGGTGCTTATGTGAAGAAAGAAGAAATGTCTCAAATCAATGAACTAAGTTCTCACCTCAAAAGCACAGAAAAGAAGAACAAAAATAAATCCAAATAAGAAGAAGGAAAGACATAACAAATAGCAGAAATTAATGAAGTTGAAAATAGGAAGAAAAAAAAAAAGGAGAATCAATGAACAAAGAAGTTTGGTTCTTTGAAAAGATCAATAAACTCTACAAATCTCTAGCAAGACTGACAAAAAAATAAAAAAGAGAAGACACAATTCTGGAAGCAGAAGCCATCACTGCAGATCCTGCAGACATCAAAAGGATAATTAAGGAGTATTACAAACAACCCTACACATAAAATTGACAACTTAAGTGGATCGATTCCTTGAGAAGCACAAACTGGCATAGATCACAAATACGTAAATTAGATCATGTGAATAGCTTTATAATTATTTAGAAATTGAAATTGAATTCATAATTAAAAACTTCTCCAAAAAGGAAATCTTCAACCCAGATGGTTTCACTGAAGAATTCAACCAGCTCAAAGAAGAATTGATGCTAATATTATACAATCTCCTCTAGAAAATTCAAGAAGAGGGAACACTTCCTAAATCATTCTGTGAAGCCAGTATTACCCTTATAATGAAATCAGAAAAATTGGAACCAAAAATGAAAAACTGCAGACCAATATTCCTAGTGAATATGGACGCACACATCCTTAATAATATATTGAGAGAGAGAATTCAGCAATGTATAAAAGTATTTCACCAAGGAGGGATTATTGCATTGGTGCAAGCCTGGCTGAAAATTTGAAAATCAATCAATGTCATCTACCACATTAACAGACCAAAGGAAAAACATCGTATGATCACAGCAATTGAAGCATAAAATGCATGTGAAAAACCCTCAAAACACAGTGGGGAATTTCTCCAACTTGATAAAGAAGCATCTTTTTAAAAATACCTACAGTAACATCCCACGTCGTGGTGAAAGGAATTCAAGATAAGAGAAACATTAAGATGAAACAGGCTGCCTAACTCCTGGTCAGCATTAGTGAGAAGATGAGCTGGGGTAGGGGCACAGGGGTAGGACAAATGCCCCCTTGTCCTTTTTCTTTTAATTATTTTAATGAAGCATTTGTTCACCTGTTTCAGAGCAGAAAAGTGTATTCCACCTGGTGAATGTTTTAATTCCTAAAAAGTATTAATAACTGTTTCAGCCTCTGAAATTCCACATGAAATTAACAATGAGTCACGAGAAAAATGCTAACGTCAAAATGAAAAGCAAATGAATCATGGCTTCTGGCTGCAAAGCAGAAGCACTTCACTCTGGGCTGACAGTCTGCTGAAGGCCAATTGTCTGCCACCCCTTCCCACCTCCTGCCACCCTCACCTGCTGGAGTGGCCCTTCTCCCAGCATCGCAGAGGCTGGGTATGGACAGGAGGAAGCAGGTTCTCCCCTACAGTGAGCATTTTTCACTAGGAAAGTCCGTGGATTACACATTTCCCTAAATTCAGACCTTTAGCAGAGTTACAGCTGGTCCAGCGAGCTCTCAGATTGGTGACAGCCTGGGACCAATTCCCTCTCCTGTTGTACCAAATCGGGTTGACTTTTCTAGCCCCTCTTTCGCAAATGCACTTCCTTGCCTCCACAGAAGGTCCTGATACCCAGAGGAAGGGAGAAAGAGACAGAGGGACACAGAGAGAGAGAGAGCACTGAATGTAAAACAGAAGTCTAGGAAAATTCTAATTGTTGTTGGAAGATTAGGTAAGTGATGAGGAAAAAATAAATGTATTAGTTTCCACTTCTGCCAAACAAGGACCACGACAGCCTATGGTGTCCTTTGGGACCCAGAAGTCAGAACCCCACAGAGCCACTAGGCAGGAACCTTCTAGAGAGTTCTGTTTTGCCAACAGCTGCTATGGAGGGAGATTAATATTTTTACACCACTGGGGTTGAAACACCACCATCTCCTGGAACTTTCTAGAAATGGTCCATAACACATGGATTTGTTCCCATCCCCCAAGGCCCCCATCCCCTTAAGGAAATGTATTAAGGACAGCAGTGTTAACACTTCCAATGTCCTACCTTTAATGATTCTGGGAACAGGGGCTCCTTGAGACACTGCCCACCTTGCGTGAGAATGCACCTGTGTTTGAGGAATATCTAGCGACCCTCTCTCTGCTCCTTCATGCCATGTCCTGAAAAGCACCTTAGCGAACTCATGAGGACACCAAGGTCAAGGGGACGTGCAGGCCTCAACGTGGCCCAGTCAGTGAACGTGATATTCTGTCATTAAAGGTGCTCGCAAGAGAGAAAGATAACCTGGAATTCGCTTAGACATCATTTCAAAGGGCATCTTTCCAGAGGTATATTCCCCAGGAATATATTTTCCTTTGGGTTCCCATTGCTGGTAAGAGGATTCTAGAATTCTTAGCCTTCAGTTGCTCTTTTTGGTCAAGTTCTTTCTCCATAGTTCAATAAAAAGAGCTATCAAGAGTAACGTCAGTGCCCTTCTACACAGGTAAAATATCCTGCAGCATCACCAAGGAAGGAGATACTGTGCCATGGTGGTATTTAAAAATCACCCCTCTGCTCATGAAAGGTGCACTGATCTCACATGTGTATTTTTTATACCACAAACAGCCCTTCACTTCTCCAGGTCTTCCCGTTTTCTTTTATTTAGCCAACTGATCTGCAGGTAGGAAATACACGCCAAATCCTTTGAGATGAAGAAATATTGACTGGAATGTTCCCCTGGGCCTATTTTCCTAGTTCTATTTAGCGCATCTGTTGTCATGAGATCTGCAGCCTGAGTCATTTCAGGGCCTTGATGCTTTAGCATCATGATTGTCGTGCCTCGTAATATTGACAAGTATGCTGGTGAGGTAGGTAGGTTTGCTGGTTAAAGCAAGTGGTAGAGCAGCGTTTAAGTCAGAAGTAAGGTCTCTTTATAGGAGAATGTTTTGTCACATGTAATAGGTACAGGCCAGATGGGCTTCAGAGGAGCCTAATTTCCAAGACAGTCTGCAGTGAACACACCTCAGGGCTCCCTGTTTGATCCCCATGCCAGGAAATCCTGTGTGTAAATGATTCAGTCAAGTTGGTCAAGTTTTCCATGGATGTGACTGAACTGCAGCAGAGGGAACCCTGCAAAGAGGAGACACTGAAAGGCAGCATCTCAGAGGAGGAAGGAGGGGAAAGGGCAGACCTGAAGTCAGGAAAGCACGTCAGCTACAATTGTGTACACTTGCAAGATGAACTTGTGAACACACGTCCAACTTGGCAGACGTATAAAGATGGGGTATTTAGAACGCGCTCCTGAAACATCACTGAAATGATGATGATTTCAGTGACTTTGATTTAAAATTAGACTTTTAAGAATGTTTTTTAAACATTTCCAATACTATCTACCAAAACACCAGTGCGGCTTCCTGGAGACAGCATTCTCCATAAACTGAAATCTTGTGTTTCTGAACGTTGCCTTGAACAGCGATCTTTTCTCTACCTCTCTGCCTTGCAACAATCGAAGCAGCTGGGAGCTGGAGCTGACTTTATTAGTGATTTAAAACACACCCTTGGAAACGAAGCTGGCTTTTTTTGTCCATCCAGGTGGGAAGTGTGTTCCAGCAAATGGGAACAACACTTAAGAAAATTCTCAAACAGATAATGCTTTAAAGAGCTCGACTTCAGCAAACCTTTCCCCAGCCACCTCTGCAACAAAAGACAAGGGTCTCCTGGTAAAAGAGCTAAGCCTTCCATATAAAGACGAAGATAAAAAAGTCCTGCAGCCAAGCTTCGACATCTTTAAAAATGCCTTTTCAAATCTTTAACTTTTGTCTGCTCGGTTGTCTAGCAACCAAGCGACCAAAGAAACTCCACCCAAAACAAAGCGAAACAATGCAGACACTTAACTTCATGAGTGTGTGTGTGTGTGTGTGTGTGAAGATTCGCAGCGTGCAAAGACAGAAACTTGCTTTCAGACAATTAAACCGAAAAGGTCCTGATTGTAGATGGCAGGAAGGGAAGCCGGCAGTGAGTAAAAAGCGACTTGAAAATGCGTAATGTGGAATGAGGGTATAGTTTCCACACACCGGGCGAGAGCAAGGTTTACACTCTTGAGTAATAAAAACAAACCATTAAGCTCGGCCCGGCGCTGTCAGGAAGTATAAAACCGTTCTTGAAACTTTGCAGTTACTATACAAAAGCTTTTCATAAACTCTGTTTCCTGATCTTCATTAAACGCTCACATCGAGTTGCCATGGGGCAATTAGCTTGCCTCCTGAAATCAATAAAAAGTCAACAATTTGGAAATAGCTGTACAGTAAGATAGTTCAATAATTATTCTCTCATAGTGTTGTGGCCAAGCAGTTCCAGGGTAAATGCAGTCCAGATGAGAAGCTTTAAGCAATCGGAGGTTTGCAGAGAGGTCCCCTCGCAGGACACACCGCAGCGGGAATGAAGCCCTGGCGCTGCTGGGAGTGGGGCCCGGGGGGCGCGCGGGGCAAATGCGGGCTCCAAGTGGCCGTCAGGTCAGTGCCTGGGGCACCTCGGAGGGACCCAGCCCAAAATGTGGAGACTGAAACCAGATGATAAACCCAACGGATAAAACTTAGTAACTTACACACAGCATTTGGACCCCAGACAGGAATGAGTCAAAAAATTATCTCCCTGGGATGGAGATATACATACATATATATAAATATATGTGTGTGTGTGTATATATTATAGAGAAAAAAGAGAAAAAGAATATATATGTGTGTGTGTATGTCTATATTTATAAAGTGTGTATTTGAGATTAGAGATTCATTCATTCCAGCATTTCTTCAACAAATGCTCAAATCTGAGTTGCTTGTAAGAAACCTTCAAAGTGCTTCCCCGGAACAGGAAAATGAGGCTATTAAGCAGATGACTTTCTCTAGGGCATTTTGCTGAAAAGGAGAGACCAAGACAAAGTGATTTCTTTGCTGAGCCCCTTTGAGGGAAATCAGGTCTTTTTGCTTGTCCTAGCCTGAGCCCATTCATTTCAGCACCTTATTCGAAGCCATCCTTGGCATCACAAATTCCAATATCCACTAAATCAAACCTCAAATACCAGTTTGGGAAGCTATATATTACCCTCTAGGCTCAATGGTGCTGTGCAGTGAACTGTCTTAGAACTTGGGGGGGAAAAAAATCAAGCATCATTTTTAGTATAAACAAATGCTTCAAATGTATGACATCTATTTGCTGCCTTCAAAGGGAAAATTTTTAACTCAGACGCTTGGCACTCAGATCACACGGGATCAACTCAGTGGACTGACTTAAGCGTTAAACTTTTTAAAAGTACGTTAAGGGCTTGCACCTGCTCCCCCATCCACACAGATGTACTGACATGCATTTGACTGAACTGACTGCGTACGTGCCCAAGCAAGCCAGCCAAGCAGATTTTACAAGATAGGCAACCAAGTGTTTTCATGTCTGAGGGTGGCTCGAACACAAAATTGCCAGTCATCTTGTGGGGGGAAAAGAATGCCTTTGAAAAAAGTATTGAGGACATCATTTCATAGAAAATATGTCCAAAATGTCACCCCATGCACAGGATTTGTTTTTCTTTTCCATGCTCCTCCTTAGAGAGGGACCTAAACTCTGTCCAACTTTCTCCTGCTGTGATTGGGAAGAGTTCTTAGAGCCTTTCTCGCAACATGTAAGACCTTGGGCTGGTGGTTTAAGGACAGCTTCACCTGGGAGCGTGTCAGAAATGCAGAATCCCAGGCCCCGGCTCCGGACTCCTCGAACAGAACCCGTGTCATAACATGATCCCCGGGGCTCTGTGTACACGTTAACGTCGCATTCTCCCGCAGGCAGTACTGGTGATTTCGGCCGCACGTCAAAATCTAGGAAGTTTTATTTAGAGCATCGGTTCCCCTAGTGAGGTAGCAGTTCACTTTGAAGTTTGCAGGGCAGGGAGATGGTCAGAAAACTCTGCCCCAGAGAATACCATAAGGCTGTAATTTATGTCAGTGGGGTGGAGGAAAGAGGAAAAGCAATTTACCTGAGTGAAACAGACCTACATTTATCTCCCATTTTACTCTACCCACCCCCTGCAAAAAATAAAACAGAAAAGGAACAGAATAGCGCCGGGGCATTCTTACTTCTTTGTGGCTGCCCATCCATGTCACACTTAATCTACATTTAAATTGTTCTTTACTGCAAGGCTATGTTCTTTTTGCTTTATAATAGATTGGTGGTGGGGGTGGGGGTGGTTAGTGGCATCTAACATTCAGTGACCTGATATCTTAACACTAACATGACTCTAAATAGAAATACACTATTTTTAAAAGCGCTTTGAATTGCACAAATGATTTTTCTACCTCCAGTGAAAAATTGAGGAAAACAATATGGGACACTTCAGATTAGCTAGTATTATGTCCCTTGCTCCACAGACCAGCTTTAGAGATCACCTCTCCACTCTTGGCCTCTTAAGGTACAATTTAAAGCAGCAATTTGGGAGTTTGAGATTAACAAAAGTTAGCCACTATATATATATAAAAATAACATATATATTATATATATAGTATATATGTATATAATACTATATTTATATATATATAGCCACTATATATAAATATTATATATAATACTATAATATATATATTATACATACTATATAAATATACATATTTTAAAAATAAAGCAGCAATTGGAGTAGAAATTATGAAAAACTGGAAACAGATAAATTTGTAAACCACTCATCTTCCTCCTCCCCAGTTTTGAAGGCAAAAAATAAATAAATAAACAGAGCAACCTGGGCCTGCCATACAGGGTAAATCCATGCCAGGGAGGCACACGCAGCCCAGACAGGCACCAAATCAGATGACACAATTCAAATCAATGAAAGGTGATCTCCCCAAATTCAGAAACTTTCTGCATTTTGTTTTTAAAAAACCAACTCTAAAAGGATCCAAAGGTTCCTACAGAATAGTGACTGAAGATTCAAGAAGACAGTCAGTCAGTGTCATGGGGTTAGTTAAGACACTTTCTTCTGCAGAATGAAGGACATGAGCAAAAATGCAAGAAACGGAGAATATATGTCAGATATTGTTTCTCAAATGAGCTGCCAAGAGGTCAGAGTCCTCAACTCTTGCAAATCTCTGAAACCAAACAGAAAATGCCATCATCTATATATGTAATACATATTATGTGTATCTTCATATGCTTCATATGTATATTTATATATATTACATGTCTCTATATTTACAGATATATTTGTGTATATATTTCTGTATTTACACATTTGTATATATATTTACACATATATTTGTATATATATTTATATATATTACACATATATGTCTATATAGATTTATACAGGTGTATATATCATGCAAGAGAACCCATTTGAGAACCATTTTAACCAAGACAATCAGAACCAATGAAGCAGAGACGTAGAAGGGATGAAACTGCCATTGTAGGGAAATTCTTGTGCTGTTCTTTCACATTCTCATCTAGAGGCTTTGGAGGTGAGAAAACATAATTTTTTAAGATGCGAAGACTGTGTGGGGGACAGAGGCGATCTCACCCTCCACACATGGGTGTGGTACCAATGATACACAAGAACAACAGGATAGGGATAAAAAGAAACAAAAAGACTTTAAAAGTGGAAGGGGTAAAAGAGAACTCCTCTGAATTTAAAAGTGTGATCTACATCATCTCAAAATAAACGCTAAACCTATCACACCCAAAATGTAACCCAAAATGTAACATGGTCGTCACAAGTTAATTCCTGGGAAGAACTGATGATAACAGTCTTGTCCTTTACCACTCTTTCTTTTGGGGGGGGCGGGTAATTCTAAAGCAGTGCTAGGAAAGGAAGTTAGAACAAGGCCTCACCAATCACAGAAGGATCAGAGGTGACACAAAGTCCCAGGAACTGACCTTAAGACACTTCCAGTAAAATAGTGGGGGAGCGTTCTGGGTTCCCTGGCCACGCAAACAGACCCACCGAACCCCTTCTTGGGTCTGATTCCAACCTGAGCACAGAAGCCCTGCCACTGCGAAGTGTTCATTCTGAGCGGCCTAATTTGGCTTCATTCTGTTTGGGCTTTCGTCCAGTTGGCAGATGTCCTTGCAGAGTCTGATCTCAGACACTTTCCCTTTCTAATTTTTTGGCACAGTCGCTCCTGTTACACAGCATATCATCTCTGAAACTTTATCTTGGCTTCCCCAGGTTCTGCTTGTTTTGGAGCTTCGGTTTTTCTCTTAAATCTTTCTGCCCTGAAGAGGTTCATGTGAAACGCTAAACCATTGATATTCCCAGGAATGATCCAAGGACTTGCCTGCAAATTTCCAACCATTCCTCGCTCGTCCCTACTTTTCTCCATGAACAAGTAACCTCAGAAGCAAAACACGCAAACACAAGGTAATCTTTGTGAACGCCGTACAAATGCACCATTTTATCTTACAGGTTGGACTTTATAGAATGAGATGCCAGAGCTTTGATATTTATTATCTGAAATAGGTTTAACATTTGGAGAAATGTGTTCAAACACACAACCTTGGGAAGAAAAGCAAGCTGATCCAACAGAGGACAGGGGTGGGAGGAAAACACTGATGGGCACAGGTTTGCTGTGTGTTGGGCAAAGTGAGAAAACCGAGTCTTTCTAAGCGTAAAGGGCCCCCAGGTGAGGCAAAAGGTAACTAGAAATTAATTTCCAATTCTTCATGAGGGCCATTAGATACCAATTTTAAATATACATGACCACAATATCATTAATGATGAAATCTTACGTTTTATTTAATACTTTGGCCAGACCAGCCCCTTTGAAGGCGTCACTAGTTTAGGAAAGAAGAACAAACCATCATTCACTTCCCTGCAGGTTCATTGTTTGCCTAATTATTTCTATCTGTCCTGCTTTATTCTTTCTGCAAATTAAGGGGTGGGGGAAGGGTTTCTAGATCAGATCAGCAATGTCTGGTTCTTATCCAAATATTCCACCTAATAAGGACGTAAGTTCTCATGGACTGGACAATCACTCTGCAACATTCCTGAGAATTGAATAATATAATAATCTTGAAAGTCAGCAGAGTGGATTATCCACTTTTTTTTTTCTGGACTTGAACTTGTGACCTTAACAGTAGCACTGCAAAAAAAAAAAAAAAAAAAAAGCAAATGTGCTAAGCACTTTGCCAGAGTAACCTTCCATGTAGACTTTTCATCTTAAATACACACAACTGAAAACTACAATTTTTTTGGAAAATTATGTACAAACCCAATACTTCTTTTGATTACATATAAATACAAATTAGCTATTTTTCCTAAAAAGTGGTTATAATAGTAAATAAATACAAAATAAATCTGACCATTATACTTCATGTGCTGGGGTTGAACCCATATAAAATGTACAACTAAATACATTTTAAAAATCTTTAAGGAATAATTCTCTGATTAAAATATTTGTTTTCCCAACTTCTTTTTGTAGATATAAATATATTTTCAAAATAGCTGTGTTTTTTTTTTTTCTCCATTCCATTCCATAAATAAAGTCTTCATTGGGAAATATTAAAGTGTCAACTTGGTTTTGTTTTTTTTTGGTTTTTTTTTTTTTGTTTTTTTTACTTTTTTCTAAAATATATATATATATATATATATATATATATATATATATATATATATTTATTTTCTTTTGCTGCGCTAACGACACCCACAACCCTCCACAACCATGTCCTGATAGTTCTTTAATACCACCTTTTCATTTTCATCAAGGTACAGCATGGAGATGGCGCTGAGTTCCGTGGGGACACAGCATGCCTTGGGAATCTTAGAGTTCACTGAGTTGACCAACGTCTGGACGATGGCATGGTTAGTGGAGTTCAGGTGATCGGCCAGGGGAAAGGGACACTCTCCGTGGCAGTAAAAGGCATGATACCCCGGGGGGGCCACGATCCAGTCATTCCAGCCCACGTCACTAAAGTCCACGTACAAAGGGTGTCTCTTACAGCTGGACTTAAGGCGTTTCCGCTGTTTGTGCTTCGCTTGGCGCTTTTCTCTCTTGTGGAGGGGGTGTCCCTTCCCATCGTGGCCGAAAGTTACTAGCAGGGGCCTGATCTGTGACCAGCTGTGCTCATCTGGGTGCAAAGACCTGCTAATCCGAACATGCCTCCTGGAGGCCCCGTGGCCCTCCTCCGGGTGGGCCACTTCCACGACAAAGCCGTGGTTGGCCAGCCCCTGCGAGGTCCACCTCATCACCGCGGGGGTGACGTCAAAACTCTCCCACCTGCTGGCGTTCGGGGTCACCAGCCTGGTGTCCAAGAGTCTGGTCACCGGGAACTTCGAGCTGGCTGTCGCAGGTTTCAGAATTTCATAAATATTAATTCGATGATGGAAACTGCTATTGTTTTCCAAAGTTTCCTGCATCTGTTCCCGAAAGACTTGAAGTTCTGCCGAGGTGACAAACTCTTCAGTGGGGATAGAAGTCAAATTAAAGAAGAATCGCCGGGTTGTTTTTCCACTCGCTTCTGGTAGTTCTTCCAAAGATTCTAATTTGAGATGAAGAAGGGGGGAAAAAAAGTCATTCAGTAAGACAAGTAAAGACAATCTGACGGAACACGAGGATTTACGAACCTCACTTCGGGGTTTGATTTAACCCACGTAGAAGTCTGCAACCAGAAAATTTAAATTTCCCCTTTAGATAAAAAAGGATTCTCCCTTTTCTGTACATTTATGCCAACATGCCTACCAGGAAACAAAATTTCACAATTCATTGTTATGCTTTTAATCCAACACATGAATACTGCTTCCAGGTGGCTGTAATAATGGGGGAGATGGTGAAGCATTTCTTTGGAATTCACAGACTTTAGGGCAAAAAAAAAAAAAGAAAAAAAAGTCAGCACTATAGTTAGTCGAGGTCTAATGAGTGAGGATTTGAGGAAATTATTGCATTTCTTAAAAAGAAAAAGGCTTTAATGTCAATCCCTTAAGCGGTATTCTAAAACATTACTCTGCAATTTAGATGATTTACAAATCTCGATATACAGATTTCAGTTTCCTAATTAAAGACTCTGAAACTCAACATCAGCGATGACATTTTGCAAAGTACACCCTACTATTTTACTCAAAAGTCCAGAGACAAAGGCATTTATAGGGATCTACTTCTTTGGGAACGTAAGGGTGGTACCAGGACACTGTAGTAATTAAGGCTAGACAATTTCAAGAGAAATAACTTCCCAGCTCTGTTCTCTCACCTCCTTATGACCTCAAAAATCAAAATCTCATTTCAGATGCTTCTGGAAGAAAAAAGTGACTCTCCTTTGCTTGTAATTCCCTTATCTTTTAAAAAAAATAAGCCTTATTAAAAATATACACCTATTCAATAATAGGCTGTAGGATAGAAATAAAACCCAAAAAAAGTATAAAAATCTTCAGAAATACCATTATGATATTCACAATCCAAGGGTTAATCTATTACAGAATAATCATTTTATATCTATTATCATTATTTCAAAATAGTCATTCAGTGGCCTATACATAAAAGTTCTTTCTGATTTAAAATACTGGAATTTCAATTTTAAGGAGTACTGTTTTTGAAGTAAACAATAAAACATAACACATCACATTGAATGTTGCGCGGTCTGCAAATCATCAAAGGTACACATTACCATTAAACTGAGAGTAAACAGCACTGGAATCTGACCTATCTGGGTTTATTTTCTTCTAGCTTTACCACATCCTGTCATCTCGCTGTCCACAGATTTCACCTGCTTCATTCAGGATCCAACCTGAGTGCGAACAAAGTCTATCTGGCCATATTTCCATGTCATCACCCTAAGAGGAAACCCTATTTTCATTCATTTTATGATTGCATTTCTCCTAAACCCCATAGTTATGCCTTGCTCACAGAACTGAGATGCCTCAGCAGAGGACAATCACATCAGATCACTCGCTCAAAGGTTCTACCGGTGTGAACCTTCACCGTCAAAGCAACAGTCACCACTGCAAGCTAAGTGAAAAGCCAGAGGTCAACAGGGGCAGTTTATACCGAATTATGGAGGAATGCTTTAATGCGACGCTTCTCCAACTCTAACCTTCAAGCACAACACCTCAGACGCCTTAAATCTTCAAAAGCAGATTCTGATTCAGTGGGTGAGTCGAGGGTGGTGCCGAGATTCAGCATTTCTAGCCAGCTCGCAGGCGAGGGGATGCTGTGTGCTGCTGAAGCGCCCTTTGAGCGTAAAGGCTTTAAAGGATGTTTTCACATTCAAGTATCCATTGCCAGAAATGTATTTTTTGTTAAATAATATAAAAATGAATAGATGAACCGTTAGCATCGGCCAAAAAATACGAGTTGAGGCCATAGGTGAGCAGCAGACTCATAACAGGAAGATCTAAACCTCAGGTACTTGGACAGGGAGCCATCAGGCCTGGGAGCGGGTTCTCCACCAGCACCTGGTGCCCGCACACCTGCACCTGGAGGGGTACCTTTCGGGAGCCGAGCACACTCTAAACCCCACTGTCAGCTAATGGTACTCAGGGCCAGGCACTATTTTTAAAATAATCCTCCCACCAATCTAACCAGGGCTCTCCTTTGTGGCTTTGAGTATCAAGGACTGTGTTTAGCCCTTTCTTTCCCCTCCTCCCTGCAACTCAGGAGCCCTCTGATGTTTCTGCTGAAGGCTTTCTTGCAGCAGAGAAGCCACCAGCTAGCAGAGGGAAAAGAAGTGTACAAAAATCAGCGGCGTCCTCTAGACATGATGACACAAAGCCTGACTGGGACCCGGGCGACGGACTTCGCTGATACCAGCACACCTAAAAGCATACTCTTTTCTTTGAAAGAAGGGGAAGAAAGGCACATTATGCAGGGCATTTGCTGAACAGCAGGGTTAACAAAGGTGCCCAAAGAAATCACGATTACAACAAAACTGAATTCAAATCCATAAAAAAAGAAATTATAAACACACACACACAGAGCCAGGATAAAGATGAAGAAACAATCTCCAATGCAAGCCTGAGAGACAAGTAAACAAAGTAAAGAAGATGGGTATAAAAGTGGCATAAAATGGAGCAATAATCCTCCAAAAAGACCAATTAAAGACGGAATTATATAAAACTGCCACCATTCAACTGGATTTAACATAAAAAAGCAATTTCACGTGCTTCAAAATCTCATTGGAGGTAAGTGGCAAAAAGGATAATCACTTGCAAAGGAAAAAAAATTACACTATTAAAATATTAACAAGTAAAGTGAAGATCCTTCTCCAATTTTGCAGCTTCATCTCAGTCAACCTAATCCCTGAAGGACCCGTGTCCCTCCTTAATACAAAGGCCTCCATGACAACACCCCTGACTGCAGACTCAGGTCACAAGAGATAAGTCAGAAGGTCACAGGAACCCCCAAACCCAAGAGAACAACTGGCCAAGGTTAGGGCACCTACCACCCTTTCCTTTGATCTGCAAGGGAGCATGAATTGTCTCTTGAAGAGAGAAAAGAATCAGAACCCGTCTGCAAGGAAGTAAAGAAAAAAAGCTGCAAACCATCACATCAAGCCGGGGAATTCTGAAAATACGGCCATTTACCTAAATAGGTAATGTATGCTTTTTTGGAGGCTTATACAGTTATTAATTCTCTGTAAATAACCTTTGTTGAGTAAGCTGCACTTGCCAAGGGATTTGAGGATTCCAGCCTGTCTTAGACATGGGTTCCTGAACTTCTAAGTTCTTATCCAAATAGACGCAACTATGGCTGCAAAAATGAGAGAAAGTAAAGAAAAATAAGGTAACAATGACATTCGACCTCTCCTCCAAAAGTGAAGTTCTAATTTAATCATCCACACTGCCAATTATTCTTCTGCAGCTAACTAATCCAAAAGATGGACTGATTCCCTTCGCTAGCATGGGTCTGCCTAGCCTCTCATCCCTAGACCAAGGGAGAATAGGACATAAGGAAGGAAGTCACCACGACCATGACTGAATGCCTGTTTGTGCCAAGTGTGGCACTAAGAATTTGATATCAATTATCTTACGATGAATTGATTAGAGAGGAACTATGACTAGCTCCATCTCGGAAATGAAATAGTTGGAGCTCAGAGAGGTTTGGTGACTTTCCTAAGGTCACAGAGCTAGTAAGTGAAGAGCATAGCTATGAACTTGAGTCTACAGCAGGTCCCAAGTTTCTGGCCACTAGACGGCACCATCTAACATAGGGGAGGAGACAAAAACTCAAGCAAAAGCCAAAACTAGTAGAGGTAGATTTATATTTAATACAAGGATAACCAGAGTGTGAGTTCTGTCCCAACTAAAGGGATAGAAATATACTCCCAAGAATGGTGGAGAGAGCAGAGAAAATTAAGTAAGCAGAAAAGTAGGGTGGCAGGGACCCCTGGGACACACAGATCTTGTCTGGAACCAAGATCTTGATATTTTGTGGCTGACTTTAGTCCAACAGCATAACGAGTTTTAGCAAAAAGTGAGCTGTCATTATATTTTGAGAACTTGGCAACACTCTTTGGACCAAAAAATGCCCGTTAAGGAAACAACAACAGAAACCTGGGAATGTTCTAGCAAATCAGTAAGGTTGGAAATCGCTACCCTGAAATAAAAGTAGCAGAGGATAATAAAGAATATTTTCCACAATATAAAATAATGATAACAGAATGGATATATCAAGGCGGAAAAAAAAAAGATAAATTACAAAAGGTTAAAATGAATCAGCTAAAAAACAAAGACAACAAAGGTGGCAGCTAAAAAAGCAAGGTCACGGTCATTCACCCTGATTTGGCCTCTGCCCACCCTGAGCTCCAGCACCTTTGGAATGACCCAGTACCCTCTTGCTGTTGTCTACTTCGTGAAATACACAAAGAGCAACTCTAGAAGGAGACAAAACAGCCCAATGAGAAGGGGTCAAGAGGGAAGAGAAAGGAAACATTTAAAAAAAAAAGTAGCAGAGAAAACGTTAGTCCAAGAACTATCACTGGGCACAAAGCTTCCATCTCTATGAGCATTTCCAAACAGAATGCCTGTTCTACCTAATGGGGCCCTTTGTAATTACACTGAGATAACCTGAGGATACCAGGGAAGCACCCCAGGTGAGCACTTGGTGGCTTCCCAGGTGTATGCATCCAAATCCTTTAGCTGCACTGGGAATCTGTGATACAAGTGCTCCTTCACAGGGCAATGGTTGTTTCTTGAATTTTCCTTTTAAGTGGATATGGTCACGAAAATTACACTTATGGGAACAGGATTCATTTCTATTTCAAAGCTTTATTCATACATGCAAATAATTCAGTTATTTCGTGCAAAACAAGAACTGCGTCCTTCAGAGTCTGGAGAGTGGTCCTTCCATATTCCAATCCGACAAGAAAGTATAAAGATTTTTTTTTTTTGTGGGGCCAGTGAAGCCAACCAATTTCCATGTGTTTTTAACTGCAAGTGAAGCACAAAACGCTCTTTCCAGTTGGAGAAGTGACTTTTCTGCCCTCAGTGGCAGCTTTGAAAGGCCTACGCAGCTGAAACACTCTGTAACAACTTTGGAAAATAATTTTTGCAGCCCTTAGGCTCTCCTGAATAAAAGCCGCTGTAGAAAGGACTAGACAAAATTTAATAGGAGAAATGACAACTGGTAATTTCTGTGTCAGGCCACCTACCACATGTAGTCCCAACTATCTTCACACATTGGTTGAGAAAACTCTATTATGGTATCTCTTGTCTTGTATTTCACCAAATCGCCCAGATCCCACCCACAGACAACACCAACAGGTAATTCATATAATCAGGTCCTTTGATCCTTTACCAAAGAAATGTCCATGAAGGCTCTATGAACCAAATTCTGCTCTTAAGCCTGCAGCCTTAATCACATGGTTTATTAAAAGATTTTTTTTTTTTTTTTTAGTGCCATGCATGGCACAGGATGTTTATAAAAACCAAATCCTGGGTTACACAAAAATGACATGGTCTTCAAAAAAGGGCAATTTGTAGCCTAATGATAGTCATAATAAGAAAAGAGGTAGACTCGTTGAAATTTGGGACAATTATTACGTAGCTTTTCTCTAAGCCATCTAAATGCATCGTGATCTGAAGTTACTGGCAAGTTGATTTTAAGCAGTTGGTAACTTCTGTAGTATTCTGCACATAACATTTACACTTTAAAAGATATAAATTCTGACATAAACTCAAGCATGCTACTTAAGTTTAAAGAGCACACGTATTTAATTTCTAGGCTGTTTAGCGATCAAGCCACTTTTAGAGGAAGGAGAAATATATATGCAGACTTCACTGATGGAATCCTCATGCAACTGACTGTTTTAGGTGTCAAATGACTTGAATGGTCTTTTAAGTTCTAAGAGACACACAGTACCTTCTCGGCCTTAAAAATAAAGACTGGTTTCCATGCTATATCACCAGGAGAGGTGGCTGAAATAGCTATTCTTACTACTTTTCTATCCAGGAAAACAGTTCTAATCAGCATTGGCTGGGGATGACGAACGGAATCTATAATCACCCCAAGGTTATGAGGATAGAATGTACATAAACAAAAACATTCCTACATGACAACAGACAACTTCTGCTTCCAGTGGACGAATCCTGAAGTTATAAAATGAGCTCTTATTTCATTTCAAATCTGATTTCTGCGAGCAGGGGGCAGCCCAGTTAGAAATGTGCTGGAAAATGAGCTGATCATCAATTCAGTGCCCCTCTTCGCTGAAGAAGTACCTTTTGTTATGTGACCCACCTTTGGGACTCCTTCCCACTATCAAGAGCTGTTCTCACAAATATGTCATCCTTCACACTGGGAGAAAATCCCTGGCTGTGACATTCCTGATTTGTTCATATCAAAGCATAGATTTCCACTTGAAATTGACCACCTCAGCCGGGCAAGGCAAGAAAAAGAGAACTACACACCCAGTTCCCCAATATGCTACAAGTAGTTTGTGATACACAACTTTGGACCCTTCTCTAGAACTCAAAGGAACCCGGGCTCTGTTTAGAATGTGTTAAGCCAGAGGGACATTTAAAATTGTAGAAAAAGAATTGAAGTGGAACATGTTTTTGACTAATTGCCCTAAGAACTCAGGTACAACAGATCTCAAAAGCTGCTCTAAGATATTTCAAATCTACTAAATGCCTTTCTGATGAAACAAGCAGAAATATCCTACCTTAGAAAAACCACATCTAGTATCATAAAAGAAAAAAAAAGCCCACATTTCAATGCACATGAAGGAAAGCAGGCAGCTGCTGCAAAAGCTTTTATCTGAAGGCTGCTAGCCTTGTCTCTACTCCGGAGTTCATCTCAGATTTAAGCACAAGACAAGAAAGTCATTGTGGACACAGTAAGATTGATTGTGGAATTGATCTCCCACGAGGATTAGATAGGGATTTGAAATCTTGCAAACCAGGCCCAGATCTACTGTAAATTAGAAAGACTTTGGGGCCCTGGGCTTTGATTTTTCAATACTATCTCTGAAAATTCTGCCCTTGGCCCTGTCTAGCCTGAAACCCTGGCTTAAGCAAGAGAAGCAGATTTATAGAGCAAAGGCTTCCCAACAGACGTAAAGGGATCCCAGTCTGCCCCTCTCCTTCTCATTCCTCCCCTATGGAATTCTTGCACGTTTAGCTGACTAGGGGCATGCCTTTTGCCCTCATCTTCCCCATCACTTGATTTCTCTCCAGTTCCTGGAGGAGGAGTCTCTCTTCTGGCTGCAAGCCAGGAAAAGGGTGCGGATTTACCAAAGGGGAATCCCTGGCTCCCCCCTGCCAACAGGCAGTGCATTAAAGCCAGGTTCCGAAAGGTTCTTCCAGAGGCAGAAATGGAAACTTCTGCAGCGCCCTGGCCAAGCTGCCCTTCCAGGGACGCCCGCAGTTTGCCCACGGTGGGGCGCTTTGCGGGAGGACTCCCCGCCTCCGTCTCCGTCCCCAGCACCCGGGCTCCACGCCTCACCTTCGTGGTGGAAGCTGCGCACGGTGTTGGCGAGGCTGGCGGCCCTCTCCAGCCGGTGGTCCGGGGCGAGCGCGCCCGGCTGGCCCGAGTGCCGGCGGTACAGGTCCAGCATGTAGGGGGGCACTACGGCGTCCCTGCTGGGGGTGGGTCTCTGCTTTAGGCCGAACATGCTGAGCAGCCGCAACTCGAACTCACTCAGAACGTCGTCTGACGGCTGGGACGAGGAGGGGCCAGCAGACGCCGCGAACTTCCTCCGGCCCAGCTCGGGAATGAGGCCGGCCGCGCCGCCCAGGAGGACCTGGGGAAGCAGCAACGCTAGAAGACAGCGGGTCCCGGCCACCATGGTCGACCTGCGGACAGGGCCGACGTGAGTCACGGAGTTCCACGCCCAGCCCTCCCCTCTTCCGCCCCCGCGGCCCCGGTTCCCGCGTGGTCCACTTTGCCTCCTCCTCCAGGGTGCCCACCTGACTTACAACACTCACGGGGATGCGTCAGAGGAGCTGAAGCTCGGACGTTTGGGAGAATGGAAGACCCCTAGTTCCAGGGCCAGGTGGCTTTTCCTCTCCCGTCCTGTTCTCAATCTGTCTGACAAAATTTGTCCGTCCCCCACCCCCACCCCTCGTCAATGACTGTCACCTTTGTGTGTGTGTGTGTGACACTCGCGCTGACAGCCAATGCAGGAGACCTGGGGAAACCACCGCTTGGTCTGACACCTCTCTGTCTCCTAAACTAACCCAAACACACACTGCCCAGCGCTCGCTTGCATATAAACACGCACAAATGGTGCATGTGACTTCCTTAGAGGCACCGTATAGGACTTCCTGGTACACACGGTCTATAACTTCCAGAGCCAGTAAACTCAAGGGCACAACTTCCGAAGTCACTTGCCACCTGTGGCCCACGCCTCTAACTTCAGAGGTGTCAGGGCAAGCACTCCATTCCCAACCTCCCCCACCCCATGCAGTCAAGAAACACATGTGTCTTCCTAAGATTACGTAGATGACTAATATCTATTAATTCACGTGTCAGTACAAGGTGGCACTTAAGAACTGCCCCCTCGCATCCCTGGAAACAAACAGGGAGAATCACAACTTCTAATATTTCCCAAATGGGACGCGACTCTGAGTTCAAAGATCAGGTCTCACGGAAAACTTCAAGTTAGAAAGGATCAGAATGGCAAGGCGTACAGGTTGGCCGCTAACGGGTGGAATCCAGGGGCCACCCTCTCGAAGTGATTTCTTTGAGACTTTAAAAAAAAAAATCATCTAAGTGTTAACAGCCCTAATAAACTGAAGAGGGGGGAGGGAGGAGGGGTGGAGGAGTGCGAGCCAGGAGGGCAAAGCCGACGGTCGCCAGGGGCGGTAGGATGGGGGCATCCCCGCAGGGGCTCGGCTGCACGTGGACCAGCGCTATTTACCTCCGGGCCGGGCCTGGACCTGGGGAAGGGCTCAGCCGCCGAGGCTGCCCGGGCCCCGCGCCCACCCCCAAGCCCCGGGCCCTGGCCCACGTCGTCTACCTTTAGGAGACCGCAGACCGTCTAAGAAGCACGCGGGGACACGTCCATTGAAAGAGCCTCCACATGGAAAAAGCTCTGGCTGAAGGACCTGGCGCAGGGACCGGGTTCCCTTCCTTCGCCGCCGCCTTCTCCTCCCGGGTGCCGGCCGGGCTGTCCCTGTCCTCACGCGGGGAACGGCGTCTCCGGGTCGGGCCCAGCGGAGGAGTGGACGGGCGGCGGGGTTCGCAGGCGGTGAGGCTGTGTCCGCTGGGGCAGAGGCACCGGCGCGAAGTAGGGAGCGTAAGTTATTCTCCCTGCAAGTTCAAGACGTCTCCAGCCAAGTGCTGACACACAACAACAGCGAGCAGGGGGAGGAGTGCGGGGCAAGGAAGGGAAGGGAGAAAGGAAAAGCTGGTGCTGTCGTTGTCCTTAGGCACCAGCGCCCGCGGGACGCGTGGCCCCGCGTGGGGCCGGCTCCGGGACTCGGGGGTCGAGGGTCGGGCGCTCGGCGCTAGCTCCGCCGCGGCCCATGGCTCGGGCCAGCCATCCTGGGCGACGCCGGGTCCGGGGAAGGGCGCAGCGGCGATCTCGGGGCCGGGCGAGCTGCCCCCCCGCATCACTCTGCCTTCCTCCAGCGCACCCCCATTAGCGCTAGCCAGTTGAAACCACCGCGGGTCCGGCGCTCCGTCGTCCTCCGGCGCATTCTTCGGCGAGTCGAGCCGAGTCCCGGGCCGCCGAGGCGGGTGGCTGTGCTCTCCCCTCGCTCTCCTCGCCCTGGGGCCAAGCCGCTGTGCCCTTTGTGGCCAGCCTGGGGTCCGATCACACCTCGGCCGGCGCGTCTCAGGCCCCCGAGCTCCGGCGGGAGGTGATCGGCATCGCGGCGCTTGGGCTCGGCTCCCGGCTCCCCAGCGCTCAGCGCGCCGGTCTTCGGCTCTGGCGCGGCCGGGGCAGCCGAGGCCACGGCGCAGTGGCGCGCACGGCCGGGCGCTCTAACCCGCGGGGTCTGCGGGCGCGGGTGCCTCGGAGCCCCCAGTAATCCGCGAGGCGCTCGCCCCGAGGTCGTTCCGGTGGGCGGCGGAGCCTGCGGCGGCTGGTGTCCGGCGGAGGCTGCCAATCCCCGGCGGGGTGTGGGAAGCGGAGCGGCGGGCGCAGCGCAAGCCGGGCGCAGCGCTGCGCGGCGGGGCGAGGACTCCGGCGGCGGCGGCGGCGGCGGCGGCGCCGTGGCGCGGCGCTCGCGGCTTTTAAAGGGGACGCCGCCTGCCGCCTGCCGTCTCCCTCCCGGCCCAGGCCGAACACCTCCCCCTCGGTGGCGCGGCTCGCCGGGGATCCCCGAGCGGGCGGGAGCAGCGCGCAGGGGTGTGGACGGCGCGCCGGGGCCGCCGCGGCGGGGTGGGGCCGAGGGCGGGAACCCGCGGCCGCCGAGGGGGCGCTCGCGCCTCCAGCCCCTGCCCTCCAAGGGGAGAGCCGCTGGAGCGCCGGCCCTGCGCTGGGACTACCGGGGCGAAATCTGGGACAAAGTCGGGCCTTATTTCCCCACCCGGCCCGTTATTCAACTTTCAGTTTGAAGGTTTTCGGTAATAGATGGTTAAAAAAGAAAAGAAAGAAGAGAAGAACTCGACCAAGTTACAAGGCATCTTGGCATAGGCTTGGGGTACACACTTATGTGTTTCCCCGAGGTGGGAGGTGAATTAAAGAAAGACTGGAGACTGGATACTGGGTGTTACTTCAACTTTAACGCACACAGACCTATGTATCTTCATATGTAAATGTATTTATATAAATGTGCACGTATTTTATTCCAATAAGTATAGAAGTAATATACAAATATACACGTGTATGTCTCTATAAATGTATTCATATATGTAAATATATTCTAACGGAAGCACACATATCCATAAATCTGTCTGTATATGTGAAATCAATGTCATTCTGCTATACGTGACATGGGCAACGTGGACTCTTGTGTCTGGGTGTGGGTGTGTGTGAGTGTGTGTGTGTGGAGAGAGGATGAGAAGAGTTTTATTTCTTTTTACAGTAGCAATCACTCCATGCCTTGTGATATTTATCTCGCCCAGCTCAGAAGCAGGCGATTAGCAGCTCAGAAGAAAGTAAAATAATGCACAGTGTGAGCCAAGCATACAAGACAATTCTGGTTGGAGACCTTCGAAACCTCTGTCCCACCCACTTCCACCTGCCCCAGCAGCAGGTCTGCGACATGTGGTCAAGTGACTTGTCTTCCTCAGCTGAGGTAGTCCCCAAATTTGTTGCACCCGCGGGCTTCGAGGCCAAGGCTTTCTGTCCTTCCCAGGATTCCAGGATCCTCCATGCATAGCTCATCAGGGTTTACCCAAATGATCCCAGAAGCCAAAGGCAGAAAAATTTTGGAAAAAATCAAGTTTGCCCGCACACAACTTTCAGCCTGCAAAGCAGAAAGAGAAAAGGCCTAAAGCAGGAGCTCATACCATTCTATTATCCATGTGTCTTATTTTTTCAGTTGGGAAGCTAAAATAATTCTAGGTTCCGCTCACGTAAATCGGATTAGCAACCCACAGAGGGGAATTAGGCACTCGCTGTTTCTGAAAGTATAAAGGTCAAATAAGGTATTTCTGAGGAAGCCTGCCTCCTAGGAAAATAAATGGGGGAGAAGAGGAACAAAATATTCAGGAACATTGAACTTTAATTTTTTTCCCCTGAAAATGAAACACTGTGGAAGCTGATTGTCACTGAATCACAGGACACCAAACAAGCTGGCGAGAGAACATAGTCCACTTACAGACACTCGAAGTCAAAAAGTGTTGACTGTGCTTCCAAAACTCTTTCTTTCCCTATCAAGTTTGACTGCGGAGTTAACAATTGTTTCTGTCATCAGTGAGATTTAGAAAACAAAACAAAACTTGTATGAAACCCAAATAGGTGTCTAGCTTTTAAAGAGGAGGACAAAGTTGACAGCTGTTGGTTGCACCTCAAGTAAAGATGAAAAAATCAGCCTCTGGTCAAGACATCAAGGATGTCTCATAGCTTTAGGCCTGCGTGACTTGGGAGCCTTGTCACTTTATGACATAATCTTTGATACTCGAGGATTGGAGAGAAAGTTGGCACCTCTGGACACCATCCCATTTCAGTGTTGCCTATCACAGAATCTCCTTTATGTGTGAGTTGTGATTTCATGGGGGCTGCTGAAGGCGGTTCCCAATCACAACTTCCTAAACTCTGGCCCTATTTTCTCTGAAGAGCCAGGCTCTCTCTGGTTGTTATTTGGAGATGGCTGCCCTCTCGTGGTGGAAGTGAGTTTGAATGCTTGGGAAAAAGAAGGCAATAAATAAGTAAATCAGTAAGTAAATAAAGAAATAATCTCCGAAGATGGATTTGGGGATACAAAGTACAGGATGACCATACCTACCCATTTCCCAGGCAATAGGAACAGTTAAAAATGATAACTTTTTTAAACTTTTTTATTCTCTTCGCTAATAGCTGCCTTTCCACCTGCGACCCAGAATGCAGGACTATTACCTTGAGGTGACCGTGTCTGTTTGCCTTGAAAATGTCACTTACTGCCAGCCCTGGTCAACTCTACCTTTTTCAAAGGTTCATGACAAGTTCTTCAGCTCAGAGGTGAGATTCATTCTTTCTGGGTATATCACATTTGGTGTATCTGACAGATGTGGGGCATGGTGAAAGTCAGGGGTCACTTGTTCGCGGGGAGGGTGATGGTCGTTGCAAATTCAGC
This sequence comes from Camelus ferus, assembly GCF_009834535.1. NCBI lineage: Eukaryota > Metazoa > Chordata > Mammalia > Artiodactyla > Camelidae > Camelus > Camelus ferus. The sequence goes on from NC_045714.1 coordinate 30,949,958, forward strand.
TATCCCAGAGGGGACAGGCAAGTTCTGTAAAAAAAAGAAAGCCTACCAGGTTAGGATCCTTTATAAAGGAGGTTGCTGCTTTCCCCTTCCAGTCATTTCTTGCCAGTTTTTCAAGATACTAGAAATCGCATTTGATTGTATGTGGACATGAGCCGCGATGAAATTAAGTGCTTAAAGAGTCATGCTTTGGCGACCTTTCCTTTAGCAGTTAGGCCCAGATGATGTTTAATTTTATTGCATCCTGCAGCTATTAGCATTCACCATTGTTCTTGCCGGCCAACCATTATGCAAATGAACGTTAAAATAATGAGGCTCACATATTGTAAAGGTTCACAGCAGGCATGAAATGATCCATCTGCCTTGTAATTGTCATTCCACTGAAACCTGTGGCAACTCCCCAGAGAAACCTCTTGGCTTAGTAGCATCCCTGTCACTTTGTCACTAGGGTGACACCTGACAGCAATTCTATTTAAGGTCCCCTGGTTGACGTTCTTTCATGGGAACCAGGAGCCAGGGCACAGAGCAACATCGAGTCAATCAAACTTTTACCTGTTTGATGTGTGATTAGATATGGTGGAAGGATGGGTGGCTAAAGTGATTTATTTGCCAACGAGTAGGCCGAGGATCCCTGGTCAGGGTTACTACTCTCAGGCAAATACTGACTATGTCTTAAAAATGAAGAGACAAGGAATTTTGCCCATTTAACTAGACTGTGTTTTAGGATACACACAGTGGGTGCTCTATAAACATACTGCTTTACAGCCCAAGACATAATTAGGTGACTTACATTCTAATTCTGGTTTGGCTATGGATGGCTGATCTTTTGGCCCCATCTGTTGATCGGGGTAAATAAATATGTTCTCCCTGCCTCAGATGGCATGATAAAGGTCAAGTGCATAACATGTGTGGGCTGGGAGAATTAAAAAATGCCATGCAAACACAAGATTCTGATTGCTGCTTTATATATCTTTAAATGTATTTTTTGGCCCTCTGCCTGAAATATTATGGCCTGATTTTGAGAGATAGGACTTTACACACCTTTCTTCTCCTCGCCCCCTCCCCCATCCCCTCCCCCTCCTTCTTCATTTCATCAGAAATGTTACCACTTGGGTTGATTAAGCCAATAACAAAATTTTACAGTCTGAGTCCCCTCATGAATAATATGTAGCGATGAATAGCTTATCTCCTCACAGAGCTGTTGTGAAAAATAGATGAGACGATATATCTCAAGGCAACAAAAAGCTGCCGAATTTGAATTACTATACGCGTGCAAATTAAGATTCTTGCTTCTTGGAAGACTGAATTTGTTTCATGTTATTTTCTTTTGTACTCGGTAGATACCGAAAATCAGTGTTAAATGAACACACGCTTCTGAAAAATAATTATAAGCTTCCTAATAGGTTTTCAATATCCATTAAATATTATTTCATGATATTCACAGCAATATATTTGCATATCTTGACAATGATATTAAAGTGCTTTGATCTGTGTTAATTTATAGTGTGAAGATTCAATGATAGTATTTCTCTCTGCATATCCAGTCTCCAAATATTTCCTAGGTAGCCATTATGGCAGTGACACCATCACTCAGGAAATATAAAGACACACAGTGCCCACAATGCATTTAGAATTCAGCAGAAGAGATGGGACATGTCTGCAGGTAAATAAATACAAGACATACGAAGCAAGAACTTTAAAAGAAGTGAGAAAGAAGGGCTGCAGATTTAATGCAGAGCAATCTTGCTTCTGAAACGTGGACTCACTAAATTCATAGAAGCAAGAGCATGTGAGAGAGAAATTCCGGGTGAGCAGAATTTCAGCAGGATCAGCAGGTGTCTTTAAGAATGTCGGCATTAGCAGCAGCAGAATTTCCACCAACACCTTTAGTTACTGAGTTTGATGTACTAGGTCCTTTCCACTTTTTTTTTTCATTTAATCATCACAAGAACCTTGCTCAGTGGATATGATTCTCCATCTTACAGTTGAAGAAACTGTGCGTAAAGAGGTTGAGCATTTTCCCAAGGTCACACAGGTGGCAAGGAGCACAATCAGCAGTCTCTTCTAGAACTCCTGTGTTTGTTTGTGTGGATTTTCTTCCCCCCACCCTGCCAATGGTCTCTAGATTCTAGACAATATAAACAACCCAAAGCCAAGACGGGAGAGTGTAGGATTGTGTTCTGAGGACCATGGCTGGTAGTTCAGATTTGGAGGTGGGTTTGGGTAAGGATAAGGTCATACTAGGAGATAAGTTTTATTTTTCAAGTAAGGAAGGTAATAGAACATTTTTTTAGCAAAGAATTTAGCAAAGTTTAACACAGGGACATTGTACCAAGATATGGGCATCATTGAGGAAAACTAACGAGAGATAGTGAAATACTCTGGCTCTACATTAGGAACCCAGACCAGGAGGCTTTACCAAACTTAGGTCCATGGGGGGACAAGAGGATCATTTACTGGAGCCCTGAAATGACTGCAGCTAAAGACAAGCCACTGGCAGAAGTTGGGAGGCAGGGGGTTTGGGTAGAATGTCAGCTAGGAAGGAGCTGGTAGGGAGAATAAGTATCTCAATCCCTCTTTTCTCCTACTCTCTGAACAATCTGTGGATATCTCCCATTGGCTGAACTTGGCCAGAAGGAAAAGTGTATTAGTTAGCTATTGCTGTGTAACAGATTACCACAAACTTAGTGGCTTAATGCCCATTTATTATCTCACAGTTTCTGTGGGTCAGGAATGCAGGAGTAGCTTGGCTGGTTCTCTACTCAGGATCTCACATGACTACAGTCAAGGTGTTGGCCAGGCCTGCAGTCTCATTTAAGGCTCAGGGTACTCATCTAAGCTTATGGGGTGGTTGACAGAACTCACTTCCTTGCAGCTGTAGAACTCACTCATGATCGTTTCTTTCATCAAGGCCATCAGGAGAACGTCTCTGATGACTAGACTTTCTTCTGCAAGACTTACCTGATAATACTAGGCCGACCCAGCGTAATCTGCCTCTTGATTAACTCATATTAAATTGGTTAGGGATCTTAATTATGTATGCAAAAAATCCCATCACTCATTGCCAGATGATATAACCCAGTATCCTTCCATCCTGTCCATAGATTCACATCCTACTCAAGGGGAGGGAATTAAGCAAAGGCTGGGGATCTCAGTCTATGCAGCCACAGAGATCAACTTCTCAGGCACAGACCAAGGTGGATCTGGGGTACAAAGATTATCCAATATAGTAGATTTTGAAACATGAGCCAACTTTAGGTCCTCAAGACTCTTGACTACTCTAAGGAGTTCGGACTGTGTAAATGGATCACTATGAAATAATTGTACCAGAGGAATGCTATGCTTGGAGATGCATGTCAGGAAAACACAGCTCATGTCTGGTAGAGTGTAGTGGTGGGAATAGGGAAAGACTGGAGATAAAGGGACTGGATAGTAGCTTTTATAATTGTACGTTCAAGTGGTAATGGGAGCCTACAGTCCACATGAGAAACAAAACAATGTCTTTGGGCACAGGAGGAATCAACAATATATGGAGAGTCAGGAGAGGGTGTAGCTCAAGTGGTAGAGCGCATTCTTAGCATGCATGAGGTTCTGGGTTCAATCCCCAGTACCTCGAATAAAAATAAATAAACCTGATTACCTCCCTCCATTCCCCCCAAAATAAAATAATTGAATAATATGATGATAAATAAAATCTTTTTCTTAAAAAAACAGTATCTGTAGGGTTTGGAGCCCACGTGACAAAAAAGCTAATGGTGCCTTTAAGAGAGAGGAAAGTGGGCAGACGCAGAATGGGAGATGCAGGAGCGGTTCTTTTTGGAATTACCTATGAGACACTGGTTAAAGATCCTCATGTAAGCATAGGCCAGTTCATTAGACATTGGCCTGGAGCTCCGGAAAAGGATTAGGTGATTGAGCTGCAGATTTCTGAGCTAAGCCTTAACCATTTGGAGAGGAAAAGATTGCCAGGGAAGGGCATTGATGTTGCAGAAAATGTTTTAGAGAAGTGAAAAGTAGACAATGGCAATTTGTCTTAGAGTTCAGAAGAGGGGAGCTCTCAGAAGAAGAGTCAGGTCCACGGTCTTACATGCTGGTGGGGACTGGGGACCAGCTGAGAGACTGAGAATTGACAGCAGCTCCTTAGTGACGTTTCTAGATGATAGGTATAAAAGAAGAAGGAGGTGGAGAGGGGCTACGTGTGGCTGAGGCAGGGGTGAGCTGGGAAGGCTGTGTCAGTGAGTGAAAGCATGGAAAGGAAAGGAATTATCAGTATGTGAAAGTATCTCCAGATTGTTCATGACATATTCGTTATCTGGGGGCCTTAACCAAATCAATAGTTAGTACATTGGCTTTGTTGGAGAATTTCCGTATGGTCATTTCCTTTTCACAGGAAGAAATCTCCCAGGGGAATAGCATATTTTAAAATTCTCACAAACACCCAGAGATGCTTCACCTACTTCATACTTTATTTGCGTGTTTCTGTGCTTTTCAGAATTTATCAGAGCACGTGAGATCTCGTGAGCCTGGCATAGTTACCTCAGAGCTGTCAGTCATGTGTCTCTCTCCGCAGGGGCCACATGGGCCTGGCTGCAAATTCTTTTCATCTCTTGGTTATCTATGAATTCAGTAAGAGAATTTCACAAAGGCAAATGGGATTTGAGGGCAGTGGCTTTAGAATTATGATAAAATACTCAGATTACAACAATGGACATCCAAGAAACTCCCTCCGACCAGTGATCCTGAAAGTGTAGTCTCATCCCGGGGCCTGTGGCTCAAATTGTCTTAATGAGACACAAACAATTTTCTCTCCTGCCCTAACTAAGGTAGAACTTGTTTGTTGAGCGAACAATGTGAGATATATGTGGCTTAAGAGATTTTGAGAAATATCATATTTCATCCTCTCCTATTTACTCTATAGTGACTACTCAGTGTTACCAAAGACCAGACGCAGCCTGTATGTTGACATCCACTGCAACCCCTTAGCCCCGACCAGCCCAGCACACACCTGATTGCCAGAGTTCCCAATGGAGCTTGCTTTGCCCACGTGTGGTGCTGGCCAGATGTGCTAGGGAATTAATAGCTCCCAGGGGCAGCCCTCAACCAGTGACCAATGGGACTCAACCAATGACCAGTGGGACTTAGTGTATCAATACCTCACCTCCCTCACACCTCTGGGGGGATAACTCTGAGTTGCGTGATCTAAACCCCCATGGTAACTGGCTTGATAATGCATCCTTTACTGGCTGCCTCTCCTTCCCTCCCTTTCTTCTCTATTCCTCTAATTGTGTTTTCTCCACCTTCCTGTACTGAAATTCTTGTCTTAGCATCAGTTTCTGAAGGAGCTTCAAGTAAACCCTGGGTATTCTACCAACCTAAGATAACGTTTCACGTTCAAATTTCACTCTGCCAAGAAGGAAATAAAGTGGTTGGCTTTAGCGACCTACCTCCTGCACTTTATTCATTTATTCATTGAGTAACTCTTACTTTTCCAAACACTGCTAAGTTTCTGGGGCTACAAAGATGAATACAGCAAATTACATAAGTCGATCAAATAGAAGTTTACACTTGGTTCAGAGAGTGAACCAAGAACCGGGTTACCACCTTCTCTTGTTGGTCAGAGGTTTCCTGGGAGGACATAACGCTTGAACTGAATCATGAAAACCACGCAGGTGCTGAGCAGATAGGAAAGGAGGAAGGGAGTTCCAGGCAGGAGGAACAGCAGGGGTAAAGGCAAGAAAGCATGAAACACCAAGGTGCATTAAAGGAATGATCAGTGATTTATTGGGACTGGACAGAAGAGGAGAGAAGGGTGCAGCATTCTGCTGGGCAAAGGAATTTGGACTTTCCCCCATAGGATATACCTTGAGAAAAATCTTTGGTAGAAGTGTGCCTGATAGCTTGGAGTAGCGCCAGATTGAAGGCAGAAGAACAAATTAAAAGACTGTTATAATTATTTAAGCAAGAAATAAGAAGTCCTTGAACTCAGCAGAAGCATGGGGTGAAGGAGCAGGCTATAGGAGATTGAAAAGGTAGGGTCTGATGGCATTTAATGGCCCATGAGAAATGAAAAAGGAATTGCAGTGACATTAACCAGCATAGAAAGTGCTCAATTTACAAGTACATAGACTGAGAAAGTTCTCGAAAAAAACTTATGTGACTTCCAGAATCCAAAATTTCAATTTCAAACTATCAATCCTTAAGATTATTTTCCCCAAGGTCATTCATGCCAGTAAGTATATATCCAGCAGTAAACTAAGTCTACCTGCAATGTGAAACTAGCCATTTTAAGCTAGTAGGGTGCCGCTTTTGTGTTTGAACAATAAATTAATAAAAGACCAATTTGCATGTGTAAAGTATCTAAAAGATAGGCTGTGTTTTTTGGTCTAATCCAGAGTAGAAGAAGTTGTAAGACAATTAAGGAAAACAGCTATGATTACATTCCATGCCTTGAAAATTAACACTAACACTAGTCATCCTGCTTTCCTAACAATTAGTTTTTGCCAAATCAGAAATTACTGTTTAAGCATCTTATTAGGCAAGTAAACAGCAAATGTATAGAAAAAATGGGAACTTTTGGGAAATTAGTTATTTTAATATGCCGACAAATGAACCTATCATACGTAACGTTTCAAAAGTAAAATCAAAATGCAGTTTTACCTTTTACTTACTTATATGTTACATATAATTGTAATAAAATGTCACCGAACACAATTTAATCTGTTTTTGAAATTTTTAAGTTTGGCTCGTTTCCTATAATGAAAACATCAAGATCATAAAACTTGATGTCGACCAAGTATTATCCTTGTACCAGCTGTTAATCTAAAAGTAACACATAGAAGTTATATCACATTTGTCCTGATCGCTGGAGAGACCCTTATGGAGTGGTTGTTGCAAGGAAAGAAAGAAGAAAAGGAAGGAAGGGAGAGAGGAAGAAATTAGTTCTACCTGGTACTTGTTCATTTGTCATACAAGTTGTATAAAGGGGTAAAGACCTCTGGTTATTTGAGTGTTCTTGTTATTTGAATTTAAAGTAAGTTTAAGTTTTTTTAACTTTAGGTAGAGAGTTAATACAGTGTCACAAAGTGCCAAACATAGAATCAGACAGAACCAAAACTATTTTGCTATTTTCAGTGTAAGTGAATTTGCTACCATTTATTTCAGTTATGCATGTTAGGTGATTTTTCATTGTGACACTTCCAAGAGGTGTCTTAATTGCATTCCCACACGTCCTCCTTCATTTTCAGCAATAAACAAATTAAGCAGTTTTAGATGGAGAAACTTTCAGATCAGTTGATTCATGTTTCATGTCCTATGTCAGTAATAAAAAATCAAAACTGGGGGCTTCCCTCATTTTGTTAATTTGGTTTCTGCCTTCCATTAAGTCACCAAAGAAGTTGAATGGTAATAGCAGCTCTTCTTCAGTTGTCTTTTCGGTCTCTTTTGAAATAACTTGAGTGAGATGGCAACAAATAGCAAATTAAATAATACAGAAGAACAAATAAATTACCTGAGAGACAGAATAATGAAACTCACCCAATTAGAACAGTAGACAGAAAGACAAATGAAAAAAAGAACCCAGTATACAAGATCTATGGGATAATGTAAAGCATCCCAGTTTATGCATAATGGGGATCCCAGAGGAGGAGAGAAAAGGGGGTTGAAATGTGCTGGGGAAAAAGTATGGCTGAAAACTTCCTAAACTTAAGGAAGGAAACAGATACCCAGGAACAAGAAGCATAGAGGGCCCCAAACAAGATGGACCCAAACAGACCTAGGCCAAGATGTTTTATAATTAAAGTGGCAAAAGTCAATAAAGAGACGCTCCTAAAGGAAGCAAGAGAGAAACAAAGAGTTGATCACAAGGAAACTCCCATAGGGCTGTCAGCTGACTTTTCTGCAGAAACGTTGCAGGCTGGAGGGGAGGGGCAAGATATATTCAAAGTTCTGAAAGGTAGAAACTTGCAACCTAGGCTACTCTACCCAGCAAGATTAGCATTTAGAATAAAAGGAGAGAGAAAGAATTTCTCAGACAGGCAAAAACTAAAAGGATACAGCAGTGCTAAACCTATCCTAAAAGAAATGCTGAAAGGTCTTCTCTAAATAGAAAAGAAGCAAGAATCTATAGAAAAGAGAAAAGCACGAATAGAGATGTGATGACAACTACAGTGAACAGCAAAAGAATAAACACGAAGATGTGAAATAGGACATCAAAATCAGAAAATGTGGTGGAGGGGAGTAAGGCAGCCCCAACTGACTAATACAAACTTGTGTCCTGCTAATTTGCTAATCTCCCTTATTCTGGTACCTTTTTATAATGTAGGATTTTCTACATGGACAATTTTATCATCTGCTAATAAAGGCCATTTTAATTCTTCTTTTCAAAAAAGAAGTCCACAAATAATAAATACTGGAGAGGGTGTAGAGAAAAGGGAACCCTCCTACACTGTTGGTGGGAATGTAATTTGGTGCAGCCACTATGGAAAACAGTGTGGAGATTTCTTGAATATGTGTAAGCACATTTGACTGTCCTTTATGATTGGATTACCACATTCTGTTGATTCTTATTTTGTGGTTGGCTTTATTCCTTTGATAACTATGTAAGTTTAAAAAGCTAGAGATCTAATCTGTGCTTAGAAACAATAACTAGTACACATATGAAAACTAAAAAAAAAGTGCAGTATATTGTTTATAGGTATTTACATGCAATACAGTGTGTACGTGCAGTTGAACTGTAATAATTCTACATAATAAAACTGGAAAAGAAGCCAAAAACTAAATATAGAGTTACCATATGATCCAGCAATCCCACTTCTGGGTATATATCCAGAGAAGACAAAAGCTCTAATTTGAAAAGACACATGCACCCCAACATTCATAGCAGCTCTGTTTACAATAGCCAAGACACGGAAGCAACCTAAATGTCTATCAGCAGATGATTGGATAAAGAAGTTGTGATATATATACATATATGGAATGTATATATATGGAATACTACTCAGCCATAAAAAAGAATGAAATAATGCCATTTTACAGCAAAGTGAATGGACTTAAGGGATTATCATACTAAGTGAAGTAAATCAGACAGAGAAAGACAAATATATGATACCACTTACATGTGGACTCTCAAAAACTGATACAAATGAACCTGTTTACAAAACAGAAAAAGACTCACAGACATAGAAAACAAACTTATGATTACCCAAGGGGAAAGGGTGAGGAGGGATAAATTAGGAGTTTGAGATTAGCAGATACAAACTACTATATATAAAATAAATCAACAACAGGGTCCTATTGTATGGCACAGGGAACTAGATTCAATATCTTGAATAACCTATAATGAAAAAGAAATATAGATATAAATAAATAACTGAATCACTGTGCTGTACACCAGAAATTAACACAACATTGTAAGTCAACTCTACTTCAAAAAAAAAAAAACTAGTTTAACACATGAATGATAAAAAGCTCTATTTCTGGAATGATCAACTTTAGATACAATCTATTGACTATCTATGTAAAAATGGAAAGATTAGTACATTGAAACATCTCCTTAGCTCTGCTCCTCACCTCCTGATTTCCTTTTGTTCTGTTATTGGAGATAGATGTCCACTCACCATCCGTCTTCCATCTGTTTGAGGTTGGGTAGAAGTGAGGGGTCCATTTGGGGGGTGGGAGTGGTGCCAGATCCTCTAGTGTCTTTCTGACTCTTACATTTCAAAGGTATTCATGCAAGTAGTGTGTCTTTTCTGGGTCCCCAGTGGCATATTTCTTTCTTTCCTTCTTTTTCTTCTTCTTTTTTTTTTTCAACTTATTATTGTTCTGGTTCACTCTGCCATTTTACTTTGGACATTGCATATCATCTCTTTCTTTACCACTTGGTATTCATGTGCCTTACATTGCGGGATTTAAAAGCAGAGGCCCCTATGTAAGAATAGCTTTAAAATCCCATCTATTGACAATAGATGACTTTGCCATGGCCACCAGATGATTATGCTGAAGGTAGGTCTTATCCAACTTTCTCAGTTGCAGTGGCTGGAGAAAGTACGGTTGATACATCGGTAAGAATCTGAGAAGCAGACAGTAGCATAAATGCCAGCCATGCTTAGGGAGCACACATGATGTGCGAGGTACTCTTCTGAGCACTGAGCATGAATGAACTCATTTGATCCTCACATCAGCACTATAGCATATGCACTTGAATTATCCTCATTTTACAGAGGAGAACTCAGAAGCACAGGATGGTTAAGTAATTTGTCCAAAGCCACCCAGCTCCAAGTAGTAGAAAGAGGACTCAAATCTTGGAGGTCCAATCCCAGAAGTGATGGTTTTAACCCTTTCCTTACACTGCCAAGTCACACGAGGTTTGCTGTATTGCACATGTAGACCTTAGAAGAAGTTTGGCTTTCCTAGGAAGACTGAGATAGCTTTCAGACTAAGCCAACTCTGTCAGCTCCAGCCATTCATTTAGTTGTTCCATCTGCAGTACTCTGGTGACTGGGTTTTCTAAGCTCTTGTTGAATTGATTGGAAAATTCAGTTTCTTTTTGTTTTTAATTTACCCAGCTGAATTTCATTTTTTAACAGGACTTACAGTCTATTTTAAGATTACATTTTGCAAAAAAAAAAAAAAAAAGGTTACATTTTGCGTTTAAGAGATTATTACAAGGTCGGTTAGGTTTATTTTTGCTGTGTAACAAACTATCACAAAACTGAGTGGTTTAAAACAATTCTTTATTATTCTCTCTTCTAGTTTTGTGGTTTGCCTAGGCTCAGCTCAGTAATTCTTTTTTTAACACCTTTATTGTGGCATGGTTCCTGTACAGTAAACTACACATAATTTGGATATACAATTTGATGAATTTTGATAGATGTATATACTTATGAAATCACTGTGATATCACTTATATGTGGAATCTGAAAAAAAAAAAAAAGGACACAAATGCACTTATCTACAAAAGAGAAACAAACTCACAGACATAGAGAACAAACTCATGGTGACCAGAGGTTCAAGGGAGTGGGAAGGGATAAATTGGGAATTCGAAAATTGCACATCGTGGGGAGTGATGGAAATGTTAGCTATCTTGATTGTGGTAGTGGTTTCATTGGTGGATGATTCAGTTTCATATTGGTTCTTCCTTAATCACTAAAAAAAAATTTATTTATTTATTTAAAAAAAATTTAAATTTAATTATTTTATTTAAAAAAATTTTATTTATTTATTTTATTTTTTCTTTCAGTTTTATTGAAATATACTTGACATATAGTACTGTATACCTTTTTGGAGGGGGAGGTAGTGGATTTTATTTGCTTATTTTTCAAATGGGGACTGAACCCAGGACCTTACGCTTGCTAGGCAAGCAGTCTACCACTGAGCTATACCCTCCCCACCTTAAAAAGAATTTTATTGATAGTTCCTTTAACATTTTTTGTCTGCACATTTAGAGGTTGTCAAAGAAAATGTAGCAGTGAACTGTTATGCTGCATTGGGCCACCTTTTGTCTACTTAGGCCTTAGTGAGGGAGGAAAGGGCAAATTTGGCAGGCAGCCGTGGAATTAGAATGAACATTGGCCATGAAGGTGCAACCAGTCATCCAGCCAGATCACTCCAATATTTGCCTGTCTGCATGCGCAATTCCTGTCTTAGACCAACGCACAGAAGGAAATGTTCCTCTTTTGAAAATTTTCTCTGTATACCAATCAAATTGTTCCCTCAGGACACATCATAAAGAAATGTCATTGAATACTCTAATTGTGGCATTCACCAGAGCTATTTTTTAAAAAGCAATACTTGGTCACAAACTCCAATTTTAATCAAAAACAGAATTCTGGTGAGTCGAGTGGTTTTTCCAATAGTTTTCAGCTTAAAATTTTTGATAGTCACTGGCCTCATAAATCGAACCTGTTTTCAAAAGATTTCAGCTAAATTAGTTCAGCATTTTACAGTTAAGTTAAAATAGAAAAAAAAAATCTACATTTTTCTCTGAATACAACACCCCGCACACACACCCTCCCCCTCACACCAACATCACCTTACCAAAATGCTTTTTTTCTCTTCACTGAGTATTACTCAAAAGTATCTGAAAGTTTAAAATTCAGACTTGGCAGCTGTATGATCCTCCCATGGGAGGAAACTCAGGAGAATTTAAAGAAAATTGGCTTAGCAATGTGTTTTGAATATAGGCAACAGAACGTTTTCTATTTGGGTACAACTACATCAATGAAACTTGAGTCAGTGGAAGTCTTGTCCGATGCCTTTTAGAAGGTTGTCAGAGCTCAGGGAGGCGTTAGAGGAATACCGATTGGAACAGAGAACTGCCTTAAGGAAAGACTCTATTTCCTTCCATTTCCTGCTGTAGATAAATGAGGACCAAATATAGGAAACCATAAGGTCATTTCAGCAAATAAAAACCAACCCACCATCATACATTGTGGTCATTGCTGCTGGTACATTGCTCACTGTAATGGCTTCAAAGCGTGTCTGCAGATGCTCTGATGCTTGGGCACTCCTCCCGCCCTGCTGGGTCTGAGTGGGCTTGTCACTGCTCCGAACAAGGGAGAGGGAGGAATGCCAGGTGACTTCTGATACACTCACTCCTGGAGCCCCGAATTACCAAGCAATCACTCTGAAAATCTTGGCTTTACCTGGCTGTTTAACCTCGGGGCAGTTACTTAATCTCTCTGTGCCTCAGTTTCCTCATTTATAAGTTAAGGGGAGATAATAGTCTGGTACACACCACCTGTCCTCGTACCTGTAACTTATACAATTGTTTAAAGAGACAGATGTGTTAATACTTAGAATAGCGCTGGCAGATAACAGACAAAAAATGGAACTATTTGTTAAATAAAACATGCATGTCCTTCCAAACGTGCCTTACAGGTTTAGAAGCAGACTGCCCTCAATGCAATTCAAAAGCAAATCATTCTGCATTTTGGATATCAGAGAACAGACCCCCATGGTAGCAAGTAAAAAGATTGTCTAAAGCACTAAAGAACTTGAGCAATTCAGCTCCCCGCTCCCACAACAACAACAAAAAAGCTAGTGTCAAAAAAGAAGGGATGTTTCTGAAAAAACTCCTTTGCTTGTATTTCCCTTCCTACATTCTAGGCTGATGTTTGCTGTGTTTACATCATTGAACTAGGCACTTCCCTACTCATGTTCTAGCACTAAGGTATTTGAACTTGTAAAATTTACAAGTCTAAAATGGTTACCATCACATACTCCCCCACTCTGCAGCTTGCCTCATCCTGTGAGGGATTAGGTTATAAAAATGAATGAAATCATCATTCCTGTTTACTGGATAATCCCAACGCTAAAATAAAAAAGGAACCGGGGAGACAGCAAAGAACAGTTAAGGGAAAAGGAAGATATATGGGTACAGAGAGACCACACCAGATACCTCGCAGGGTAAATTACTGGCAAACACATCACACAGCCTGATGGTCTGTGGTTTTCCTTCACTCATATTTTACGTGAATATGAATGAAAAGGGAGCTAAAATCTGCTCATCAAAGTCCACTTAAGACACAGGTCAATTAACTAAGGCCAATATACAAATATACATGTCTTCAGAGATGCCAAATGTGCTACTCACTTGCCATTCTGCAACGTTTCCCACATTCTGCTCTGGAAATTACATTTCCCAAGCTCTCTTGCACCCTGGCTTCCTGGTTGATTCAGCCAAAGGGAGGCTCCGATGGAAGATCGGGGGATGGAAGGTGGGAGAAGCCAGGATATTTCTCCCCTGCTCCCTCTGCTTTAGACTACATCATCTCTTCTGTGAATTCAGCTTTCACTGGGAAGACCTCACCATGAATTCTAGCATCCAGTAGATGCACCCAGATTCTGGTCCTGGGAACCACTTTTCCTTCCATTAACTTTAAGGAACCTTAACCTTCTTACTATTAATAATCTCTGATTGCTTCGCTATCCCCTGTGAGGGGGCGTCTTACCTCCTCAAATCTGTCCTCAAGTCCTTCTATTAAATCCCTTCTGCTTGAAACACCTAGAGCGATTCCAGTTTTCCTGACTCACAGATACTCATAAGCAGTTTTTAAAATTGTTTCTGATCTAAAATATATAGGAATAGTGTTGTTTTATTGGCCTGACATTTTATAGACAGACTGTACCAGTTACCTATATTAAGGCTGTTATGACATTTATGCTAATTTTTTATTTTCTCCTGAGCTAACTGAGCTATGTTTTGATATACATGGGAGTAAATCTAGTTGCATATTTAGAAGACTTGAGAGTTGAGTTGCTCAAGAGAGTGAATGCAATCAGATTCTCTTTAATTCACCTTCCTATGGGCTCCTCACTGGACCTTCTCTGTTTTTGTCACACCAAGTGTGCAGTATGTCAAACTCATGCATGGCATACGATACATAAAAACTCACTACCCATTAGGAAAAGGTATTCTCATACCATGACTTTTAACAGATATTTAATCTTTAACATTGATGATTCTTTTCTTCAAGTAATATTTTTATTGACCTCAGGACCACCAAGACTGGTAGGAATACTTCCCCAAAAAACATTTTATTTTCTTGCAAGGTGTCCATTTGGGGGCCTGGATATAGAATTTTGGTGCTGGGCTCCATCAGGAAATGCCACTGAACCCCCAGGGATCTGAACCTCAGTAGAGAGGCTATGATCTGCAGTCAGAGCTGACTGTTTGACAGAGGCTTTACTGCAGCTGCAGACTTAGCACATATGAAAAGGTTTTCTGTGCTCAGCTTCTGGATGAGGCAGATTGCATCACCGGGAATTCCGGTCCTGTAACACAGAGTGACCAACATGCCTTAATAAGCATTTGCCTTTTTTATTTTCAGGTCAATAACGTCATGCTTTCTGTTCATTATGGAACCAGTTTTTTTTTTTTTTAAATCTCTTTTTTAAACCAAAGGGAAAGACGTAAAATAAGAATTCCAAAGCTGTGACTCCGATGTGCCCTGCTCATAAGTAGTCAGCCAGCATAACTCAGTGCAAACGAGGGGCGATATTCAGGTTTGAATAAAGCAGGGTTTCCAAGACATGGAGTCTGGCAAGAGGGGTTGTTGTCAGGGGAAAAAAATTGTGTATCCTTCCATGAGGTAGGTACTCTTGGAGGGGGTGGGAAATTGGCCCCATGGACAGCATCCTCTTAGCAAAGAAGTCAAGGGTTCAAAGTTAATGCACTTTGGTTGGAAACATTGACAGCAGAACCTTAGGAAAGCAAATGCAGCAAACAGGACACAGAGCATCTCAGAAAGCCAGAGGATGTGAGTCCAGCCAGCAGGCCAATGCCAGAACCATAACAGCCCCAATCAGGCAGTGCAGAGATGGAAGGAGGGGAGGTGGAGGCAGCAGGCTGGTTCATGGGCTATAAGTGGGTTAGACCAAGAGGGAGCTTAGCTCAGCGGAGGGCTGCCCCTTGAGGGGCTTCCTTCATCCCTTGACCCTGGCCTAATTTCAGAGTCAACCTGTCTCCTTAAGGCACTCAGATACTGTAGTGTTGTGAAATGTCCCTCCCATGTACAGGAGCCACAGGGTTGCTCTGGAATGCCTTAAAGTACTGAAGAATGTCTTCTGACATACCTAGTCTCTTATGCTGAGCCCTTGAGGAGTCCTTATCTGCACAGTGACAAAGAATAATTTAGATGGGTTTTCTTACCAGACGATTGCACAATCCCAGGATTCTCCTTAGCGTTTAGCACACATTATGTTGTTGTGTGTGCGATCCAGGTGGGGGCTTACAAATCAGCAATCGACTTATACTGCTAGCGAAGAGGAGCCTGGGAAATGCTTAAAGATCACATGAGCCAGACTTTTTCAGTGGCTCTGCCTAGTGGACTTTGAGTCAAAGATAAATTAGAATTTGACAAAGTGAGAATACAGTTCTGGGGTTATTTTCCCACTGTAATGGCAAAATGCACAAGAAGAGAGTTAGTTGTGTTGACACAGACTGGATGTCAATAAAGGTTATCCTTAGATAACCATGCTGATTAGATTTGTGTGTGTGTGTGTGTGTGTGTGTGTGTGTGTGTGTGTGTGTGTGTATAAGAGTGGAGTGTTTGTGCATGAGGATGATGGGGAAGGAGAGGTGACCCTGAGGCATAGGAAGAAGGTGATCAGGAGCCAGGATTGCCCTGGAAAGCAATTGAGAACCTTCTTAGTGGCTTCTAGAACATTCTACACAGTTTCTGTGCTTTTATCATTGTAGAGGGAATTGCAGCAGCCATCCCTCTTCTCCATACCCCATGTAAACTCTGCCCAGTGGCCTTTCATTCATGGACTCGTTGAGTCTAATAGCTGCTAACTTGTGGCTCGTAGGGGATATCTAGCTCAAAAAGCATTAGATTTGGCCTATCAAGGACTTTTTAACTTTTGCGAATGTGCTGCTAATATCTAACATTTGGAAAAATTCTCAGAAAAACCTAGAATTCCTTCTTTTCGAAAGAGAGAGATTTGAAAACACCCAGTCTTCATTCCCACATAGCCCCAGTGTGCTGGGCCAGTGCAGTGGGGTAACTCACTGGGCACACGTGCTCCCCAGTTTTCCACAGACCCCACTGCTCCCTATTGTTCTTTGGCCTCTGTTGCCATATATCTTCACACTCACAATATTGCTTTTATTCTAAGGTAGAATAAGATACAGGTAAAATATGTCTTGTGTGAACGTCTCTAGCAAATGTAGGAAAAAGAGAGGGACCTAGAGCATTTACGCGTGGCAAGGGATGCTCTCTTATACCTGTGTTACTTCACTCATGGCTGCTGTAGGCATTTGAGCTTGAGAGCCTGAATTATACTTACTTATAACAGAAAGGTGCAAATGACAGTGACTTCGACAGCAATTGATCCATGATACAAACATGATCACTTGTGGAGAATGTCATTGCTTCTGTCTGTTCTGCAGACAGCCATGTGGATCTAGGTTATAAAATGTATGAGATGACTGGCCTCAAGAGTTTATCTGCTCAGATCATTAGGATTTACTTCAACCATCAAGCCCCCTCTTTCATTTTTGTAAAAACCAGTTCCTGGAAATAGCTTTTAAAGGCTAAACGAACCTATCCTTAGTGATTGTGTGAATAACCACAGAATTTTGTATAAACAGTGAGGTGAGGAAAGAGCCAATGACCTCTTAGGATGTGACGGGTTTAGAGAGAGCCAGGTGACAGAGGGACTGTTCTTGTCTGTCAAGACTTCTTAGCACGTGGGGGCACGTGCTGCTTCTGTAGATGAGATTTTTAAGTGGCTCTCCCAGAGCTATGAAATTCCTCTTAAAAAAAAAAAAAACAGACAGAAACATTGTACTAGGGAAGTCTGGAGACTTTAATACATTTCAGGTCCTGCAGATTTTTTTAGTAGACTACGGAGGTAGTTCAAAGGGGAGGGGAATGCTATTAGAATGGAACAACTGAAGATCCTGAAATATGAAACACACACATGCATAGACAACAACAATGACATTTACCAAAAGATACATTTTCAAAGAAAAAGATAATAAAGGCAAGTCCTAGATAAGACCAAATTCTGAATGGGATCATAGAAATCAGTTAGATGACACAGGGCCTTTTCCTGTGGGGAGGGCTTGAGGGAGCTCTAAAATCACAGGATGCCAGGCATTCTGCCAATCCCAGGTTTAGATCCACCCCCCACCTGGTGAATCACATCAATAATTAAGCTTAAGATTCAAACATACTTCCTCCACTAGATCTGGCCTCACTCTTGACAATTAGATTTTTCTATAATTTTTAGTCTGGATCTTCAACAGGAAAAAGAAGTAAATTCAATAGACTGAATGTAAGATTGAGGGTTGCAGTGTTGGTCGGTTGCTCTGTTTATTTCCACCCCATCCCACCCCCAATGCACATTCCTCCTTGCTCTCTCCTGCCTCATGCCCCATGAGGTGAGATCTATGGGCGGAATCCCATCCCTTGTGTCCTCTGACTTCTGGCTTCTGGGTGGTCCTGGCAGGAAACTGGAGGGCAAGAGAGAGATGGACAAGTCACAGTCTTCATGCTCGTATGTACTGTCTTCCCACTGAGCCTCATGTTTGAGAGTGGGTATGACCCTATGCCGTGCTGCAGCTCCTGTGTAGCTGCTGCCCCTCTTAGCATTGCTTCTCCCTTTCCTTGCATCTTCAGAATTGGGATGGGGGGAAGGGTATAGCTCAGTGGTAGAGCACATGCTTAGCATCAGCAAGGTCCTGGGTTCAATCCCCAGTACCTCCTCTAAAAATAAATAAGTAAACCTAATTAACCTCCCCACCAAAAAATTTTTTAAATTAAAAAAAAAAGAATTGGGGTAGTAAAAAATTTTTCCTATTGGTGGATTCTAGGTATCTCAATATCCCTTACTAGTTCTCTTAACTATCTTCACCCTTCTGCACATGTTCTAGGCATTAAACTCTGTAATCAAATTCTTTGTATGAGCTACCTTCTCCTGTGGAGACCCTGACAAGTATAATTTCATTTCCTAGAAGTCCTGAGTAACTCTTTCTATATTTGTGGCATTCTGATTAATAATAATAACCATTCTGACAGCAGAGTTAATTGAAAGGTTTCTGCAGATCAGGCAGTGTATTTTATATGCATTGTCTCATTTAAGCCTCATATTCACCCCAGAGGTTAAAAAAAAAAAACTTTTTATTATTCCTATTTGGCACATAGGGAAATTGAAACTTAGAAAAATTAAATAATTTGTTTTGAGTTCCACAGCAACCAAGACACAGACCTGAGACTCAAACTCAGGTCTCCCTGAAGCTGTCATAGAAAAACAGAGTGGACAAAAAAAAAAAAACTGTCCTGAAATCTCTGAGAGGCTGCTGTGGGTGACTTTGGACTTTTTAATATACAGATACAGAGCAGTATCACCCTCAAAGTGTAAAAGCATTAGTGTGCTGATAAATATTTAATAGTGGACTCAGCATGGGGGGTGGGGAGAAAAGTCCTGATTTGTGGCTTTTAGCAATTTCTGTGGTGTAAACACATACACCATAGCCAATTTCAAAGTGCCAACCTGAAGCCACAAAGCGTGGAGCTGGGAACAGAGGTGCACAGTCAGCTCTTGACTTGGGGTGAGTATAGACCCGCTCTAGTGTACCATTGGGTAGAAGTCTCAAGAAAGTGGATCTTAGCTAAATAAAAGGAAGAACCATCCCCAGTGGCTATCAGCTGCCCTGTGAAGGAATGAGGTAGTCATTATCGTAGGCCACCTGAAGCACAATGGGCTGTTACAGACCTGAAAGAGGGAATTCCTGTACTTGATAGGACCCAAGTTGACCTCTTAGGTCATGTCTAACTCTGATACTGAAAGATTTGTGTCAAGGTTACATGGATTCTAGGTGAGAAAGGAGAGAAGAAAGAGTTCAAGGCTTTGGAACGAGACAAACCCAAGATTCTGATCCCAACTTAACAAGATATTGACCTTGAAAAAGATATTAAACCTCTCTGAGCCTTTGTTTTCTCATCTCTGTAAAGCGGTGATGATAATAACTCTTCCTCTTGGTACATGATTAAGTCATCAAATGCATTTTCCATGTCTCACCTTCATTCTCATTCATCCCTCTCCTACACAAGGCAAAAAGCATGCATCTATATGGGAATCTCTTTAAGCAAATCTGCTTATAGGATTAACATGCAAGATTCCTACTTCATGGTTTGACCTGTGGTATTAAAAATGTGTATAATACATTGAGCTGTATTACAATGCAGTTCTACTGAGATTGGCTGGAAATTAAAAAGAAAAGGGAAAGGGAATTCTCCTGGAATCTTGACCACCAAATCTAACTGAAGGCCATGGAACCTTTCTGAGATACTCATATCAGAAGTCCAGCCAGCTGGAATGTGTTTTATAACCCTGCCTCCAGTGTAGCATTATCAGAGGAAACAAATGAATGACCTGCCAAATTGGTTTTGGACACACCAACCCACCCTGGCACAGCATGGTAATGTTTGAAAAGAAGAAAAATAGAGCCCACCATTCCAAGCCCTGAGTCACTTTAAGGGGCCAAGTCAGTGTGTGACTCCAGATCTTCCCTGCCTGTTGAAACAGGCTGCCAAAACCTCCAGGGAAGAGCGAGGAAGCCCTAAGACAAATCCTTCCTTACTCACTTTTCTAAAAGCCCTTCTAGAAATAGAGATGTCTGAACTTTAATCACATGCTTAAGATGTGGATGACAGAGATGGATGGCAATTGCACCATTTGCACTTAAGGTACCACTATCTAGTGGGCTGAGCAGATAGAAAGTTGGAGACTATGGAGAAAGCTGTTAAGCCGCCTTGTCTCAAAGAAGATTTTGCTGTAAAGGGACGTAGTAAGACTTCAGAAAAGATACTCTCCTTGATTTAGTTCCAAAAAAATTTTTTTTTTGGAAAAAGTTATTTACGTTTTTTCACCACCTAATTTAGGATACTGCTTGATTTCAGAGGAAGATCTGGCCAATCCCAGACCAAACTAAAAGTCTACAAAGCTGTTTGAGTTTCATCCTCTTACAAGAACTGAGAGTTTAAGACCTCTCCAGAGAAGAAGAGAATGGAGAAAGGAAGGGAATTTTTCAGCTCCTGCATCATCCCAGACACTTAGCTATCTCTTCTTGTTAAATCCTCACTTCAACTCTGTTCTTCTCTTTCTGTACACGTGGGGACTGAGGTTCAGAATCATAAAACAAGATTACAGAGAACCAAATTGGGGTGTGAGATTCAAATCCAGCTCTAACTCCAAAAACCTTTTTTTTTTTAAACCGTATTACACAACTTCCTGCCCTATTTAACTTCTTGAGTCTTGAGTGGTTTTAATCAGCATCAGACATCTAGGCTACAGCTCTTGGGCATCATAATGACTGGGCAAAAAGTGTAAAGTCCACTCCAGTTGGGACATAATCCACAGCCATGTGAACTCAGCCTGATGGGTTTGTATGGGTACACATGGCCTGCTGAGCTGGACTCTGTCCTCAAGGGACTCTGCCTCCAATGGAAAGACAGAATAACACAGGAGGAACCTGCAGAGCATAGCACTGCCCAGTGGCTAATCAAGTATTAATGGGGTGGGTCCATGTGTAAGTTCAACAAGCGCTCAACAAAATGAAAAGCCCATCTTAGTGCTGGGCGGGAGAGGTGATGTGGGGATATCATTATAGCAAAGATAGTCTTTGTAGAGGGAAGACTTGATGGTCAAGTTGGCTCTTGCTGGGTTAAGGGATGACTGGAAATTAACTGAAGCACAGAAATGAAAATTAATGGGTGCGGAATGGGCAGAGTTAAAATTGCAATGGCATATAGCACTACATGCCTTCCGGAAGAACTAAAATACACACTGAACATAATCAAGTACTGATGAAGATGTGGAGCAACTGGAACTCTCATGCATTGCTGATGGGAGTATCGGTTGGCTACAGCCAGCGTGGAAACTGATTGGTGGCTTCTATTAAAACGAATCACATTTACACTCAATATACAGCTATTCCTCTTCTAGGAATAAACCCAGCAAAGATGTAGATGTCTGTTCACCAAAAGATACGTACTAGAGTAATTTTCATAACAGCACTATTCATAATAGCCCAACTGGAAATTGCCCTAATATCTATCAGCAGGCAGAATGGATATAGAGTTTTTGGTGTACTCACCACAATGAGATTTCAACAGCAAAGAGTGTGAACAATCAGCAACTACACACAATTACAAGGATGAATTTCTCAAACATAACATTGAATGAAGTGAGCCAGACATAAAAGAATAAATTATGTATATTCCACTTATAAATATTTCCCCCAAAAAAGATTAAGCTATGGTAATAGAATTTAGGATAGTGGTTACTTACTTGGTGAGACAGTGATGGGTGGGGGTATGGAGGGGGTGGCTTCCAAGGTGCTAGTGATGTTTCATTTCATAATCTGGACGCTTGTCCCAACAGCATCCAGATTCCATTTGTAAAAATTCTCCAGAATGTACACTTGTAATAAGGACCATTCTTCCCGTGTAGATGGTATGTCAATACAAGTTTTAAAAAATGTATATATGTGTAGGTCTTAATCCAGACTAGAATGTGTAATCCCCAGCAGTGTTTAGTTGCTCTTGTTAAATGGGAAGGGAGGGGGACCCTACAGGTACTTCTCCATCTTCACGGTCCCCACATCCTGGTGAAGTTCATGGTAAGTTACTGAAAATCCAGCACTGCCTGCCAATAAGTGTGTATATGCACATAGAAGAAGAAAAGTCACTTCTTCTCTTTCCCTCTGCCTTCTGCCTCCCACATTTCCAGCCCCCAATCAGCCTCCTGCTAAGTATTAGCTAACCTCCTAAATCAATACCTCTTGATTTAAACGTAATAGGAAAGAATGTTTACTTTTGTATCTGGGTTCAAAGTACAGACTACAGTAGTGGCTTTTAAGTTTATGTTATAGGCTTAATTTTCTTGCTCAAAATGAAATGAGGAATACATTAAGACTGCAAAAGGGAAAAAAAAAACACATGATTGATGAACTGGCTTATATGACAATAGTTCCTCTAGCAACGAAAATATTTATTACGTTCTCTTCTTATGGAGATCAAGCAATGTGCCTGGATCTAAATGACACAAAAATGGTTTGAATTAGAGTCAAATAATTGCCATTCTGAGTGAACATAAACTTTTTGGAGGGGGGTGGTGAATGGGGATAAAAAAAAAAAAACTAATAAACTCTGAAGCAAAAGCTCACATCTGAGACTTAAGCTTCAAAGCGCTTTAAAGGGAGGCTTCCCCCTCCCGGAGAGAGAGAGAGATGCACGCAGCAGGAGGAGTGGTTTTCCCAAGCTGATTTTTCTTACGGGGTGACCCAGCCTGGGTCGGAATGTTACCATGTGATCAGCCCAGACTGTGGCAGCACCACAGTCACAGCACAGAAGTCAGGACTTTCTGCAGCATGATGAAAATAATTGGGGGAGAAAAAAAATGTTAAGCTCCACAAGATTGAATCACAAGCCTCTTGGAAAGGTTAATAAGCTCGCTGCTCCCCTCTCCCCTCCCCTCTCTTCAATGCCTTGCCACCCCCACCCTTCCCTCTTGCAGCGACAGCCTGGTTATCAGTTGGGGAAGGAGGATTCAGAATACAGCCTTTGTTCTGAGGCTGAATGGCACCCCTTTCCACTACTGATGCTGCCGGGTCCTTGTTTATGACGATGCCCTGGAGATCCAAAAGGCAGTCTCTGCTTTTGTTCTCACTACTGGAAGCTCCCAAGCTAGCAGACCCTTGGGGTCCAAAAGGAAGTCAGTCCCGCAGTATAAAGGTGGAGAGGAAGTGGGTGGGTGGGGTGGAGACAACACTCAGGCTGAGGTCGGACTCTATTAGTGCAAGGTGAGCAGTGTAGATCAGCAAGGGAGCAGGAAAGTTCTTTAACCAGAGAAGCAGAAGCAATTGTAGTGAAGCTCACAGAGAGAGTGTTGGAGCGTGGAATAAATTCAGCTGCCGTGGGTGGCGTGCCAGCTGGGGGGTGGGCAGCAACGGGGTAACTGGATTTGTGCCGGGAAAAAGAGTGAGAAAAGAGATAGAGATGGAGTCAGAGAACTGCAAGGGACTAGGCTTTCTTCTCCCTAACTTCGATTTGGCCTCGGAATACCCTGCCGTCGAAGGTGGACTTCCTTCAGTGGAGACACCTGG
Source organism: Camelus ferus (assembly GCF_009834535.1). Classification (NCBI taxonomy): domain Eukaryota; kingdom Metazoa; phylum Chordata; class Mammalia; order Artiodactyla; family Camelidae; genus Camelus; species Camelus ferus. Next base: position 30,973,569 of record NC_045714.1, read on the forward strand.
CTGAGGCTACCATCCCCACCCATCCCCGCCTAGGGATAGTCCCGGTCTTGAGACTGGAGTCAAGGTATGATCAGTAATGAGGGAACAGGTCCCCCTCCTCCCCTTCATCAGTAACTTTAGTAAGAATAGTTGGTGCCAATGCTGGTTATTAACGGAAGCTGAGAAGGAAGTGTGCCTTCCCCAGAGACAATGGATTTTCAAATTTTGTTAAAACTGGTTGACATGGGTGAGCACGTCCTTACCCTTAGTCTTTAAGAAAGATATTTCAGAAACCGTAGCCAGGGGAGCAATAGGCTCACAAAGGAAGCCCTGACTCCCCTGTGTTGAGTGAAAGCTGTCCTCAGTGAGTGGTGAGATGTGGACAACTGTTTGGATTTGGAATGCATCCGTCACAAAGGCCATCCTCCCTGACAGTTACCGTTGTCTCCTTATTGATCTCAGTCTCCCCAGGTGAGTGTGTATCAGTGAAGACACCCCAGGCCATCCCACTGTGAACATTCTGGCCTCTCCAACTGAAGTATTTAGTTAGTTGTTTAGCCTTTTACGTTTTGCTCCATTCCATACCCTCATCCCCATGACCACCATGCCGTCAGCCCCATTGTAGGGACAACTGTTCTCTTCCAACCCTGCAGAATGAACAGTCTCTGTTAACTGATATAAAAACAACTTCAAACTGTTAACCCTTAAATGTTTATTTCTTACTCACAAGAAGCCTTCCACATGATCAGTCAGTGACCCAGGCTCTTTCCATCTTGTGGCTCTGCCACTTTTAAGGGGTCTTGGCGTCCTCACTGTTCAAGTACTGAATAGGAAATTCAACAGTAGAAAAGTCATTAGTGTTTTAACCCTTTTGTTTGGAAGTGATACACAGAATTTCCGCTTATTTTCCATTGGGGAAACTTAGTCACATGGCCCAACACAGACTCAAGAGGGGCTGAGAGTTGTGGCCCTTCCCTAAGGAGGGATTTTCTAGCCTAACAAAAGCTTTATTCTAAAAGCATGACTCCTTGTTGGACAACTAGTCACGCCTCCCAGGGGGAGTTATGTTACATACGACTTCCCATCAGCCATGGCCGATTGAACCAAAGGTATGCAACTGTCCTGGTCACAGACTGGCCACTGGCACAAGATGTGGCCCATTGTAAAAACAAATGCCCCAGTTGGCACAATGACTTTTAGCTGAGTCAAACTGATGACTTATTTGAGGAATTTGAACTACCAAATATGGAAAGCAGACAGTTAAGGGAGAAAAACAAACAAGCAAAAAGAAACGAAGTCTCATTCATGCCAGAGGACAGGGAGAGCCATCTACGAAGTCCTGCTGATGGACACTTTTCCAGCTCTAGCGTTCACAGGACTTGCCTGTTGTTGAAGTCCCATAGGCAGAAAAGAATGGAGCCAGGATTTGAAACTCAGATCTTCCTGGTCTTTAAAGCCTGATTGTCTTAACTTCACTATAATACTGTTCCACTTGATATTTCAGATGGGACTTTTTGATATCTTTGGTAAATTGGTTCATTGTCTAAATTCCCATTCCCTTCCTGTTTTGGAATTATATATTCAAACCCTTTGCCACTTAACTGTGCATTTTATCCCCTAGAAGTAGAATTAATTTCTTTATCCATTGATGGTGGAGCTGGCCATATGATAAATTTTAATCAATAAAATGCAAGTGGAAATGACTTTGTGCCAGTTTACAGAAAAGGTGGTTTCATTCACTTGCTTCTACTCCTGTGATCACAATAAGAAAAGCACTACCCAGGTAGCAACAGCCTCATATAACTGAGCCCCCAGTAAGTGACACATGGAGTAAATGTGAACCTAAATCAAAGCCCAATCCAAGCCTAGTCAATCCCCAGCCTGAAGCAGAACAGTCCCAGCTGATCTGTAGACCCATGAGTGAGAAACATAAATGCAGTTGTAAGCCCGTGAGATATGGCATGTTTTGTTATGCAGCTTTATTGAGGCAAGAGCTGACTAATACAGTGCTGAAAAGCAAATATTTTGCTATTTAGCATAGTTGTATATATCTGCACTTTTTGAGCATCTACTATCAACATTTAATATAGCATATTATTAGTTTTTGATCCCAATGTAAGTCAATAATCCCTGTTTTAGCCCAAAGGATAATCTACATCCCTTATGGTTAGCAAAATTGAAGTTCTTATCATATATAAAAATAGTTATTTTTTTAAGTTACCAAAAAGTTATTTTTTTAGATCAATAACCACCTTTATTAAAGTTTAAAGATTTAACACTTGTTTAAGGATTTTTCATCCAGATCTTGCACGGCCAACAAGGGGCCACCATTCCTCTTTTGACTCACTAACTAGACCTGGTTTCTCAGTCCTGGCTAAGACCAAAGATCTCTTTGCTCAGTGCTCTATCTGGTTTCTAGGTAAACAAGAGAAGCAAATCAACAGTTAAAAAAGAATGACACCATCATTTTCTCATTTAAATGCCTCTTTCTCTGAGCATCAGTCACACAACTTCTGTTTGGGACACACAAGGAGCATGCAACAAGAAAGATGCTGAAGGGTGTGTGTGTGGGGGGGAGATGTTGAGTGTGTTTACATGAAAGGGCCTTGGGATTCCAGGAAGAAATTATAAATATGTTTCCACTGCTTATGCTTTAAACTAGAAGACAGTCTTCAAGTCCCTTACTTCTGTGTTCAGGGTGAAAATAGGGTTACTTAGATGAGGAATCTTTGGGTTAGAAGTGCCCTGGGATGTATTTTGATCCAGTACTTAGTCAAAATGAAATGCTCAGGTCTTTACTCAATTTAATCAGTTACTACAGAACTCTACATGATATGTCAGTTGCTTGAACGAACATTTTGCCAAGACCAGAAACAGCAAATACCTATTGTCTGTGCTGACACGCTGTTGCCCATCTCGTTCCCCACTCATCACAAAGGCACTGCTGTGGCAGACATTACTAATCAACTCTGGGACCCTCTTTCCTCCTAAGCCTAGAAGTGGCCTGAATTTCCTTCTTAGGAGCAGTCATGACTAATCGATGAAGTTGGCACCTGAGATCATAACTAGTTACCTTGCTTGACCTAGATATTTTGTGCATTTCTGATACCATCCTTCTATGCACATTCTCCCTTCTGTCAATTTCCAGTTTGTCAAATCACTTCTAAAATAAAATCAATGCAATGATAAAAGGACAGGGGAGAAAACAGATAATAATCTGAATATCATTTCCTTTCTTTCTGGTTTTTTGTTTTTTATTCTTCTTTGACCTGAGATTGTCTAAAGATGGCAATAAAACATGATAAACAAAGGTTCAGGGAGAGTCAAAATTATTGATTAAAGCGAGTCAAAATTAATAGGGCGCAGCTCTCCTTGGTCTGTTAGAAAAAATTCCTTAGGAAGCGGGTACAGTCACTGCAGCTTCACAGAAAGCAGTGGAGAGGCCTCACCTGTGGCAGAAATATCTCCCTGACTTAGCTACACATTGGAGGAAGCTGGTCCAAAAACAAGTGGCTGCTCGTTGGGCAGAAAAGCAAATTTTGTGTTGTGACTGTGTGAGATTACTCATAGTAGACACAGTATAGTTTCAGACCAACTAGGGAAAATGTGTTAAAGAGAAAATACATATTAGCATAAGTGAGTCATCGGTGTTCTCAGACTGAGCGAAATACACAAATCTGAATTGATCCGCTCAGGGCTCCCTACGCTGTCCCTCCCCTCTCCTTCTCCTGCCCCGCGTCCCCTCCAGTGTCCCCTTTTCTCCTGCTCTGAATGCATCAGTGTCCCGGGAATTCTGGCAGCCCTCCTAGGCCAGCTGCTGCCTCTGACCTGGACATTCCCAGCCTGCTACAAGGTCACGGGACATGCTGTATTCTGGGAGTCTTCTGGTGGAAGCTGTGAAAAGCTTGAGACTACATGTCCTCACTGTCCCTGTGACCCTGTGAGTCCTTGGCTGGTAGGTCCAGTTTTAAAGGCAGGCTTTGACTTTCGGCCCTGAGATCCAGGCCTATGGATTTGGATTAAATATAATCCCTGATTTACAAATTCACTACTTCACTCAGCCCCTTAACTGACAAAACAGCTCATGGAACACATTTTAACACTCCTGTTTTCTAAAGGCGAGAAATATAGACAGGACTCATTGATAGGAGTGCTTGAGTTACGATGTAATGAATTCAATGCATTATTCTTACATTCTAGAAACAGACATTGTTGCGTCAAAGGAAGAATGTTCACATACTTTTTGCCACTTCTTAACTCTCTCTTTTCAGCTTTCCTATGGCCTTGGCTACTGAGTCCTCGGGCTACTGTTGTGAGGGTGATGCTGGCAGGCCTGTTAATCACATCTCTTGATCTTCTGAGGAAAGGCCTCTTTCCTTACTCGCCCACAAATTCACTGGGCACCCCCAGAAGTGTGGTTGTGGGCGCACAGCCGGTGTCTGGGCATTCTTTCCTGGCTGCACCAATAATTGGGGCCTGATTATAATTCTGTTTGGCACAGGACACATCAGTTGAGAGAGATGGTCTGCTTGCCAGGAGGGACACTGGCAGGGGACTCATACCACCTGCCTCATTTCCTTCCCTTTTTACTTTCTGGGGTGAAAAGCAGGTAAAGGGCTGGAGAGAGGGCCCAGGTCAATGAGAAGGAACCAAAAAAGATGACAATTAATTAATTAATTACCTGGGAGACACTGAGGGAGATTTGAAGTTGTCCATAAGGAGGAATTCCTGGCACAGACTCAAACCTGGAAACCCAGTGAGATCTGCCCATCACTCATGGGCGCATAATAATGTATTCCCAGGGGAGGGGCTGAGAACAGCTATTAAAATGCCACAGCGTTGTCCTCTATGGGAGGGGAGCTCTCTGACATGTGGTCTTTGTCAGGTTTCCCCTGAGAGTCAAAGGGAAAAGAAATGACTGGAGTTTGGCTCCTGCAACATGAAGTGTTGGGGAACCTAGCCGAGGAAGCTTCTCTCCTCAGTCCAGTGCTGGACGCACCTTCATTCTCCTTGTGTATTTATTTTAAACATGGTGATGGGCCAGCTTGTCAAGCGTGCTGGCTGGCTGGCTGGCTGGGGGACTGGCAGGCAGCCGTAAGTGAGTGGAAACAAAAGCTTTGTGGGGTCTGAGGTGGCCACAGGAGCCAGAACCAGGTCTGGAACCAGAACCACCAAAACAGTTGTTTCCAAAGGTGTTGGCAACTCTGCACTTCCTTCTAGGGAGATATGACTTTCCATCGGGGTACATGTGGGGCTTTGGGCATCTTGACTGGTCACTATGACCAAAGAAAAGCCCTAATTTGACCGTATTCTATGATGACACATGGTAGGGCTCAGCGAAAGTTTTCTTTTTAATCAAATTTATGGATATATAATTTAATACAATTAAATTACCCATTTTAAGTGTACAAGGAGTTCTGACAAATGTATACATCCATCCAACTAACCACTACTGAAGTCAAGACAGGACATTTCCATCACCCTAAAATGTTCCCTCCTGCCCCCTTCCAGTCAATACTGTCTTCCAACCCCAGGAGACCACCGATCTGCTTTCTATCACTGTAAATTAATTTTGTCTCTTCTGGACCATCATGCCAATAGAGCCATATGATACGTATTCTTTTGTATCTGGCTTCTTTGGCTTAGGGCAATATTTTTGAGTTTCATTGATGTTATGAGTATCGAGATATCATTCATTTTTATCAATGGGTAGTATTTCAGTGTATGAACATGCCACAGTATTTATTTGCCATTTAGCTTCTGTTGGACATTTGGGTTTTTTTTAAATAGAAATAAGATACAGTCCTACAAGGAGTGAAGAGGGTAGAGAAGACAGAAGAAGAGGTTAACAGAAATATGGGCACAACATTTAAACTGGCACTTCGCAAAGACAGTGTCCGAATATCCAACACCTGCAAATTAAAACTAAGATGAATTACCATCACACCCTCACTAGAATGGCCGAGATGAGAAACACTGACAATACCTAATGCTGTCACGGATGTAGAGCAAACAAAACTCTCATGCTGTGCTAAGAGTGGTGTAAACTGACCCCGCCTTTTTCAAAAACTGTTTGGCAGAAGGCACCAACACATAACACAGGCAAACGGGCGATCTGCCAATTCCATTCCCAGGTTTATGCACCATAGAAACACATACATGTGGCACCGAGGGACATACACTCAAATGCTCATAGCAGTGCTATTCATAATAACCCCAAACAGAGAGTTATCTAACCATCCATCAACAGTAAGATGGATAAACAAGTTGTAGTTTGTTAACAACACAGAATACTACACAGCAATGACAGTGGACGTATATGTATATAACATAAATAAATATATGTGTGTGTATGTATTATATATACATAATATAATACATACACACACATATATAAACACATACAGCTCATAAAATTATGACTCAGAGACATTATATGGAGCAAAAATACCAGATACAAAAAAAAGTTCATACCATAGGATACATTTTCATACACGTCTGAAACTCATCTACGGTGTTAGAAGTTAGGACAGTGGGGTTGCCCTCTTGCAGGTCGTGACAGAAAAAAAATACAGCAGGAGCTTCCATGGGGCTCGTAATCTCCTGTTTCTGGATCTGGTTACTCAGGTGTGTTCAGCTGGTGGAAATGTATCAATGTCTGCCCTTCGTAATGTGTGTATTTTTTCTCTAAGTATGTTATCATCCAACAAAGTATCAAAAATCAGGAAAGCTTCTGTAGTCTCAATCCTCCACCCTCATTTACACACGCACACACATCGCAGGAACTGAGAAATTGTTGGCCACAGGTGCTGCTGACTGTGGTTCATAGCAATCGGTCCTGGGGCAGGAGCAGGTGCCTAGCAGTCCAAGTCATTGCCAAGAAGGCCAAAATAATTGTGGCACTAGATCGAGGTGGGCTAGATAATGTATCAAGGCCTACTGATAAATGGGGACCCCTGTGATAACCAAATAATCATGCGTCATACAAACTGGTGTGAATCTGGTCCTCCTTTTAGCAGTGTGAGAAAAGAGAGATGGAAAACTGAACCCATCAGCTCATAGTCTCCACGCATTTTGGTTCTGGTCTTACAAAAAGTAAATTAAATGGGGTCAGGAGAACGAATGGTGAGTTTGCGGTCATGGTTGAAAACCAAGTGGAGCAATATAAAGGGTGACATAAAGCACTTACTCCTTAAAATATCTCCCCCAGTGCTGTCTGAAATAGCGCTATGGTAGATTGATTCATTTTGGTTAAGGATTTTCTGGTTTGTTTTTTTTTTTAAACAAAAAATGGCTCACTTTTGAAAAGAATTCTCAATCGTAACTAGCCAACACTCCCACTCTGTATTTCAATGGCACCCAAATTTTACCTAGTTCTTCAGGCAAGATCGTGGCTGTTACCACCACCATGGCTGTTTCAGAAGCACTCAACTCTCCTAGATCTGCTGGTCTCGGTGGAGATAAAACAAACACACAAGATTTCCTTGCCCTCTTTTTTCTCAATATATGCAAGACACTTTGAAATCTTTCAAAGGGAACTGTAAAATTTGTTCAAGAAATCACCAAAAATATGAATAATAAGTATACAAAATACCCATCTCTGATTTTTAATGCCTAAAGCACGCCTGGGTTTCTCTCTTTGTTTTGCTTCTATTCCAGTCAACAGCTATAGGTCAGTGAAGAGAATTTTTGAGTTGGTGTGAAAAGATTTGGATTTGAAGCCTCAGTCTTGGGTTTACGTGGTATGAGCTTAACCAAGACCCTCAGCCCTCGCCAGCCTCAGTTCCCTCCTCCGTCAGTGATGAGTGATGTGCTAAGCTGTGTGCTGGAGTCTCCTGAACCACAAAATGCACTGTGTCAGGGCTCTCTTGCTGGACCAAGAGTATCAGTATTACCTGGAATTTGTTAGAAATGCAATTTCTCGGCCCCCATCTCAGACCTACTGAATTGGAAACTCACGTGGCGGGGCCCCCAAATCTGTGTTTTAACAAAGCCCCCCCCCCAGTGGTTCTGATGTTCAATCAAGTGTAAGAGCCACTGTACTATTCAGACACGTGTCTGCTTATAGTTAGAAAATACTCTTGTCTCCCAAGATCTTGTTTCAGACTGTAGCTGGGACACTTTGCCCTCTCAGAATGCATGGAGAGGATGCTTCGGACTTTCTTCTCTGAGTGGCATTACTGGGGCGGAAGATGCTCTCTCAAGATGACTCACTCACGTGGTTGGCAAGTTGGGGCGGGCTGTCAGCTGGAAGCCCAGCCAAGGAGACGGGTACAGACTTTTTGTTCCTCTCCGCATGAGCCTTTCCATGAACTGCTTTAATTTCATCACAGCATGGTGGCTGTGAGCATTTTAAGAGAACACACATTTTTCAACACAGGGCATTTTTCAGACCTGTCTTTGGAAATCATGCACCATCACTTCCACCGTACTCCACTGGTCAAGGCACTTACGAAAGCTTCCCAGATACAGCGGGAAGGGTACATATACTCTCCCTCATGGTGGAGGGTGGTGAAGTTTTAGAAGAGTCTTCAGGATGGGAGACATTGCTGGTGTCAGGGGGAGAGTCACCTCCCCCAAAGAATCTGCCACTCTCACAGCATCTTTAATACAATTTCAGTAAAATGCAAATCTTCCTGGAGAGGTAATGTGATCAACTCCCATCAGTCATTAATGTCCCATTGAGGATGTGTTTACTAGGCATTCGGCTAAGAGGAAAAGAGATACATACTAATTAAAGGTAATAATAGCTTCCAGTTATGAGTACTTACCACGTGCTCAGCACTGCTCTCCGCAACTTAGATGTGTTGTCTTATTTGATGCTTGTAACAGACCCACGAGGGGGTTCTCATTAGCCCCATTTGACAGCTGAGAATTTCAAGCTTCGAGAATTCTGAAGAACTTTGAGATCACACAGTTTGGAAGCAGTGGAGCTGGGATTCCAACATAAGCAGCCTGGTTTTAACTCCTCGGTCCGATTTTGAGCCCTTTACCTATCAAGTAAAACTTAAAAAAACAAAAAACGAAAAACCAACTTTTTGATCATACAATGATCAAAACAGGGGAATTAACATTATAATATTAACTCAACTACAGGTGTTTTTCAATTTCACTCCTTTTCCCAGTAATGCCCCCTTTATGTTCCGGGGTCTAACCTAGGACCCCGCATTGCACTTAGTCGCTATGTCTCTTCACTTTCCCCCAGTCGGTGACAATTCTTCAGTTTTCCCTTGTCTCTCATGATATTTCCACCTTTGAGGAGCCTGCCCAGTTGTTTTGTAGAATGTCTCTCCATCTGTGTTTGTCTGATTTTTTCCCCCCATGATTGGATTGAAGTTACAAATTTTTTGTCAACAATACCAAAAAAGTGATGTTGGGACCCCCTCAGTGCATCATGTCTGAAGGTACAGTATGATGATGTTTTATGAAAACTGTTCACTTTGAGCCATCACCAGACAGCATTTTTAAAGAAAGAGATGAGGGGGAAAGGACCACGTGGAACTGACATGGCAGTAGGCAATCTAGGCAGAAATGCTGTTAAGAACAGAATGATGAATAATTACAATGAACCTTCATGTATGTGCCAGGCATGAAATTTATCACTTTGTTAAAATGTACTAATTGGACATTCAGAAGACCTGTCTGGGAGGTGGATGCTTTCTCAGGACACTTGGAGGGAATCTGGTGACAGAGCCCATGTGGTGGTGTCAACACCCATTCTCGTGGGGCTCGGGGAAGTCAGAGTGGAAAGAAGGTTTGCCAAGAGGGAATCTGGATCTTGTAAGAGCAGATCATTGTTTTAGGCCACTTGCTGTACCCTAGCAGCTGAAATTTCAGTCCTTAGTACACAGAGCTTCTCTTCCATTTTCCATTGAGAGACAGCCTGGCTGGACAGGGAAGAGGCCAGGGCTTGTGTCCTGGACACTTGGCTCTTATGATAGCATCCTCACTTACTCACATGAAAGGGATCCCTCCGGCTTCACCTCCATGTACAAAATAGTGCAAGGACAGTGCTGAGCACTTCCTACTCTGCTAGTGCTCAACGTGTGAAAGCTGGTTCTCAGGGTATGAAAAAGAAAAGCTTAGAATTTTAGATTTGGACGCTCCTATCTTTCAGTCTCAGCTCTGCCACTTTCTAGCTGGGTGTCTTCGAGTAAGTTTTGAAACTCACCACATCAATTTCTGGAAAATGTTGTCTGTGTGACTGAATCGCTTTGCTGTACACCAAAAACTAACACAATACTGTAAATCAACGGTACTTCAGTTAAAAAAAAAAAAAAACATTTTCTGGAAAATGTTGAGAAGCATCGTGAGTGGGTAGGGTATGGCAAAAATAATGTATAGAATGTTCCTGGCATAATAGGTGTCTCAAACCAGTAACCTGTATTTTTTTATTACTGTTGATTGCATCTTTAGCTTGTTAGTTCTAATCTTGGCCTCTTTCCAAGCAAAATCCTCTTTTTAGGACGGTGTCATAACCACGAACCCAACTATATGGGTTCTTGGTTCTTGAACTGGATTCTTGAGTAGAACTGAAAGATTCAAGGGAAATCCATGGATTCCATGATACCAGGATAGAGCAGCCATGAAAAAAATGTTTAATGGCAGAACCCTTCGCATTAGGGCAAGGAAGGGAGCTTTCTTATGACTCAGCAGGGATTGTCTCCAAATTTTCGAAGTGTTTGCAAACTTCTCCTCTCTCTATGGATACACAGGTCTTGGTACGTTTCTAAAGGAAGTACTGATGCAGAACGTAGGCAGCTTGGAAATGGCTACTTGCCGAGATGATTAAGGTTTTATGACAGCAGTTGAACTGGAATGGATTTTCCTTCTAGTCATATAATTGTTGGTTGGCATTTCCAAGTAGAAGAAAAATCCTGGCTTAAAATAAAACAAAGCTGTTATGAGAACATCTTGGGCTGACCAGAGTCTGGGTTGAGTGTTACTCCAGTGAGAGCGACAGGGTACCAGTTATGTGGAATGATGTGTCTTTTGCACAAATGTATGTGAAAATGAACCATGGTGTTGATGTTTTTTGATCGTAGGGTAAGCGTAAGCCACTTAGGAAGGAGGAGACTTGGGTCCCAGAGCCCCGTCTGCCATGTCCTTGTTATGTGACACTGGAAAGGTAACAGTACCTGTCTTGGACTTGCTTATCTCATCTAGAAATTTGTGAGAATGATACCTATGTACTCAGATACTATGGTTGTATCATATGTAACCTGCATGTGACTGTGGTCAACAGAGGCACGTAGTGCGTTCTTAAAAGGCACTTGATGAGTTCAGCAGAATTCATACGTAGTCCATGCTTGGTCTGGTTGCCCTTGGGCACATCTCTGGGCTTTCCCTGTAAGATAAAGACTTTGAACATTAATGGCTGCCAGGGTTATTCTTCTTCCAGACATCTCTGTATCTTGGTCTCCCTCCGTGACTGTGCCCACGTACATACTTGTATGAGCCTTCCACCGCAGCTGCCAGGTACACATTCTGCAGCACCAATCACCCATCTCAAAGACATGCCCTTTCGATCAGATTGAAAGCCCAATGTCCTTTGTTTCGTAACCTCTAGAAGCCAAATGCTTCTCAAGAAAATGAATATACTGAAGTATAACATTTCTACCGCAGCTGCATTTAACATAATGAGCAAACATATTTTATTTAATCAAGTGAGAATCTGTAGTTTCCCCGTCTCCTTAAAGCAGTTACAACTACTAAACATCACATGGGAATTTTCAAACTAGAACTCAGACCTTCAAAACAAGTAAGATTTACAATGTACACACCAGCCAGAACAATTCTTAAAAGTTAAGTTTCATGGAGAGCATTCTTAGAGGAATGTTATTCCTTCATGATAAATCAGAGGAAATCCTGCATCTTCTCATGGGTGGTAGAATTCTATCAATCTCTCATCCTGAGGGAGGTTTGCAGCTTCAAGAAAAAGAATTCTACTCTAAGTCAAATCAATTACAACAAAGTCATCAGCAGACATTTCAAAAGATACTTTGCAGCTTTCTGAAATGTGTTTCCGTGTATTCACTTCCTGGGGCTGCTGTAATAAGGTACCACAAATTGGGTGGCTTAAAACAACAGAAATTTATTCTCTCAGAGGCTGGAGCTAGAAGTCCAAAACCAAGATGTTGGTAGGGCCTTGCGCTCCCTCTGAGACTTGTAGGGGAGAACCCTTTGTTTCTTCCCAGTCTCTGATAGACCCTAGCAACTTTTGACGTTCCTTGTCTTGCAGCTGCAGCATTTTAATCACATGACCTTCTCTCTTTGTGTGTCTCTTCTCTTCTCTTAAGGATGCAAATCATATTGGATTAAGGGCCAAGGTGACTCCAGTATGACCTCTTCTTAACTACACCCGCAAAAACCCTATTTCCCAATAAGTTCATGTTCAGAGGTTGCTGGGGATTAGGAGTTCAACATAACATTTTTGAGTATACAATTCAAACCATACCATTCAGATACCTGAAAACACCTGTTCAACAGGGGAAATAGAGCTGAGCACATTTGCAAGGAATTGGAGGAGCAAAAAAGTCAATGGTGGATATACACTAGCCAACACATTTCATACGATGATCATAAAACTATACAGTTATTGCATTAAAGGGACAGCAAAGATCTGTTGGCCTCACTTTTTATCCAGCGCATCATGCACTTTTCCACAGCATCTTTGTTGTGTGATCATTTAAATTCTGCCTGAAAATTCCAATGGTGTTGAAAGGTCATTGTTTCGTGAAGGCTACCATTTCCCTGTTGGACTTTCTAGGCTATAGAAGATTGGTTTCTTCACTGAGCAAAAATTTGCCTCCTAGGGTAATCCAGCACCTGTCAGGAATTTTGCTCTCTAGACTAAACCAGGGCCTGAAAGTGTCACCCCACCTGCTTGTGACAATCTTCCCAGCATTTGATGAGAATTGGGAGTGCTATGTTGTATGCTCTTAGTTTCTTGTCTTCTAATCCACACAACTGAGCTGCCTTGGGACCTTAGTGTCCAAAACCATTCTAGGCCATCTCCTGTGAGTGCCAGCCCACACCTGGATTAGCCAACCTGGGCTCAGCATAGGAAATGTGTCCCTTCTACCCATGGTCCCCATGTTCCTCCTCACAGCCATGGGGCATCCTCGTTTCCATTGACACATGCAGTATTGGACAATGTGTCTACCTCTTCTTGGGCTATTTTCTCCTTTGACTTGTATTATGACTGATTATTCTGATTTTCCTCTTTATCCCTCTGACTCCCTTGAAGCTACTTCCTTTCTTCCCTTCTTGGTTTCTCTTTCCCCTCCAATTATGATCTGATCTACCTACATAATCCCAGCTAGCCCCACTGTGCTGGAGTGCATTATTTGTTTACAATATCTTATTCCCTCCTATACCTTTGCTACGCTTCCCCACATCATTGACTTCAGGCTTAGCCATGTGACTTGCTTTGGCCAATGGAACATGAGTGGGTATTATATATGTCACATCCAAGCATAGTTTTCTTTAAATCATAATTTATTTTTTAGAATTTTCTTTTTTTTTTTTTAATCGAGGTACTGGAGATTGAACCCAGGACTTCGTGCATGCTAGGCACACACTCTACCACTGAACTACACCCTCCTTCCTGAGCATAAGTTTTAAATGCCCTTGTGTGGTTAACTCTGTGCCCTATTACTCTGACCTTTCACCATGAGAACAGTTTGTACCAAATCCACATGCAGCCTGGAACAGAGCAACAGAACCACAGAGCTGCAGCTGATTTACAGGTGACATGTTAGGTGAGCAATAAGAGGCTTCTATTGTTATAAGCCACTGAGATTTGAGGGCATGTTTGTTATGCAGCACAATCTAATGAAATACGACAAATACAATCACTCTCAAATCGACCATGGCTTCCTTCCAGTACCATACATCCCATATTTCTAACTGTTTTGTTAGCATCTCAAACCTAGTTTGTTTAAAAATTAACTCATTGGGTTTTTCTTTCTTTTTCTTTTCTAAGAAGTTCCTCCTCCTAACTTCCCTATTTCTATAAATATGATACAGATTCTTATGGTAACTTGGACTTCAAACCTTGGAGCCAGCTTCCAACCTGTCTCTTTCTCACTACTTCCACATTTAGTTAACTGCCAAGCCTGCTGAATTTTTTCCATTTATTTCAATTAATATTTATGAAAACCTACTGTAAATCTAGCATGGTCCTTCCTTCTTTCTGTGGAATTTAACATTGAATAAGACACAGCCCCTGCCCTCAAGAAGTCTTCAGTCTGACCTGGGAGTAGGACCATAAAGGTGACTTCAGCACTATAGAATCCACGCTGTGATAAAATTATCATGTAGGTGGGGAGGAGAGGCACAGAGCTCAAGCTGGACATTCTCGGAAGGCTGTCTGGGGGAAATGAGGCCTGAGCTGGCATTTCAGGAATGAGTAAGCAGTATCGTGGAAAGGGGGATGATATTCTGAGGAGAACCAGGAAGACATGATCGAGTATGGTGGATTTGGGCAACTCCACGTGGTTCACTATTATGTGGGCTTCCATTGTGAAGTTAGGGGTGGTAGGAGACGAGATGGGAAAATTAAGCAGGGTCCAGGCCATGGAAATGTTTGTACACCATGTCACACAACCTAGCATTTAGCCTACAGAAGAGAGGCATGGATAGTTCTTGCCTCCCTAGTGGGGGGGGGGGTGGATTTTTTAAATTTTTAATTAAAACAGAAAACATTATACAGCACCTATTACATACCTGATGCCCTTCTAAGTGCTATACAAGCATTAGCTCATTTAGTTCTCTTAACAGCCTCGGCAGATAGGCTACTAAGATTTACAATTTTCCATATGAAGCAAGAGAGGCAGAAAGAAATGAAGATACTTGTTGCCGGTCATATAGCTAAGAAGTGTGACAGCCCAGGCAATTTGATACCAAAGTCCAAACGTTGACCCACTATACTATTGGTTATGGCTGGATGTGGAGAGACCAATCAGAAGTTAGTGGCCAATGTTAGATGAGCTAGGGAGGGCTAGTGGGGTTGTCACAAGGATTAGGTTTAGAAATATTTTTCTGTGGTGGAGAATGAGACCTTGAGGTTGGCTGGATAAAGCAAGGCTCAGCAGAGGAAGGAGTCAGGCTTAACTTGGAAGTTTCTGGGTGCTGGCACTGTAGATGGTGTCATAAGTGAGATGCGGACAATAAGGGGAGGAGTAGGTTTTGTGAGAAAGACAGTTAATTCAGTTTGGGACACGTTGAGTATGACAAGTAGGTTGACAGTGGGTTGACAACTGACCTAGAGGCAAGAAGGCGGAGACGGCAGGCTCCCATTATCACCATGGTAGGGGAGGTACTTTAATCTCATAGCCTCCTAACGGACTTGCTTAGTCACTGCCCCTCCCTCCTCCAAAAAAAAATCTGCACTCCACATCAGAGTAGTCTTCTGTATGTGTGTTTTGACTACATCTTTCTCCACATCACACCTTTCCAAGGCTCCCCACTACTCGCTCAGTGACTTTCACCTCCCCAGCCTGCCATCAAAGTCCCCCCCCAAAATCAACCTCCACCTACTTGTAATGTTTCTCTCCTTCCATTGCTCCATGAAAAGCATAGCTTCTAACTTCTTGTTCCCAGATGTTCCTCCATGGTTTGGTCAGTCTTTGTGCATGCCACCTCCCTCTCCCAAAGTCTAACTAATAAAACCCTGCCTTACTTCAAGGCTCATACAAAATTCCCTTCCTCCATTAGCCTTCCCTAATTACTCCATCTGGAAGTGGTCTTTCCTGATCCTCAGCCCCTACCATGGTCTATAGTGAACACCTCTCCTTGCACAGATTCATGCACAAGGGCTATTTTACCTGAGGGATTCATTTCCTATTACAAGGTTGAAGCACTTTGGGCACATTTTGTATTCTCTCTATCTACAAATGTGTCTCAAACGAATAGATACATTAAGGTCAAAGTTAAAAAAAAAAAATCATGTCTTTGGGTGCACCAAACTTAAAAAGAGCTTACCTTGACAATTTTATAGACCAATGGCTCTCTTTTCCCTATTCAATCGTATTGAAAGCTGTATCAATTAACATTGCCAATACTTTTATTATCTCAGACATGACATAGGAAGACTGGAGGAGAGGAGGGAATCAAGCCTTTTGAGCATTTTATACAAAAGTTCTATCAAATATAACACAGTATGTCACATGATGGTTGTTCAATTAATGAAGATGTCAGAAAAGGCAGTATGACAGCAGATGTTAGAAGGCACGAGGAAGGGCATTAACTTCCACCCAAGCTTTTCAGCTCTGATGTCTGTAGCCGTATCCGTTCCAAGTCCCCTCCTTTCTACAAAATCACAGAACATATTTTGGTAACACCAGTCAGTGGAAACTAAGATGCACATTGCTTGAAATGTTGCACACATGTTTTTTGCAAGCTTATTACAATTTTCAAATGTGTGTGTATAGTTTCCCAGAAGTAGATCAGAGATTTATCTCTGGGCTGTGAGTGTCCTGTAGGATCTGGAGAAGGAAGACTTGAAAGAGATGTTTTATGGATTTTCGCTCTATGAACCACGCAGGGTCATCCCTAAAATCCCAGGCATGTTTCTTGAGCTCAGAACCTTCCGTGAAAAGAAAATAGTACTCTTGATGAGATAATTATCTATCAGTTATCTATTTTAAGGAACTTGTTAGACAGGAGAAGAGTGAGTCAATCCATGTTTAGACAAAATGATGCATAATTTATTTTTATCCTGGGCCATTCCTGGGGCAATCGTGCGTGTGCGTGTGTGTGTGTGTGTGTATGAGAGAGTGTGATTCAGTTCCAGTCTCCTACACAACCACGTATGCCTGGTCTACACCAGTGCTGAAGAAATTCCTTTTTCCACATCTGTATTTAAATGAGGCACTGGCTAAAATTGGATATCATTGTCCTAAGCCTCCGCTCGCACTTAATGAAAGAGGCAGTATGAATTATTTACCGAATGTCATACTTCAGGTTTTAAATTCAATATATTGAGATACATATGCTACATAATTTAAGAGGTGGACAAATTACAACACGGCACCTGCCCATGCTTCTCCATTCAGTCATTTCTGCTGCTGGGTTAAAATCTCCTTCACATCAATAATTTAGCAGAGACCCTCCCATGCTCTCCTTAAAAAATAAGCCAGCGTCCAAACACTTACAAAGGGAAGCAATCCATTTAACCTGGGACAAATCTCATCTGCTGAATGATTTAGCAGCCCAATGCGAAGCTTCAATAAGTCACTGAAATGTTGTGAGCAGAGGGATCAGCTGTGAGAACAGAAAGTTTCCCCAACAAGCTTTACTCTGTCTCTTGCTGTCTTTGGGTCACTGCTCTTCGGTTTGTGTTCGATTTTTTCAATTGCACTTAACCCCGAGTCTGTTCCGCCTTTGTGGGCCAGGAGCTACTCGGCCCGTCTTGCCTGTTACCTTGCTTTTTCTCTTTCCTCTGTTTTCTTTCCCATTAGTAATTATTTATTAGTCTCTGAGGTGCAGCCCAGGAGTTTTCACGGTATGTCTCCCACTTCCTCCAGCCCATTTGGTCACTGCTGCCTGTTGAGAGGGGAAAGTCGGCTTTGACATGGCCCTTACGTGGATCTGGAGCAGCGCACTGGAAAAGCTATACAATTGCCGGTTCCCTGGCATCGTTTCTTCCCAGCTCTTTGGCTAGGAGGGACTGATTGGCTAAGGAGGAAGTGTGGTTCGATGCTTTGAATGCACAGTGGTGGAGCAGTCTGAGCCCTGGCCCTGGCTCCTGGCTCCCCGACCAGCTCCAGATCTGAAAGCAATGTACCCCTTAGGAAATGTCTATTTGTTGTCCTTTCGCTATCTCTGAAGTCAAGGTAAGAAACCTATTGGTCACTGACACTCTTTCAATGGGCATAAATACTTGTGAGACAGGAATCAATTCACTGAGCCTACGAGGAATGAACACTGGTATTTTTACAGTGCTCTGCGTTGAGAGTACCATTTTATTATTCCCTGGAGAAGTTTAATTTCTCATGTGAGCATGGACGTTGATCCTCAGAAACAATTTATGTTCACCCTTCATCTGTAATCGTCAGTAATCATCCTGCTTATTTTCAGAGCAGTGCTTCTGGAATTTTAGGTGGCACCCAAATGACCTGAAGAGCTTGTTAATATGCAGTAGGTCTGGGCTGGGGCCTGAGATCTGCATTTCTAGCACGTTCCCAGGCAATGCTGATGCTGCCAGTCTTAGCCTACACTTGGGGTAGCCAGGTGTTCCAGAATTCTCCAGCCCCCCAGCTGTTTCCTTCCCCACCACATCTAGACTGTCTTCTCTGACCAAGGCTCCCCTCTCTCCTCTCCCCATCAAAACTTACCAATCCTATGTCCCATTGTCTCAGATCCCCTGTTCTATGTCATCTTGATGGAGCATCTTCATGGCTCTAACACTTCTTTTTCATCCTTGCTCATCCTGCTTTGATGTTCGAGCCACATGACTATATCACCATCTCCCTGCCCTTGTCATTGTCATCTACAATCTGATACAACCCATCGTTTGGTGGAGATTGGAACTGGAGGCATAATCATCATCTCTGATCTACCTCTTGTGATCAGGCAACCATGTCCATACAGCTAGCCCATCCAATCCCTACCTTCCCAATTCCTTCCTTATTTTTTAAAAAATGTAAACTTTACTTCCACTCCATGGCAGCTACCCATTGCAAGAGCCAACCCCTAGACTTGGCTACTACCCAGAACTAAGCATCAGAGAACTTGAACCCTGATCGCCCACTCCCTGACCTCCTGTCCCTCCAAGTCCCTCTGCCCTCCCTAGAGTGATCCCTGATCTCTCAACACCTCCATCCTTGCCGTCTCCACCGTCTCTTGACCTCTTGTCCTCGTGTGTGCAGCCTGGGTCTTCTATGCGATCATCTCACCTCCTTCCTCACAAGCACTCAAGTTCCTATTTTTTTTTCATGCTACTGTAATGTGTCCTTATTTTTCCTAAACCTGGAAACTTGAACACGGCTAGAGAAAATTACCCAAGAGTGCCAACCGGTGCCACCACAGCTGGGTTCTTGCCCAAATGAATGATTTGACAGACAGTTCATTCACTTACAGTGGGTCAGTTCCTTGAGCCCCTCTTCCAGACTTGCACCCCCCTTCCTCAAATCTGCAATTCAGTTCATGCCCACACTCCTAATTTCAATGAATCACCTTGTTTCTATTACATTAAACTTAGAGAAGATCTCTGAAGCGAACTCCTTCTGTGGTCCACCATCTATGAGCTTATCTTGGCCCACACCCGTCTTTACTTCCTTCTTCCTCTACATTCTCAGGTGATGAGGTGTCTCTCCTTCTGCCAAGTCCCAGACCCAGCACAGATCACTTCTGCCCATCCCATCCCATTTCTTCCAGGCTCCCAGCGATGACCCCACCAGCGTCTTCATCTTCAAACTCTGCCTCCTTCCTCCCTGCTTTCGCCATGCCTGCAAATCATTATACGCTAATTATCCTATGAAATTTTCTAGCTTCATTTCCCACAATCCCCCGTGTGAGTGGAATTCTGGTGATTTCCACTCTTCTCACATACTTCGTGCTTTGATAGTTTTGCTGACGCTGTCCCTTTAACTGGAATATTCTTTCTCTGTTTTGTAGTCTGGAAAACTTCCGCTCATCTTACAAGACTGAAATTGGGTGCTGCCTCCAAGCAGGCTTCCATGACTCCCACAATCCGAATTAGTGGCTCTGCGTCCAGGTTGACGTCCACACTTTACAGTTTGCTATAGCAGCTTTATTTCACTTTCCATATTTTATCTGAATTAATGGCAGGCTGTCTCCCTCGTAAACTAGGTGCTCTTTGAGGGCAAGAAGTCTCGCTTGATTCATTTATTCCGAATGCCTGGAGCAGCTCCTGGAATAATGAATGCGCTTGAGAAATAAATACTAGTTAAACAAATGAATTAATAAATAAAAATTCCTCATAAAGTGAACACTTTGTATCATGTCCCATTGGTTCCAAATGGCTTCATTTCACAGACCTTTAGATGGGGGTGCATATACGTATTTAATTCACAGGACTAGCTTTGAAAGCTCACTCTAATAGTAATAATACGATTTTTGACATTATACCAACAGTTTACTGAGTTTGTTTTAGGCACTTTGCTAAATGATGAACGTACATTATACAATTAAATCTTTATGACTGCATTCTGAGGGCAATCCTATTATATTTTAGAGATGGGAAGCTGAGAATCAGAGAGGTTGAGTAACACACTCAATGTCACAGAACCAGGGGCTTGCAAAGCTAATTTACAAACCTCAGCCAGGCTGGCTGAGAGATTCGTGCCCTGAGGAACATGTTACTTCCTTTCTAGCCCCCGGCTGCTCTTCCCTAGTCCCTGGTCTCTGCCCTTCCCTTGTCACATGCATTGCTTTTCCTTGGCCTGACTTGCCTGTGCAGTGGAAGCACCCTCCTCCCTCCATCCGTCTCAGAGCACTGGTGACATTCTGATTTACAGCCGTCCATCTAATCTACAAGCCGTAATGACTGTTTCAAGGAAGCCCAAGGGTTGAGAAAATTCGTCTCTTAATAATCATTAAGTAAGGAAGTGTTCATTAGCATTATTGCCTTAGATAACTAGGACTTTACAGAAGCCAGGCGTTCTGTGGGTTTGCGCTAAAACGCAGTTTGGGATAGTTGGAAATGTTGAAGTTTAATTGGCCATCACTTTTCTTCTTTTGCCATGAGCGACACCCTAGTGTAGAATAAATTCTGCATACTCACTTTTAACAGGGAATGAATGAAAAACCAGGACCAGGGCTGATTAGAAAGCCAAGGAGATTAGAAGCCCTGCTTACATAACCCTGTTGGAAAGTCCTCTGTGCGTGTCTAAGGTAAGGGGAATGAAAGTCTCCTTTAGCTAGTAACAGGTGGATGGCTTACTTTATATATCTGCCTTATACACAGACTGCTTCTAGACTCTGGAGCAAGGAGGAAATGGGTTTTAAAAGACTTACATAATTAATTACCCAGTAACTCTCATTTTTC
Organism: Camelus ferus; assembly: GCF_009834535.1. Classification (NCBI taxonomy): domain Eukaryota; kingdom Metazoa; phylum Chordata; class Mammalia; order Artiodactyla; family Camelidae; genus Camelus; species Camelus ferus. The sequence goes on from NC_045714.1 coordinate 30,994,564, forward strand.
ACATTGTAAGTTAAATTGAGTAATATTTGCTTAATGCATAGAATTACAATCTAATTCTTAATAGAAGTCTGCATGACTCGATGCTAAAGATTTATCATGTTCTTTTTTAAGACCAACACTATTTCCATGCTTTGTCAAGCTTTCCTTGGTCTTCAGTGTTAAGGCACTTTTGGTGTCTATTGTAGCACTAGTAAGATGATGCTTGAGGGGTTAGTTCTTAAATCTGATTTTTATTTCCCTCTCATCCCATAAGTGAAGCCCGCATTCATTTGTCACAAGTATCTCACCCATTTAAATTGAAAAAAAAAAATCTCTATCTAATAAATAACATGCTTTGCATGCATGTATATGTGTGTTTTAATAGTAATAAAACCTTAACAGAGTCGATGATTTTGAATTGCCTGAACATTTGTTGGGGATCTAGATTAAATAACTTTTGAATGTATGTCTTCTGTATATACTACTATAAATGTTACAGTTACAGCTCATTGGTAGAGGTTTTCTTAATCTCTAATATGAGATTGAATCATACTGTGGAATTTTACATGGCCTGGCAAAGGGCTACTTTATCACTTAGAAACATCCTTTGGTTAAATGCCAAGGATGTAATTGAGACCATCTCAGTTTATGATTCCCTTTTAAACCTTTTGACTTCAACCTGCTCATTTCCTGAAATAAAAGTGTATATAAAGCAACAACTTTTTTTTATTTGCTCATTTCAGGGAGTAATCAGCTTCTCATGAACACATATAAAACAGGCCACGTGATCCAGCGATTCCACTCCTGGGCCTTTATCTGAAGAAAATAAAATGGTTAATTTGGAAAGATGGATGCACCTTGATGTTCAGAGCAGCATTATTTACAATAACCAAGATATGAAGTAACTCAAGTGTTCATCAATAGATGAACAGGTGAAAAAGATGCATATACATACACACAGTGGAATATTACTCAGCCATAGAAAAGGATGGAATTCTGCCATTTGCAATACCGTGGATAGACTTGGAGGGTATTATGCTAAGCGAAATAAGTCAGACAGAGAACGACAGGTTATCACTTGCATGTGGAATCTAAAAAAAATCAAACAAACAAATGTATATAACAAAATGGAAACAGATTCATAGATCTTGAAAAGAAACTAGTGGGTACAAGCGAGCATAGAGATGGAAGGGAAGAGGGGCAAGACAGGGGTAGGGGATTAAGAGATACAAACTACTATGTATAAAACAGATAAGCAACAAGGGTGTAATACATAGCACGGGGGATTCTAGCCGCTATCTCCTAATACCTTTAAAAGGAAAATCATCTATAAAATTATTGGATCACTATGCTCTACCCGTGAAACTCATATAGTATGGTAAACTATATTTCAAAAAATATTTAAAAAGTAAACAGGTTTTGCACACCATGCTAAGCAGAGCCTTCCTTGGCACCTGCAGCTGCTCACAGGAGTTATTCTAGACCTGGGGTTCTCGGCTTCCATGGAGGACAGAGCAGCAAGCAACTCTGCAGACCACAGGACCCCTCGATGTGTGTCTCCCTGATAGCACGCCAACAACAGTCTGTGTCGGAGTTAAATCTAGAATAGAATGCTTTACTCGTTACCCCTATTGCTAAACCTTCTTTCTTCGTGTAAACAGGATCTGTCGGCCAGTGTTCTTTTGTCCATCTGAGGCAAAAATATTCCCATTGTGACATCACCGGTGGTTGTTGAGGAAAGGACTCGATATTACAAATAAAGGCACATCGCCCTGGAATGAAATGATGGCGCCAATGGAGGCACAAGGGGCAAAAAATGCTGGTTTCCTTCATAAATTCTTAGCCTTCCCTGTGGAGTGCAATAAAGATGACCTATGGAGAAGGAGGCTTGGGTTCCAGTCCTCTGGGAGAGGTTAGAAAAGTAGCAGATTAACTTGCCTGATACCTTATCAGTCAGTTTTGAGTAATCAACTAAGTTAACATTCTTGCCTTCCACAAATCATTAAATCATACACCTTGGACCTGGAAATCTCCTAGTTCCTCCAGCGAAGGTATGCCTGGAATGTGAGGAAACGTCAGATGCGGAGGACTTTTCCCAACAAAAGGGAGTTAGCGATTCCCTTGGAACTTTAACCTCTTTTAATCTGAGTGAAGTCCATCCCAGTGGGACCAGGAAGGCGGATTGTTCCCAATCCATGGCTCTGTTTGACGGGTTAAATTGGGACCTAATGGAATTGCGCTAAGAGGTCTGGAAGGAACAATGGTGCACCCAGTGCTAACACCTTTATAACCCCAGGGCGTCACGCACACAAACACACACCATACAGGACGTGGAAGTGTGTTAAGCTTGGGTTCATTCTTCATGGTTTCAGTTAAGGAGTAGCGGGAGGGATTGGCTTGTAAATAATTTACTTCCCCCCTTTCCTCTCCTCTCTTACCAAGATCCTGCTTTTTAGGGATTGAGTTGATGATATAAATTTTAACTCTTGCCTCAGTTTCGCCACACCTCGGAGAAATTCAACATAAAGCATCGAGATACCAAAACCTATCAGAATTAGCAGAAACAGCAAATGAAGAACCATCCTACTGCACCCAGGTCAAAAAGAATTCTTTCTCTATTCTTCCACCAATTGGCTCAGCTTGGGGCTTATATAAAATAGACTGAATAAATTCTTGCTGGATATTTAAGTACTTCCCTATTCACTGAGTCACTGAGGATAAATCTCCTGCTTGTAAACAAACAAACAAAAAAAAACATAAAAAATAAGATGTATGGGTATCAGAATAACATAAAAAGCCATGCAGCTCTGCGCCCTCTCATGCCGGGAAACAGCTGTCGAGTCTCCGCTCCAGCTTGAGGTCCTGTTCCACCAGCCAGTAGAGTTTGGAATGGCTCTCCCAAGACATTCCCATCTCCCTGGCATGCTTTGGTTAGAGGAGCTCTGATTAACAATTAAATACCAAGGGCAGCTTTGAAAAGAAGCTAAATAATGAAGTACAACCCAAGATGGTGGACTTTTTGCAAAGAGGAACGAGGTTTTATTCATCTTTTGGTCTCTTTTAAGATGATAGCCAAATGTCTGGCACAAAACCTCCCTTAGGGTCTGCTTGACAAGGCTGAGCTCCTCTTCTGTGTTCACTGGGCAGTGGGCGTGTGGGCTGGTGGTCTGAGCAGCACCAGGTGGTTGAAATAAGCCCACCAGCCACTCCAGCACCCAGCTGACAAAGCCGCACACACCAATCTGACCAGGACAGCGGCCAATTAGAAACCTCATGAGCAGCAAAGAGACACAGGGATTGGCATCCTTAACTTCTACGCAGTCTGTCATGAGCATTTGTACCTTTACACTCAATCTCGCCAGCCTTTTTCTCAAAGTGCTGTACTTTGGGAGCCCTAGAGTTTCATTCCAAACCAGAAAAGACCCCCAAAGCTGGTACTTTTCTGCCTAAATTTCCCACGTCCAGACCTCAAGTGAGCACATTTGAGAGGTTACAGTCTTGAACCCTGCCTCAGTTGCCCAAGGCCGTTCAGTTATCTACAGCTGTGTGTCACATAGCACCTTGGTGCACGGCGGTTTGACACAGCCATGATTTTATTGCTCATGATTCTGGGTGTCAGGAATTCAGGCAGGGCTGAGTGGGACGGCTTGTCTCTGCTTCATGTGGGGCTGCCTGAACTCGCTCATGCAGATTCACTCAGCTGTCAGCTGGGCTGGAGGATGCGAGATGGTCCCCGGTGCTGGCTGTCTGCTAGAACACCTTGGTTTTCCTCCTTGTGGCCTCTTCTCAAGAGGCCTCCATATGGTCTCTCATCCTTCAGGGCCTCTCCCTCCGCCTAGCCTTTCCCTCCAGCAGGAGAACCTGGGCTTTTTAAGGTGGTATTGCAGAATTGCAAAAGTTACAAGGTTTCTTAAGGCCTGAGTTTAGAAGCCCCAGAATGTTCCCTTCTACAGCATCCAGGTGGTCAGAGAAAATTCCTAGGTCAGCCCATATTCAAGAGATGAGGAAACAAAACCCCCTCTTAATGGGAGGATGATGAACATACAGACCTGGCGGGGGGGATTGAGGAATGTCACCGCTGGAGGCGGTCTACCAGAAACCCTGTGGTTTGGATTGCTGGCAACGGCTATTCTCAGTATCCAGCCTGATATATAAGGTGGCCCTTAAATTCATGCCTTGCCCAATCTGTTTCTCTCTTCACCAGGCCATGTACCCAACATGCCTTGGCTAGCCCTAACCCACTGGCGGCATGCCCTGAGGCAGACCCTGGGTGGGCATTCCTTGTCCACGTGTTGGAAGGGGAGCTCGGAGCTTCTGCCATCCAGCCCATTTCCTAAGAGAACTGTACTGGGGAGTCATCCCCACTCTTCCTCCCTGTCTGCAGCCCTGATCTTCAGTCTGACTCACCTGGCAACATCTGGGTCTTTCTCAAACTAACGCCCTCGACTCAAAGTTGAGCTGTCTTTTTACCTGCTCTGGGTATCCCTGCCCAGTTCCGGGATTTACAGTATTAGCCTATATTACCCTGTCTCTTGGTTAAAACACCTGTGTGGCATGATGTGTGGGGCGGAAAATGGGAAAAGGAAACTGATTTGAATGTATGGATTCAGCCCCACCTTGACATTGACCTTTTGTTCCTCCTCCCTCCCCCTTCAACCTTAGGCCAAATTCCGAGAGATGATCTTTGCTCTCTATTGAGAAGGGCTGTGAACAACACACCCCTTAGGATGCTTTTTTCGTTCATGCAAGTGGATAAAAGGTCACATACTTTGTATGCAATTAAGACTTCGGGTGTGCAGTTACAATCAGATGAGGATCACAGGACAATAAATAATCAGGATGTGGCATCAAAGAAAACACAATTAAATATTATCTGAAAAGAATATGCCTAATCTGCATGTAGAGACAAATCTATTCTGTATATAAATTTCAGCCACATTTTTGCTCAAATACCCATGATTCCTCTACACCAGTTCACATGGCACAGGGGTCCCTAAGGGTCACAGAACGTGTTAAAATATACAGTGAAAGGAAGATTAAACTATCCTTCCAGGAAAAAAATGCACAGGTGGATAATGGTTTGCATTCATTTCAAGACATTTGTCAACCCCCTGAGTATCGCCATCCATGGACTTCTTGTAAAGAAGATAGGATGAGATATGGGTTTTTGGAAAATCTCAAGGAACGTGAAGGTCAATTTAGAATAATTTTATTGGGAATTATGCAGTCAGGACACACGTATGGTCCTTCAGCATTCCATTTTAATTGTCTCACGTGGATCTCATTACATAGATGACCTCCTGCTCTTCAGTCATCCTCACCTTCCTTTCGAAAGATCTGATGGAAGTATCCTGTGATAGCCACGCAAGCTTTCAGGCCAGTGTCCCTTCCCTGCTGGCGGAGAGGAGCCCTCTTAATCTATGCCTCACATGCATCATAGTTCTGAGTTTTGTGAAGACGAGGATCCTATCCTGGAGGGTTTTGGCAACCACCCAATTTTCACATGAGTGTAATAAACTGAAATTATCAGCTGCTATATATCTTGTCTATTGTCCAAAGGGAAACACCATCTTCTAGAGAACAGAAACAAATCTGCAAAAGGTCTTGTACAGTTTGGGCGTTTCTGAAGCCGGACACTAAGTCTGTTTTGATGGATAGTGCGTGTAGGTGCTCTGCTCTTAACGATGCACCATATCTGAGAAGGTCTAAGTAGTCATGAAATGTAACCGGACGGTCGAACCTAAAAGCAATTGCGACTTCCCAAGCATAGCGCAGCACTTCTTCTGATGGGTGTAGTTCAAGGGCAGTGCCCAATTCCACAGAAATCCAACCGTTAAGGTGACCTTCACGCTACACATTTTACAAATTTGTCTCATTTCTAAATTATCACTGGCTTGATCCTGACTATGAAGAGGAAAATAAAATAATGTAGTAACACCCTGGGCGGGTAGAGTGTATTTTATCAGTGATCTCAAAACACCACATAAGCATTAATTACTTCTCCAAACATGCTGGGAGGGAGATGTGGTTATGACCATCGTGCTGATGAGGGAGCGGATGCTGGGTTAGGGCTTGGTGACTTAGGTCTGGAGCAGAAAGGAGGAAAACTGGCCGAGCATTGAAGCTACTTGCCCAGCTTTGTTCATCAATTGCCAGTCAAATCCTACGCTGGCCCCATCCCTCAGCACCACCCCCCATTTCTCCCTTGTGCGGTCATCCTTAGGCTCATCCCAGGTAACCAAGCACCTCCCTGAAGCAGGTGTCATCCCAGCTGAGATTTACAAGATGAGCTTGCTGCAAACCAAAGAAAAAGGAATATCAGGGGAGAACTGATTAAAACACACTTTTCAGGGCTTCCAGAGGATTCTTAGTTGTAAATATCAGACTATAATCAAACTCACTGTAGCCCTTGAAGATTCAGTTTTGAACGAGCTGCTCTTCCCAGGGGCACTAACAATTTGATGCCGTCTGGCCCCATAATGTTCCAATACACTGGGTTAAATGCAGCTAATTGTAGCTTTTCTTGTTGGACATTTCATACCATAAACCTGGGAAGGTTAAGAAAGTAACTTCTGCCCATAGAGCTGCCCGCTAGAGTTTGCCCCATTTTTTTCCTTCCTCCTCATCAATCTTCTACTAGTTTTCCAAACTTTCTCAATGCAATGTTCTCAAGACTCAGCCCGTGATGAACATCAGAGCCAGACAAGGCCAGGTCAATGCTCACAAAGACCATTTTATCGAGGAAAATTCCAGAAGTTCCCCAACCTATCAGAGCCCCTCGGTGGACAACAACACCCCCACTTTTTTGGAGGTTAATTTTGATAAAACAAAAAGTGTACATTATTTGGGATATTTCTGTTTCCTGTGCTTCTTCTTTGCCTTATCCAAAACAGGCAACAGGCAAGAGATTAGGATGTAAACAAAGATGGCCACTGTGGAATGCGTGGGGACAACAAAATAAAATCATGATAAGTTAGTTCCATGTCACGTCACTAGAGAGAAAGGTTATACACAACTAGGGGGAAAAAAATCTTTTTTTTTCCATTGACCCACTCAAAACAAGCCATGACTTCACCAGGGCTGGATATCTGGTAAGTTCCACTGGGATAGCATGCTCTGGAATTTAGAAATTAGAGGAAGGGGCCAGAGGAAATTTGAAAATAGCCCTAGAGGGTGGTCAAGCCCGGTTCGCAGCTCCGCTGCACTGCGTAACCCCCAGCCCTCTGGGAGCTGTAGCAGCAATGTGTTTTACTTTTCTATTTTGAGCCTGTGACTCACATTACAAATATTGACTTCTATTTCTCTATTAGCATCAGATTTTTTCTTGAATCCTCCAAATTGACTTTGACTATAACTTTGGTTAATATTAAACCTCTTGGGTCAACACATTTTTATAGCTGTGAGCTGCTCCAACCACATGGAGAGGGGATTGGCAAAGAGACCTCACAACCAGGAGCAGGGCACAGAGAAGGCTCCTTCCAGGCAGCCCCCTTCCCGTCCCCCATCCACAGACTACCCCTAACCCTCCTGCCAGATTCATCTTCCCCAAGTACTGGGGGGATCATGGTTTCCTGGCATAAAAGCTGTTCACAACCCCCTAGTCCCAAGAGAGGAAGGTTTGAACTCCAAACCTGGGCTCTCAAGACTATGGAAAGACTTCACTCTGGCAAACCCCTAAGACGTCGCCCAACACATCACCTCCACACACAGACGTAATCTCTTCCTTGTTTTAATCCTCCAAGCACTCTGGGTCTTTCTTAAGGCACAAAAGTAAACTTGCACATAAGTAATTTCCCCCTCAGCTTCTCCTGCCTCCTCTTCCTTAGGCGCTGACATACCATCTTTGCACCCTCTAGTCACCTTGCTCCAGAGCTGGACACATGGGAGATAATGAATAAACATTTGCTAAGCTGAATTCTGTCTCAAGGTTTATCTGTTTCCTTTAGGCACATGATTAATGGTCACACGAAGCAGCTAAAATAGCCACACTGCAAGGTGGCTGGAGCAGCATGTCTCAGGGAAAATCGGGTGGTTTTGGCTAACACCCAGCTAAAATAACATGCATTACTATTCTTTTTCACTTTGTCTAGGATAGTAAAAGAAATTACAGCCAAAGTTGCAATAAACATGAAAATACAAGTCAGAGAGAGAGAGAGAGCAATAAAAATGGAAACCTGCAGGGAACACAGCATCCTAATAGCCTTTCTCTGATGAGGTCTTGTTAGGGAGACACTAACAAACAGAATTAAGGCATGAGATGTATTTTCCCTTGCCTTTGCATTTGTTTGGATGGGTGATTGTAAGGAGAAAACAGTGGCAGAGCAGGAGGAGGAAGCAGAAAACAGGAAGAATAGGGGGAAATTTTTAAATTAAAAAGAAATTAAAAACTAAAAGCCAGGTATCTCTCGCCGAAGGAAAGGAATCTCTTGACAATGTATGGTGACTTTGACCTCTCTCCTTCCCTGAGCTGGAAATAACCAGATAAAAGTCCAGTCCCTTTGTTTATAGAAGAGGAAGTGGGGGGCCAGAGAGGCCAAATTATTTTACTTCCTCAAAGTACAGGACTTCAGCTGAAGGGGGCATCTTGGCCATGATGGCTAAAGCATCCTCATTAGGTTCGTTAAAAAATAACTGGGCACTTATATGTGGAATCCAGAAAAAAAAAAATGACACAAATGAACTTATTTACAAAACAGAAACAGACTCACAGACATAGAAAACGAACTTATGGTGACCAGGGGGAAAGGGGGTGGGAAGGGACAAACTGGGAGTTTGGGATTTGCAGATACTAACTACTATATATAAAATAGATAAACAATAAGGTCATACTATATAGCACAAGGAACTATATTCAATAATTTGTAATATTGAAAAAGAATATGAAAAGGAATATATGTACATTTATAACCGAATCACTATGCCGTACACCAGAAAATAACACAACATTGTAAATCAACTCTATTTCAATTAAAAAAAAAAAATGGGGCACCTGGGTTACTGATGGAGTCCGTCTGGCCCACAAGTGTTTATCATGTCCCTCCCTACTCAACATCTGGTGATGCTATAGGTGCTGAAGATGCAGGGGAGAATTTTTGATTTTGTCAAAAAATATCCAAAGGTTAATATATGCCCTTTCTATGCTAAAGAGCTGAAGACAAAGCTGAGTGGTTGTAAAAGCTGGTCCCTATGCAGCGTTCCCGGCAATGTTGGACAAGAACCTTGATTTTCTAAAGGTTCAAGAAAAAAATCTTTAACTCAAATGCCATTGCTCATGCCCAATCATGAATTTGCATTTGCAAACACGGCCGTGGTTGATGAAATTTTCCATCAATTGCCGGCGTATTGGCCTCTTTGGCGAGTGCGGGCAGGCTTTGTGCACAACGATCCCCCCCTCATTCACTCTCCAGGGTTTCTGTAATAAAAATACTTGACCTTTATGCAATCTGGACCTTCCATCAGCTGCTTTTTATCAACCTCACTTTTCTGAAACCCTAACACCCATTTGGTTTTAGAAAAATAAAGGGAACAGGAGGCTATTTGACAATCAACCTTTCTGAAAGGCTTTGAGTGATTTGTGAGTTTTCTTATGGTTTGTAGTAATAGACAAACAAGGGACACATACTTCCATTTTATCATATCCCTGCGGATGGTGAAAGTCCGTATTTTCCTGTTGCTAAAACTTCATGGAAAAAAAAGAAACCCTAAAAAAATCCCTCAAAAGGAAAGCAGCAACATTTCTTTTATGACTCACTTTCAGTGTCAATAGAAAGATTTGTTTCCTCGGAAGGTGCACTTTAAAAAGGAAAAACAACTGAACATTCTAAAACAAAAATAATAAAAAATCTTGCCACACATTTTAAGAGCCAGAGAATATCATTATAGGACCCAGAGAAAATGCTGCTCACCAAAATAGATTCATTCATTCACTTGTAAATTCTCACCAATTTCTTCTTTCTCTCAAAGCAAACAACTGTACCATCCTCCCTCTTTTAAAAATAGGCATGTGTGGTAGGCCTGTGATAAAACTAAAAACTGCATATTCACTTAAGTTTGTCGGAAATCAAGGCTGAAGTATGAACAGGCCTGTCTACCAGGGTTTAGCAAATCTTGCTAGAAAGAGTTCACCTTTCTTCAGAAATTCAACAAGATGCATATCAACTTTGTCCCCGACTGTGTTAATACACAGTCCGTGGGCCAGTAGCCGATGCAGGGTTGGTCAGTGTTAAATAATATCAACAACAATAATAATAGCTAACATTTAATGAGTGTTTGCCAAACGCCATGCACTATATACACCATACACTATATACGCCATACACTATATAAATACCTTATATGCATCGCTCCACTGACTCCTCTCATCATCTCACTGGGCATAAACCACAAGCTTTCACCATTTTACAAATGAGAAAATAATATTTCCTGGGTGTTGATTCAAAGTGGAGTGGGTGGTGGGCTAAATTTTGAGGCCAAAAATAGTGTAAATCCTTAGGAAAAAATCTCCTATGCGCAGTGCCTTGGATTTTAATTTACTTTGCTCCCTGGAACTTGGAAGAGAAAGACAGAAGGTGGTGAGTTCAGGGAGTTGTGATGACCAGCTCTGAAGTCTTCCGGGAAAGCTAGATGGACAGTAATATGGAGGGGCGGGCCTCCTCCAGGCCCCGCCCCTCATCGCTGCCTCCCCTGCACAAGGCAGGCGCCTGGCATTTAGTGTGTTCGATATACATTTACCGGATGGAGGAAAGGTTGCCTTTCTCCTGCCAGCTGAAATGATTTCTGGAAGATTCAGCACCTCTGCTCCTAATGGCAGATGCCCCACAAGACGAAAGGAAGAGAGAGAGAGACTGAGAGGCTGAGAGTGGAGGGAGAAATGGAGAGGACATGGGCTAAATCACAGGCCTCTGGCGAGCACTTCTGGCTTAACCCGCTCCTTCTTTGGAATATCAAAGAGCTGCAGCAGCGTTCAAGGCAGCGCCCGGGACGGATGTCCTTCCTCTCGGCTCAGGCCATCTATCTACTGATGCCTGCAGCTTCAAGGCTGTCGAAAAGCCTTGACAACTTCTCACTTACAAGCACTAAATTGGGTGTGATTAGCCCATGCTCCACGGAGGATTAAATGCTCAGCTTCCCTTTCCTGATTTCTCTCAGCTCGGGACATGATGGCCCAAAAATACACTCTCCCTGCTGCCGACCAGGCTGCAGAGTCTGCCCTTCCCATTTCTGACCCCTTTTGCTATCAGAACTTTTTTTCCTGTTGAGCTTTCTAACCCATCAGCTGGCACAAGCAGAGAGGCCAGCGAGCAGCTGTGGGCCTCATGCTTCCTGCGGGCCCCACCCCTGACCCCCTGAACGCAAGATCCCACCTCGCCCGCAGGCCAGGCTCCTGCCTCCTTTGGCTCCCCCTGCGCCCAGCACCCTGTTCCCAAGGGAACACATCCCCTCTGGTTTCTCAGGGTCTCTTCTGGGGCTGCTCATTCGCCCAAAAGTCTCCCTCAAATCAGGTCTTCTCCCATTTTCATCATAAGCACATTTCACGTAAAGGAATTAAGGCCACCCAGTGTGCCCTTTCTGGATCTCGCTTCCAGATATGGGACCGCAGATTGAAACTGATCAGATAGGAGCAATTGTGCTGATATGATATTTGTCTTTTAGGCAACTTTGCCTTATCTCGGTGGGAAAGCACATGTTTCCAAAGGTTCTTCAAGACCTAACACAGCGGTGGGAATTGCGGCACAGTGAAAATCTTGTGAATGCCTCCCGATCGCATCAGCAGGTAAGGGTTAGTGCTCTGAACTCAGAGTATATTTCCCGCAGCCTCAGCCTTCCCTGCTGTCTCTCTGCACTTAGAAGCCTGGCCTCCCTGTGGCCCTCAGGGACGACTTGATAAACCATTGACCTCAATTATTAAGTGTGGAGCAGAAACAGTATTAAACCTGACTCTCCCTTGTTGAACTATCATGTGTCTCTCAGTCACTTGGCAGGAACCTCTTCCTCACCCCATGTCCTTCCTATTACCCTGCAGGATGTCCTGATCCCTCCCGAGTAACCCCAGAAACTCAGCTCCGGCCTCTCAAGCGTGAAATTGTTGGACACCTATGCGGGTGGTTTTTGCAGGTCAGCACTTAATCAGCGAGCTCCTTCCTTCTCCAGGAGTCTGATAATCACCCCGGGGTCAAGAGGGTCATTCCCTCTCTCACCAATCACTGCTGATTCCCGGGAAGCCGAACTGTGCTCCCGGGGAAGGAAGATGAGTCATTCCCAAGCAAAGAGTTACTTTTTGTGTTTTGCTTTGTTTTAGGAAACTGAGTCTTAGAGGAGTCAAGATAGGAATCTGGAAAGGACGTCGTCTCTATTGACCAGCCCAGCCTGAAGTTTCTAGAATACCTGGTTGCTGCATCGTCAGCCAAAAGAATGCCCAGGAGAAACTCCACTGGCTAGGACAGGAATCACAGTAGCAGATGATGCGTATTTAGCAAGCACCACGTGACACCCATGTCTTCAGGATCATTTAATCCTTACAGCGACCCAACGCAGTAGGTGTGGTTTAGTTCCATTCTAGAGGCAAAATAGAGGGGAAGAGGCAGTAGTTGGCTGGTAAATGTTAACAACTGAACTTCCAGGCAAAAAAAAGGCCCGGCGTGTAACATTTGCCAGTTTCTGTGGGCTCAGTCGTCACCAGGTCATGGGAGATTTTAAAGCACCAACCTGACGTCGGTGAATGCACAGCTGGGAAGAGTTATGCACCATCAGGCTTCTCGAGCTGGCCCCAGCGCACACTGGACAGAGAGGTTAAATTGCTCCTCAAAGTCACCAAGCAAAGACGTGGGAGAGCTGACTTCCGAAATCCAAAACCCAGACCGTTAACCACTAATGAAGCACAGTCAGAACCAAGCAGAAGGGCCCTCTCTGAACAGCAGGTTGTTTGCAATGTCTATGCTAATTCATCAGGCAGTTTCACAGATCATCACAATGGTATTCGCTGGCACAGACGAAATGGCCATCGACATGTCTTGACTGTCTCTGTCTCTCCCGCACCTGAGATAACACCTGCCTGCTCCAGGCACCGCCAGATGCCAATGGATTGTACTGACTGGCATCAAGGGGCGTGGGGTGAACTTCGGAAGTCCTTGGAGGACCGAAGGTCGGTATTCTGGGTTGGGGGGTGGGAGGGAAGAGTGGGGGCATCACGTGTGGCAGGTGGAGATTGGCAGAGCGGGGTGAGGACTGTGAGGCAGGGCCCTAGAGTAGACTTTCTCCATGTATCTTTTCTCCAAGGCTGGTCCCGGCTCCTGTGCTCAAAACTCTAAGTGGAGCGTGGTTGGGACACCCCAATGGTTGAGAATTATTTCCCTTCTTGGCTGCGTGAGGCCACCAGTGAGTCATTCTGGTCTGGCTTTCAAGTAAAAGGTGGAGGCAGGAGAGGCCGGGCATCCTTTGCAGACCAATGCAGGCAGCCGCCTGAGGTGTCAAGCCAGAAGGTGGGGCGTCTCACTGCTTCACAGCCAGATCAAGGCACTGGATTGCAATGTCACTGCCTTCCAAACGCAGACTGGAAGACTCTGCCGTGAGCTGCCAATTTAGCTGAGCCGAGAGGTGGAGGAGGATGGTTGGGGCTCTTCTGTCACGTGTCAACGTGAAACTGAGTTAAGGTATAAGCTGTGGGTGGGCCAAACCCTGGCATGACTGCTGGTTTAATAAAGCGTTCATCTGGGCCAGACGTAGCCTGTTGACATATGTGACCTTAGCTGACCCTCACTGGAATCGAGTAGACAGTTATATCCCCATTTCTCAAAGGAAGAAACCTTCCCCAAGTGTGTCCCCTGGCCTGGCAGGGAGCCCCTGGCCCACTCTGATGGTTTAGCTGGGAAGACTTTGTACAGAAGCGTGGACAGGGTTAAGGGGCAGAGCTGGTGGGCCTCTGGGGCCAGCAAGAGTGGGGAGGTTTTGCTACCCCCAGACTTAGGGCAGAAGGGAGGGAGCCACATGGCTGGAATCCGTTAAGGGCTGCAGCCATCAGAGGAGAGCCACTTCACTGGGGTCATAGCCGTCCCTAAGGAGCACAGCCACTGGGAAATCCATGACCTGACCTGAAAGAACACAGAGAATAAATCTCCCAATTTTCCTCCGGCATCAGCTGGAAGCTAGGGGGCAAAGGAAGTGGTTCCAGCTTCCTGGACACACAGAGCAGGGCAAGGAAGAGCAGAGGATGTGTCTGAGGGGACACAAAGACTAACCAGCACATTGTGTGACTTCCCCAGGCTCACAGAGGGAGTTTGCTGGCAACCTGAGAGAGAACACAGCATCCCGGAACAGAAGAGAGACCCCAGCAGACAGAGAGACCAGAGTCTGTGTGACTGTGATCAAGCCACTTCGGTTACCCAGGCCTCTGTTTTGTCACCTCTAAAATGAGACATTGGACTTGACCATAAGACACTGCCATTCAAATATTTATAATCTGTAGCTTTCCCCGAATGATGCTGTTCAGACCAGTGCCTTGCTGAAACTGGACTTGATTTCTCTCTGAATGCAAAATTCTTGGGGCACATCCACATGAAACAACAAAAAAGCACCAGAGCATGGAAGCTTCTAAGTCAGCATTTGGCAGCCCAGAGAACAGAGCCGGTGAGAAGCAGAGAATTCCGGAGTCCTCGGCGCGGCCACCACAGCCACTGCAGGGCTGCAGGGTCCTTCCAGGACCTTAGTGTCCACTGCAGGGAACGGGGGCTGCCACAGGGTTCAGTAGGGCTGGCAAGTCACGCAGTGCTGGTGGGCGAATGGTACACACACACGCAGCCGTCACCACTACACGCACGGATCGTTTCCAGCCGTATTTTAGGATGATCCACGTGTGCAGGTTGTGACTCCTTAATATGACAGAACAGGACAGTGTGGATGCATCTGAGGAGCATCGCTGTAACTCTTGAAGTTCTTGTCTTGAGGTCACCACGAGCCGACCTACTCCACGTTGAAGAAATTCAGGGAGATGGAAGAGGCTCGTAAGGCATTTTGATGTTTAGTCTATTCATATTCTAAAAGGAATTATCCGTTACTGAGAATTCATGTAAAGGATATAAAATGATGACCCCGTGTCTGGAACATGGTTGGACACCCAGCTTTGTGGAATTAACCCTTTGCCATTACTCTCCTTTCAAATAATTGGCACTTTGATGATATTTTTATTTCCTGTAAGAGATCAGTTGAAGGACAGCTGACCAGTGAACAAGTCTGTATGCAGGTAACTGCTTCTCTGAGTTTTCTGACTGTCCAGCCAGACTACCAGCCCTGCCCACCTGAGGTCTCCTGTCAGCAGTTCCCAAACCCACAGGTGGGCTCCCGTGTGCCTCTCTGCCTGAGTTCCGTCTCTGGCTCCAGACTGTGCTTCACCCCTGTTCAAGGTATTCATGCCCCGGGAGCAACCCTTACCTAGTGAGGGATGAGAGTTGGTGAAGATATACCCCAGGTTCTTTGCCCCCCATCTGGACAATTCTGAAGCACAGTCCACGTCTCTCAGAGGGCACGTGGTGGGATTAAACCTTGGTTGTTCCTAAAGGTAACCACTCATCAACTCACCCTTCCTGGACTTCCACCCTTCCCTCTGTCACCTCACTTACTCCCCAATGCTTCCTGGAATTACTTCTCAATAAACTTCCTGCATCCAAAGTCTTACCCAAGGTCTGCTTTGGTGGAAGCCAAACTAATGTAATGCTTTTGTGACAATCAGAGAAGGATACCCCCTCCTCCGGTGTGTTGGGCAGAACACAGGCTGGGTTCCAACAGATCTGGCTCCTCTTCATGCCCCTTGTGCAGTGAACAACCTGCACCACAGCACATGGGTCTCTGGTTCCGCAGACTCACAGGGTTACTGTAAAAATTGAGGAAGCCAAGCTTGCGGGAATGACGGATGCACAGTAGGTGCACTACGTATGGTAGCTTCCTTCCTCTGTTTTTGATATTTTCTTTTGAAACACTGGTTTCCTCAATATTCTATTACTTTTTAACATTCTCTTCAGTCCTGCCCTTCACACGCTACAGCCAAGTGTCCCTGTACATTTTGGGGGCTTTTTTTTTTCTTTTTCTTTTTCTTTTTCTTTTTTTTTTTTTTTTTTTTTTTTTTTTTGGTTTTAAAAGATCACATATTACAAAGAAGAAAAGAAACAAGAAAGAGCTCAGGTCTTACTTTTTTCTTTCTGACATTCAAACATGATAAGCAAAAACTTGCTAGTGGCTGGGCTGCAGGTGGCCTGAGAGGTGGGTTGAATCACTGGAAATGGTGCAGAAAAAGCAGCCGACAGAAAATGTTGCCTTGAGCCCAAAGCAGTCCCACAGTGTCGCCCTGAGATCCCGAAGCCTGAAACGAAGGAGAGGGATCACCCCAGGACACAGGGCTTTGCCTGCTCGGGGCTACCTACTTGCCTGCTTTACCCGAATTGATTCATTAATTCAGTGAAACAAATAGTTTGACTAATATTTTTTCTTCTGAATCAACCCCTTATTTGGGCATCTTGCAAACACAGGCTTTCTGTGCAGTAAGATCAGGTAACGTCAGCTCGGCGCTGGCGGTCACACTCAGCCTGGGCATGACGTGCATTTTGAGAGTAATGAGAAGGAGGTAATTTAAAGTTCATTATTGTTTTGGACAAGAAAAAGATAATTAAGCATTTATTATTTGACCTTGGGAAAAGGACTGCTCCGCTTGCCCCGGGAGGGGATGTCACTCACTGAAATGCCTGGTTATTTGTGTATCTGTTTAAAACCTCAAAAGATCTGAGTACCAGTCACAGGATGCTGGAGCGCATGCTCACTTTTTATCTAGCTGTTTCAAACGTGTGTGGTTAAGAGATGTACCTGCTGGAGTTCTGTCTCCACTGGGATTGCCTGTCACAGAGTCTAAACAAAAGAAGGGCAAGTAGCTGGATGTGATCGTTGGCTGGGTACCAAGGTCTGTGCAGAAGGGAGACCCTGAAAGCAGCAGGGGAGCCTCCGGGGTGGCACTGCTGGGGCTCCCGCCCTCCCCGAGCCTGGGAGCGCTGGGGGATGGGTGATTGATGGGCGAGAGCTCAGAGGCCCAGGAGTGAATGAGTCAGCAGCGGGAGCGGGAGCAGTGGAACAGGGGTTTTCTCTTGAATTCTTGCTTATTTTGGGACAGCACGATGCTCTTCTCAGAGGGAGCAAACAAAGTGTTAGTGGAGGGAGCCGGGCTTATGTAACTCACTTCTAAAACAAGTGGGCGACGTCACCGAAGGGATCAACACCTTCATTAAAGAGGTTAAACAGAATTGATGCAAACACAGCTGGCCTTCTTTCAATGTACACTGATACTATCCTTAGCTCTGCCACTAATTAGCTGTGTGAATTTGGGCGAGCATTCTGGGCCTCAGTTTCCTCGAATATAAAATGATGGGGTTGTCTTTGGCAGTGGCCCAGGTACTTTTTTGATCTGACCTCCCACAATTCTACTAAATATTAATAATGATAGCACTCTCAGTGACAACAGTAGCTAATATTTATTGAGGGCCTTCTGTGTGTCCGGCACCATGCTAGAGGCTTTAAAAATATTCTATCAAAACATATGATCTCACCATTTCCTCCAAACAACTTAAGCAGCAGAGAACATTATTATCCTGATTTTGCATATGGAGAATCTGCGTTTCCAAGAGGTTAAGGTCCTTGGACAAAGTCACGTACAACCAGTACAGAGGTGATTGGACCAAGGTCCCAGCAGAAAAGGGATGCCATGTTCAGAAGGGTTTAACTGAGAATAATTTAGTAAAGGGGTCCTTTAGAGGGGGTGAGGGTGTGGGCAGAGCTAAAGGAACTGACAGGGGGGTGACCAGGCACGGGGACTGGCAGCAGCAGGGAGCTGAAGGGAGCAGAGGGAGGAAACAGAGTTCCCTGGGGATGCAGAGAAGACGGGTCACCGAGGGATGAGAGAAGACGAGTAGCCACAGAGGACCGGAGAGAAGCTGGGAAGGCGAGAGAAGAATAAATACCCCAGCTTCCCTCTCTCTTCTTGCCTTCCCACATCCTGCTAGACTCTCCCATTGCCCGAACAACCAAAGCCAGAGGGTGGCAGAGCCTGAGAGTGCAGTCCATAGGGTCGGCCTCCTGATGCAGGAGCAGAGCAGACAAGAGGAGAGGATGGGTCTGGGGATCCAACAGAGAAACAGGAGCAGACCAGAGCCGGGATTACGGCCCAGCGCTCTCTGAGTCCGGAGACCGAACTTCCTCCCTAGGTCCAGCTGAGTGACAGGTGCATAGGAAGAAGCATGGCGTGTTCTAGACCACATGATAGGACCACTGGAGCTTGGGGAGCCCTAAATTCACGGCGGCTGTCCAGGTGGTCCTGGTTATCAGTGCTAATGGCATCACTAGCAGCTGTAGGAGCCTGACTGCGTTTAGGGTCTTTCCCCTTAAGGCTTACCCGTGGGTTATGTTACAGGAATGGGCATGTGGAGGGGGGTGATACTGTAAGTTTTCTCATAAATAATGTAATAATGGTCAACTTTGGAATGTAGTTCCCAGAAAGAAGCAGGCTCAGACATCCACAAACAGATGGAGACGTTCACCCTTTGATCTCTGCCAATCTTGGTGTGAAACCATCCATGCCTTCAACCCTCCCCCCCATCTCATCCCCTTCCACCCGCCGCGCAGCCGACCCTGTGGGCACATCGCCACTGGACTGTTTCTGTGCACAGGCTGCTCCCTCTGCCTGCGGTGACTTCTCCTCTCTTCACCTGTTGAAACCAGATTTCTTCTCCAGGAAGTGGACCAAAGTTCACCTCGCCTCTATGAAGCCTTCCTCACCTCCCTGTTCACTCTCTTATCTGCATTTCTTTGCACTGATTTCTATTGCAGCACTTAGCATTATGTTGTAAAGATTTCTTGTTTGTTCCTGCACTGGACTGTGAACCCTCAAGGAAGCATCTTAGTTAAAAACAAAGCAAAGCAACACAAAAAAGACTAACACTGGCTAATGCGTATTTAGCACCTGCTATACATCAAGAGAGCGTGTGTTAGCTCCGTTAAGCCCCACGACAACTGTCCAAGATAGCTGTGATTTTCACTCCCATTTCATTCATGAGGCAACAGGCCTAGAAAGATTAACTTGCCTCAAAAGTCACAAGGCTCTATGTGAGCTTAGAGATGCTTCTGGAAGTCATGGAAGTCTAGACTTCTTCTCTCAAAAAACTTAAAGTCTGACCCATCCCCTATAAAGACATAAGAAGTGAAGGATATTTACCTCCACCATCAATGTTTATGTATAATATTGCACTGACACATTCATTATTTATCTTAACATTTGTTAATTCTGGAAACTTACTACTGTATAGGGTGCTTGTTATATTGGCCTCTGTGTTTTTCTGAATTAAAAAGTTTTCCAAATTGAGCACATGCATAGAATACTTACATGTTTTATATGTAGTAGATATTAAATAAAGATTTGTCAGTAATGATGGAAATGAGAAGGTAAGCTGTTAACACTCACAAAAAGCTAACACAGGGCAAATGTAAGTTCAGACAATAAAAGCTATGTGAATTTCTAAGTGAGCTGTCATAGAGTATGAAAAGATGTCTGGGGTCTGAAGTAAGCCTTGGATCAAGTTCTGGGGGGTACCAAAAAGTGCTCCTGGCTCTTGAAAAATATTTACTGATTAAATCATAATTCCATTAAAAAATTCAAGGCTGTTCAGTTGAGAATCATTAAAGATGGCATGACAGTACTGTGGCAAAGCATAATTGTAACAGCAATCACACTGAATCTCACACACACACAGTGGGTTGCTGGTAGCTTCTACCTAGTCCTGAAAGCTTTTGGTGACCACACCTCCTGGAATCTGATTTCACTCTTGTTTTGTAAGCATGCGTGTATCTGTGCGTGCATGTGTCTGACTTAGCAAACAAACATGGGGTGAAAACTGAAATAGAAATTCTAGATATCAAAAACAAGCAGAGGTTTGGCTCCAAACTAAGACGAGATTGCAACATTCCTAGCGCGTGCATCTGGGAGCAGAAGGCTGACTCAACAGTCTCATAGCAGCACGTGCCTGTGAAGGGTGGGCGGCTCCCGCCCTCACCTGCGGACCTGGTCTCGTGAGGGCCTGACTGTGGGCTTTGAAGGGAATTAAAAGGAGCTTAGCAGATACGAACTAATATATATTAAATAGAAATACAAGAAGTTTCTACTGTATAGCACAGGGCACTATATTCAATATTTTGTAGTAACCTATAATGAAAAAGAACATGAAAAGGAATATATGTATGTATATGCCTGACTGAAACATTATGCTGTACCCCAGAAATTGACACAACATTGCAAACTGACTATACTTCAATAAATATATATATATATATATATATATATATTTTTTTTTTTTCCAGAGGAGCTAAGCTTTTGGTTTTAGACTGGGGAAGTTACACAGGGGTTGACATGAGTGTAAAATGGCCATTTAGACTATTTGTACACATTCTGTGATTTTATTATATTAGTGGGAGAGGATGAAGTGAAACCTGACAAGTGTGAGGAGACAGGAAAAAAGAAGGGTAAAGGCATAATGTTTTAACAGCTTCCTAACAAGTTCTGTCTCTGGATTCTTTTCATTCCATCTCCTCATTGGATTTTCCAACCCGTTCCCAACCCCAGCCTCCTAAGAGCCAAGGACAGTTGTGTATTTATAAAAGGCTTCTCGGAGAGTTTGATATCTCACCGACACCTCCCGTTCCCACGGGGAACTACCACTGAAATTCATTCACCCCAAGGTCCCCAGAGTTAGCTTTACATGTCACTCAACCAGCATGAAATTTTTCACCAAATTTTACCTGCCCAACTCCTTCAAAGCTTCAAAAGACCAGCCTTTGACAGTTTGGCCCCTGCCTACATTCAAATTTTCATCTTCCAAAATGGCCAACCACTCCATCCATAGGTCCCTGGATGACCCTACAAGGAGATTCGGCATGCTTAGCAATAATAACAAAAGCATCAATCTGTTGAAGAAATTTGAGGTTTAATGTTTCTAAATAAAGCATCCAAGCCAGTTGTTAAAGGTCAGCCGAAAGGTAGCTCATGAGGGTTTAACACGGATGAGATCACTTGACTTTTGGGAGGAGCTTCGTACCTTAGTCCCATTACTCCTTAGGTCCCCCAAGGGTCTTACTCTGGTTTTAACCTGAACATTTCTGGCTCTTTCCCACCTTCTTCCATTTCCTTCTCTCCCTGTTTAAAACATCCTCCCAGCCACACAAGCCGGTACTCTGTGTCTACACGACAGCCTCGTCTCTTCCCATGAAATCACAATCACGACTAACACTTACGATCACTTATTACCTGCCAGGCACTGTTCAAAGTTCTTTGCATAAATACCTCATTTAATCCTCAGACACATTTCTGGGTGGTGCTATTGCTATCTCTACCTGGCAGAGGAAGAACCTGAGGCTCAGAGAGGTTAAGTAGCTTGCCCAAAGGCACACAGCTAGCAGGTAACAGCGCCAAAGGCAAACAGGAAGAGTCTGTCCCCACTGTAGTCAGCTTCCTGGCCTCTCCACCCCTCGGTGGCAGCCCTCATCTCACTCTGTTGTGACCTTTGGTTTACCTGTCCATTGATCTACCTGTCTGTCTGTTTCCCACTAGACTGTAAGCTTCCTGGGTGCAGGACCCATCGATGATTCATTGTAGCATCATGGCTCGGGGATCCTGAAAGTTAGCTGGGGGAATGAGGCAAAAAGCAAAGGAGTTCTTCCAGCAAACCTGGGACCATTGTCAGACCCCGGGCTGACGCTTGCCAGGGCTCTTCACATTTTCCATGGGAGCCTAACCCAGTTTCCCACTTTTCCTCATAGTGTTCAGTTCCACGGCAAGGAAACATCCTGACCCCATGCCTGGGAAGGCTGCGTGCGTTACAGTACATTAAAAAAAAAAAGAAGCCTTAGAAATAGCAAGTGTTTTGAAAACCCTTTACTATATTCCCATTTCCCCTACCTACCTCCACCCAAAAAAAGCTGGAGTTATGAAACGCATGCTAAATATTGAGCCATTAAACTTAGGAATATTGAGAGAACTGTTTTCTTAAAAGCTTATTTTTTCTCCTTGTTTTGCCCTGAGTGTTTTTAGCAGTTCAAACAGGTTGGGTTGCCCACAAGGAGCAGGGCACAGGTTTTTTCCACCCGTAGGTTGAGGTATTCATTCCCACTTTAAACCTCTCTAAATTTATGTGCCAGTATTTTCCAGGGAGATGTATTTGTAGGTATGTTCGGGGTAGAATTGGACATTCACAGTATTGACTGAGACTGGGAGATGACAGCTGGACAAATTCGAGGTTTCAAGCTTCATCCTCAGCCTGACCTTTGGCAGCAATGGAAATGTTTGCACTTTGCAAAGCTTGTCACTCTCTCTGTGTGTGAGTGTGTGTGAGCGTGTTTGTGCGTGTGAGAGAGAGACTGCACTTTTGAGAAAACCTGATAGTGTTGTAATAATGGCCAGAATGGGTCAAGCCCAGGGTTTCTGGGCTCCCGCTGTCCACAGTTTTGTCTCTGAAAGAGACATCACGACATGTTATTATATTGTCATCAGCGCCCTTACGGCTCTCAGGAGATCTCTCTCTCCAACGCCCTCCCTACGTCACTAGCATCTTTGTGACCTCCACTGAGCTACCATTTTTCCTTTCTTATTTAGGGGGTGGGGCATGTCAGGTTTACTGAGGTATAATTTATTTACTCTGTTTAGTATATAATTTTATGAATTTTGACAAACGCATATAGTCATGTAACCATCACAATGATCAAGATATAGAACAGTTTTCTTACCAAAAATAAAAATCCTTTGTGTGGCTTCCTTTGCAGCCAGCTTCTTCTCTAATGCCCAGGCCCTGGCAGTCTATCTGTTTTCTGACTTTAAATTTTTTATTTTTCTAGACTATCATATAAATAAGATCATACAGTACATAGTCCCTTGTGTCTGGCTTCCTTCACACAATATAATGTATGGAAAATTTGTGCACGCCATGGCACACAGCAGTAGTTCAGTTGTTTTGTTTTGTTTTTTTCTGAGTAGCATCCTTTAGCATGGATGCACCACAGCATATCATGGTGAACCAGTTATTCATTCACCAGTTGATCATCTCTAGATTTCAGCATTTATGAGTAAAGCTATAAATACTTGCTTCTAGTTGTGTGGCCAAAACTAAGTCTTCATTTCTCTTGCCTAAATACCCAGGTGTGGGATTTCTGGGTTATCTAGTAAGTGTCCAAATGTAGAAGGAATTATAAGAAACTGCCAAATGTTTCCAGAGTTAATCTGCCATTTCTTTACTCATCTAAACATTTCAAGAGACTTCAACAGGGTTCCTGACCCTGTTCATGAATGCCAAAGCATTACGGCAGGAAATATGCCAATGGGTCAGTAACTCATGATCCCAGTCCAGTCAACACGACTGCCATTTTCCAGGGCTTTGGGGCTGACCTTTGCCATGGAATTATGGCCTGAAAGAGTTAACGCACCTCCCTTGGATGACTCTGTTCCCAGGTTGAGAATAAGTCATTCTGGCTCCTGGGAGGACCAGACCTATTATTAACACCCATTTCCGGGAGGAGCTGGTGAGGCCTGGGGAGCTGAAGAAAGCCCTGGAATTTAGACATTCTAGCAACTAAGTCCCACTGTGACCGTGACTCACGGGGTGATTCGGGTACATCAGTTTGATGTTCTAGACTCAGTTTCCTCAAGTCAGAGATAGGACTGCCCTGTTGACTCAACACATTGCTTGGGGGTAAAGGGGATTCCAAAGAGGAAGAGTGTCATACAGGGAGACTGAAACTGCTTGTCTCACGGCTTCCTGGTCCTGGGCTCCCCTCTCCCACAGGACGATAAAGCCCATTGTTACACCATCCCCTTGACGGAGACTCCCTCATAAAAAGGAGTCACATGACCGGTCCTGTGAGACACAGTGAGTCAGAGGAGTTTAAAGAGTCCTCAGGACTCCTCACCATCTTTCTGAAGGTGCCCACTGACTCACTGATTCCCTTCCTTCTGGAATAATTTTACAAGTTGAAAATACTGTTGGGCATGCTGTTCACAGATGGAGTCACCTCCAAATTGGCCATTCACCTTTAGGTGTCCCCTTCCCCCCCAATCAGAATTCTCTACAAAACTGGTCCAGGATGGCCTTAAGGAGATGAAATCGATAGGGGGTCCTGAGATATAGCTACAGCTAACTTTGTCCACCGACACTCTCTTGACAGCTCGACCACTGCCCTGAGTGCCAGCTTGACTTCCCATGGCCAACACCTGCCTGTCGGTCACGGGTCCCCCTTTGGGCTGCCAGAACCCACTTTGCCCTGCACGCTGCCAACAGAGGTGCCCAGAGGCGGTCCTGACCAATGACTGATGAGCGTTGGGGCCTTTTGGCGGGGATAATACTGAAGCGTGCGTTTGCAGCATTTTTCAGAGTTCCCCACGAGCTTAAGCTTCCATTGCTTTCATGGAGAGTGCCTTAATAATCCACCCTTTATTGCCTGCCTATACTCCCCCAGGTCAATCTCAGTGCAGTTCCTTGTTCTTTCCAAATAAACTGCTTGCCCTCCAATTCCTGCCTTGGCTCTGGTTCTAGGGAATCCAAACTAAGATGGTCATCGACGTTTGATATTTACATAGTGCACGTGCACTCTTTTTCTGAGGAAGGAATCTGTAGTCTTTTTCGGATTCTAAGAGGAGTCTGTGACTCTTCTTAAGTGATTAAGAGCGCTGCTTTTTCGCCTTGGACAATCTCTTCTCCCTTCCTCCTTGCAATGTGCTCCACCCACCCACAAGCCTCAGTGTTATTACTCCCTCGCTTAACCAATCCGCAAAAAAGAATCTTAAACTTATGCACATTAATATTTAACTGATAACCACTAGAGGCAAATAAGTCCCAGAGACATTTTCACTTGAAGTGTCCCTGAAGCACAGAACAGAAGTGACAGATTTTGTATCTGTAAGGAATCCAAATAATTCTGAATACTTTGGCGGAAAATTTTATCAAAGCAGTAAGAGAAAAGACTCAGGCCAATTGTTGAGCATTCTGCTAATAAAACATTGTTTAATATGTTTTCATCACACAGAAGAGGCTCTGACAATTGAATTTATGTATGAACACCTAGTCTCATATGCACACTAAAGATAATTATAAATCTTAGAAGCATGTAGGACAAACACAATTGCTTTTAACTGTCTATAAAAGTAAAGGTGTGTACCTTTCTAGAAAAGGTTAGCAGCTGAGGGATGTCATTCAAATATTTTTACTTGCTGACTTATGCTCTGTGATTCTTTCAGTGGTTCTTTGTCCTCAAGTTATTCCTAATGTGCTGGCCACACACCTGTGAACGCGTGCGCGCACACACACTCACATTGCTTTCAAACCAAATACACAATTTTTTTCTTCATATCCAGTATCAACATCAAGGAATCTCAAACACAGTGGCTGACAGTCTGAGGCTTACTTTCTGATTTCAAGGAGCTGCCAAAACGTACAAAATGAAACACTCTGGTTCACAGCAGGGCTCTTTGTCAGTTTACCTGATCTGAAATTCAACACTATCATAACTCCTAAAATTCTCACTTACTTGCCTTAGGAAAAGGGGGGAAAAGAAGTCATTTTCCTCAGCAGAGGACCATCGTCTGTTTGAAAAAGTTTGCGTTTGATCTTCCTGTGTCTACCCTAGCCAACAAACACAGATCAAATCCTGCTTCTGTGACGTGGGGAAGAAATACCACCTCAGGACTTACTAAAGAACGGTATGAATTCGGCCACTGCAATGCGAGCGTTGTCAGACTGAGCCACGGGCTTGTGAATAGAATCCAGTCACTGCAAATTAGTAGGAGGTATTTCCACTTCTCACTGCCACTATCTGCAGAGGGAGAAATGCCTTCACCGAGTCACACCCACTGCCTGCAAGCACAAGGGACAATTAGGAATCCCCTGGCAAGATAAATAGAACTGTCTTTTTTTTTTTTAATTGAAGTATAGTCAGTTACAATGTGTCAATTTCTGGTGTACAACACAATGTTTCAGTCATACACATGCATGCATATATTCGTTTTCATATCCTTTTTTATTATAAGTTACAACAAGATATTGAATATAGCTCCTTGTGCTATACAGAAGAAATTTGTTTGTTATCTATTTTATATACAGTAGTTAATATTTGCAAATCTTGAACTCCCAATTTATCCCTTCCCACCCACTTTCCCTCTAGTAATCATAAGTTTGTTGTCTACTTCTGTGAGTCTTAAATAAAACTGTTTAAAGCTGAATGAGCTAGAACTTTCAAAAATTAACTTCACTTGTTCATAAATTTCCTCCCTCCCTCTCTCTCTCCTTCCCTCATTCCTTCTTCCTCCTTTGCTCTTATATTCTTTGCTTCTGCTTTTGATCGAACTACTAAATGGACACAGAAAAGCGTGACAGCTTGAGTAATTTTCACAGCATGAACATAGTTTTACAGACCAGCTCCCAGGTTAAGAACAAGAGGTTTCCAGCACCCAAGAAACCCCCGTGTCCCTTTTCTGTCATTATGTCTTATCACTAATGGTAACGACTCTCTGGACCTCCCGCCCCAGAGATTCACTTTGCCAGTTTTTAAACTCTTATCAGTGGAGTCATCCAGACATGCCTGGCTTGTCATTACTGTCGTTCAATGTTATGTTTGCAATATCCATCCATGTTATCCAAATTCTAGTTTGTTCATACTCAATGCTTTATAGTATTCCTTTGTATATATATCTCACTATTTATGCATTCTGCTATTTAATGGCTAATTGGGTGATCTCCAGCCATGTAATATACAGGCTATTACAGATAGTGCAATAATAAATTTTCTTGAGCAAATCTTTTGATAATAAACACCCATTTCTTTAGTGTCCGCATTCAGGAGTAGAATTGCTGAGTAACATCAGATCAACTTCAAGGGCCAAACCGTCTTCCGAAGAACTTGTATGCTTGGTGTTTTTCAGAACATGTTAGTTCTTCTGGTGTGTGCAGTCTTTTATTTTTAGCAAGGTTTTTGTTTTTTTCTTTTTGTTTGTTTTTGAGAATATAGCATGTTCCAAGGCATGTCCCAAGCCCTGGGACAGGTACAAAGAACTGGACCCTGATCTTAGAAATGTGTCTAATAAGAGAGACAGAGAGAGAAAATAACTCCTAGAATTCACGGAGATGAAAGATTATTAAAGATAACTGTCAGATGCAGTGGATGCATCAAGGAAGACTCAACTAGCTCTTTAGAGGAGGTGATAAAGAGTTAGTGAGCTGGTACTAAAGGGCTGAGTAGAACCCAGGTGAGACAGGGAATTGAGATTTATTTGTTAGGTTTTCATGAGGTCAGAGAGCATTTTAAAAAGAGGAGTAACCTAATCAGATTTTTTAAGTAAAATATTGGCCACCGTATTGTGTCTGCAAGGGCAGAAAAAAAACACTGGTGACATTTACATCAAATTTGCTGTAAGGTTAACAATAATAAAGCCTCTGCCGTCTGTGACTGGGTTCAGATCCTGCTCCAGCGTTTAATGACTGTGTGATGGTGGGTAATTCAGCCACAGTGTGCAGTAATTTTTCCAACACTTCCTACCTTCTGGAGTAGTTATGAAGGAGATTAGCCAAGCAAAGGCCTCAGCCGAGCCTGCCAAAGCAGAAGCGCTCTAAAGGTATTAATTACCAGGTTAGATAAAGAGATTAAAAAAAAAAAAAAAAAGAACTAGGCTGATTACTTAAGCCATTCCCGTGGAGCATCATGGATGCTTTATGTACAACATGGAAAGCTACAAAAGCTGACCTGTCTGAAAACATCCTCCTATTCTAATTATGCCATCACGTGTTCAACAAGTAGGTCTAGTGAGTGTTTTATGTACGGCATGGAATGGTGATAAAGTTGATATTTTTGGAAACATTCTAATTACACAGTCATGTATGCAATAAATGGGCATTAAGACTCTGCAGGAGGTACGCTTTGTGCTGGACACTCTGAGTCCAAAAGGAAATAGAGCTGCCTCTGCTTCCCGGAGACGGCATGACCTAGTGTGACTCTAACGTGTAGAAGAGGAAGTCCTCCATCCTTTCTGAGATGACCAAGAGGGATGATGGAGATGGTAAGTAAGTGGAGTTCTGAGAGGCAAGCTGGACACAGGGCAGAAATGTGTGGGCACAGCAGGGGACAGGGGACGGCATAACAAACAAAGAGAATAGAATTTATTAGAAGGAGAGGGAAAAAGAGGCTATCTGAGGCCACTCATTCTGCCTACGGCATGCTAATACCATGACAGGAATAATTCATCTGCTATTTCATTCCATCAATCTTTACTGAGTGATGACTTTGTCCCAGGAAGGGTTTTAAGCACTGAGGATGCAGCCATGTATATCAGAGGATCCTGCCATCTTGGAGTTCATATTCTGCTTTGTTGAAAGAGACAACGAAGAAGTAAATGAATAAATGAATAAAATAACAGACAGTATACTAAATGCTGGAGAGGACACAGAACAGGTGATATGATGATGTGGACGGTTTAGGTAAGAGGGATGGGGACCAGAAAGTGTTTTCGAAGAGATGACATTGGAGCTGAAGTTTTAAAAGACTGCAGAAAGAATACTCCAAGGAGAAGGGGCTTGAAACCCAAGGTCTCCAGGTGGGATTCAGCTGGAGAAACTGAGTTTGGTGACACAGACAAGGGCCAGCTCACATGGAATCTCAGAGGACAACGTTAGGTGTGGATTTTATTCTAACTAGCAGTGGGAAGCCACTGAGTGAAATGGATGTAGAATGGTTGCGCAGAGAAGTGGCACAACCGGAAAAGCACACTGTGTGGCATGTGACATCGGAAGAGCAGCAGAGGAAAAGGGAAGTCTGTCCACTTGCTCGAAGAGCCCTTCAAGGTCAAGTCCAGGGTCTTTCTTTTACATCAGAAAGTCTAGACATGAATACCTCCGACATAAGCTTCAATTCACTTAGTCACTTTTATTTGGGAAGATACCACATCACGCTGACAACCTCCTAGGAATATGCTGATTGGCCAATCCCTGAACAAAGCTGCATCCAATCAAAAATATCGATTGTTCCTTCCCTGACAGCCTCTAGGGTGGGGCTGATGGCTCTACTTTAAAAAAAAAAATCCAAAATAAATAAAAGAATGCAAAATGTTAATCAAAAGTAAACAAAAGAATTGGATAAAAAAAGCCCCCCCACCTCCTCCCCTCTACTGACTTTTATTGTCTTTGCTGTGGGGCCCGCAAGGGAATTTTAGGTGAAATTCCCCCTTCAGCCTCCAGGAAACGGTACTTTGTTCAAGCAAAGCAGTTGCCCTGCCGTGCGGCTCTGTGTAGTCCACTGTGACCAGGCCGTGGCTTGTTTACATCCAGCTTGAAGAGTGTCAGAACACCTAACCCTCTTCCTGCCTCCCTGATTTCTCAGTAGAAGAGACAGTCAAATGAACTCTCCATATTATGGGCCCCAAGAAGCAGGCACAGGAGGCATGACTCAGGAACACGGGTTAGTTTGGAAAATGGAGGTTTTCACCACACAGGTGGTTTAAGTGATGTGTATTAGCTGGATCTACAATGGACCAAGACAGCACACTGGAGAGAGATGGCCAGGGATGGGAGTCATTGCAAAATAGTAATGTAACCTTCTTTCCTTGGATTTTTTTATTATGAATCTTTGGCTGTACAGAGGAAGTCAATAATTCCTAGCTTGAGCATCTTTTAGAATGCTGGTAGCTAGATAGCTAGGTATGAAAGATAAAATGAGGCTCAAGTCGAATCTTGGTCTTAGAACCCACACATGGCTTCCCGCCTTGGGCGTTTCCAGGACCCAGTCGTTGAAATCCAGAACATTTAATTAGTTATTACCTCTGAGCACACTGTTTAGCAACATCATGCTACTTGTCCTCTGTCCCTGCAGATAATTCTGGAAACTCGCCTTACTAAGGCTTGAAAACAAATTTAAGCGTTAGAGTAAATAAAAGAAAATTTGACTGAAAAAAAAGATACAATAAATTCCAAAGCCAAAACTAGAGTTGTAGAATCCTTTCACTGCTCATCCACCACTGGCACAGCTTAATAGAATTTTCATTTATTTCTAAGAACCAGTGCTTTGGAAATATCTACTCAAGTTTCTAAAGCACATCCCCTTTCAACATACATGTTGATGGAGTTAAAGGTACCTTTCTTCTCTGTAATGTTCTTATTCAGAAAGATGATTTGTTACCGCCAGACCTGACAAAACCTCAGGTCAGGGCTTCTACTCAAAGTAATCATAGAGTCTTTTGTGTTTCAAACATTTTATCACCTTTTTGTTCCACGAAGTGATGCATTTGGAGCTATGAAATATTGATCAACAGACTAGCCCTCGACATTCTTATCTGTAATAATTAAAATTAGTTAAACGCCTAGAGGAATAAATTTCATCCTCTTTGCCCGGAAGCAGTCTTCCTTAGTTGATTTAGAAATTTCAGTTGTGATTGTTGCAATTGTAAATTTCATTTTGTGCTTAAAGCCTGATTATCCCAATCACTTAGAAGTAACATCAAGCTGGGGTCAGACATCAAAGGAAAAGCTCTGTTTGCTTCTCTGCCTTCCAATGATGCTTAATTTATGCCTCCCTATTTTTCTTTTTTAGCAATTCTGCATTTTTACTCTAGTATTCTTTAAAAAAAATTTAGGTCTGTATTCAGAGGTAATAGATCATGAGGCTAAATGTAACTGAAATTAAACTAATAAAAGGTCAGACATGTGCTTCACTCAGAATCTAGAGGCAAGTTGCTATGAGAACAGTTCAGAAACTTACCAGCTTTGCAGCCCCCAGTAGCTGCTTAATAATGTCCATTCTTAGTATTGCTAATAAATCATTAGGTGAAGCTTCTCCTCTCCATTGTCTTCACCTCCCATTTCCCTCCCCACCGCTACCCTCCTAAAAAAAAAAAATACCAACAAGAAAAACCAAATTCTTCCTTTTGTGAACTTCCCCGTATTGGCTGTCAAAGAAAAGTACCATATGAGATAGCTCATACGTGGAATCTTAAAAAAAAAAGAAAAGAAAGAAAGAAAGAAAAGAAAAAGACAAATGAATGTAAATACAAAACAGAAACAGACTCATAGACATAGAATACAAACTTGTGGTTGCCAAGGGGGCAGGGGGGTGGGAAGGGATAGACTGGGATTTCAAAATGTAGAATAGATAAACAAGATTATACTGTATAGCACAGGGAAATATATACAAGATCTTGTGGTAGCTCACAGCGAAAAGAAAATGTGACAATGAATATATGTATGTTCATGTATAACTGAAAATTATGCTCTACACTGGAAATTGACACAACATTGTAAACTGATTATAACTCAATAAAATAAAATTTTTAAAAAATGACAATAGAGAATGATACAAGCCTGGAACACCCTGTAGGTTCTTGTTGTTTGTTTGTAGGTGAGAAATAAACACACATCATTTTTTTCTGTAAGATGATATGCTTGATATGGTCAATAAAACTTTAAAACTGCCAGTGATTAAAAAGAACTTCTCCAATTGAAATATTTTATTGGTTATTTTGATGTCCTGCAATAAGTACTTTTGATAAATTTGATGTATCATACACACACACACACACACACACACGCCACATAAGGGTATTTTAAATTTAAGTGCATTTATTTATTTATTTATTTATTTATTTATTTATTTATTTATTTATTTATGTGTTTATATGCTCAGCCATTCTTAAAACTGAACAAATGCCCTGTTTTGAGAATTTCTAGCTTGAAGGAAGTGTATACAATTGAGACCCACTAATATATTCACTTGTTTATAGTTTTAAATCAAGTTATTTATGCTCTTACATATGAAGTATCTATATCTACTGCTTCTGAGCATGGACTGAATTTATCAGCTGTTCATTCTTGGACAACTTGCCTTCATTCATGTAATCTTAAAGCATTAGCATCAAGAGAAAATAAACTCAGTTCAACTTAACCCAAGCCCTTCATTTTCTAATTGAGAAAACCTAGAGGTGGGGAAGATAAATGACTTTCTTCTATTCTTCATTTAACATTATTCATTGCGTGTCTCGTAACTAAGGACTTAAGGTAACCTATAGATATAAGACAAGGGGATAGAAAATAAATACAGTTGGATCTAAACAGTGGCTGAATTTGGCCACAAATATGGTTCCAGGTGCCCAAGTGGCAAAAACAGTGCAATCTTCACAAAATACAGAACACCTCTGAGCTGCCATCAGTCATTTACTCAGGGGAGGCACAGGGTTCCTGCAGAAGGCTGTGACCCGTGCTTCAATACACTGTACTCGTAACTAGAAAACAAGCAACTGATTCCCAACCTTATCTTTCCCCGCCATGCCTCCCAAATGAATTTTTAACTGTATCTGAGAAAGATTATTGACAATGAAACATCCCTCCCACATTTTGCAATTTCTCTTTCTCTGGAAGTGATTACTCTGTTACTCATTTGTCCTTTGTGACAGTCTTGCCTGTCTGGTCAGCACACACCTGCATCTCATTGCTTCAACCAGACTCTGAGCAACAAGACGGCAGGGGATGACTTTCCTTCTACTTGTCTGCCATGGGGACAGCAGAGTGTCCCACAAGTAGTAACTGTCAAAAGACTAAACATGGAGAATGAGAAGAATTATATATATATATATACACATACACACACACATAACATGTATATATACACACACACACACACACACACACACACACGATATCTTTGCGTACTCATCATTGGTCTACGGATGATTTGGCTAAAAGATGATGGCTGTGCATTTGCGGTCAATCTGCAAAGTTTCATGTCCTTAGAGGCCTGTGAACATAATAAAGGCTTATTTCAAGTGTCAAAATACAAGGAGAAAGTACTTATTTTCAACGGTAATTTCTAGGGGAATTAATTTTTTTGTTTGTTTCAATATTTAAAACAAAATGTTTTCAACATCTTTTGAGCACTGATTCTGTGCCAGGCTTTATTCTGAATGATCTGCACGTACAGATTCATTTCATAGCTAAATACTTCCATATAAGGCTTCATCCAATGCCCCCATCTGATCTGCTGCAAAACTGCCCAGCGTTTAACAAACCCTTCTTTGCCCTCTTACACCTTTCCCTCTGATGCTTCAAAATCGTTCCTGTATTTTTTCCTTTCCTTTCTACTTCCTGTATCGTTTATGACATGACGCTGCAAATGCTTATGTGTAAATGTTTACTATCTACTAGAAAAGATCCTATAAATATACCAGATACTATCTTGGGAAAATATATTTAACTTTTAAAAAATATTCATGATACTGTATAGTAATTACCTATGGGTAATTACTGTTAGCAGACACTATGCAAATGATTTTTCATTCATCACCTAATGTAATTTTTACAACTTGGAAATGTTAGTTCTAACAACAGTGAAATGTAGGGGATATTGATTCACCTCACTGTAAAGTTCAAAAACTGAGGCTGAACAAAGTAACTTAGCTAGTGTGTGGAGAAGCCTGAATTTAAATTCAGTTCTGTATGATTCCAAAGTATGCGATGTTATTTCCATATACATTACCTCTGATTTTACTTAAAGTCCTCTGCCACTGGTCCCAACCACCCTATCCACCACCATTCATCACTCCCTTCCCTCCTGCTCAATAATGTCTAAACAGGTCCCATTTATAGTTTATCATTTGTCTAAAAGAAACTTCAAACTCTATCTCCTGAATTTCCATTGGGAAAAATCTTTCTTACTTCTGGTCTACTATAGCTGTGATCTGTAACCATCCTTAAGACATGTTACCATATTCTTATTTGATGTTTAATGGACTCTGCCAGCTGACAAGCTCCTTGAAAAAAGGAAACCAATCTTTATATTTTTTCCTAGCACCGACATTGCAATCAGTAATTTTTAAATTAATTAATTAATTAATAGACATCAATTTCCTCCTTCCAAATTTGGACTGAGCACCAAATAGTTCATGGAGAAGACGTCTGAACTCAGAAAGTAATTTCATCTTATGCATAACATCCTTTCAAAATGGGAAGATGATTGCTAGAAAATTAATTTGTAGAGGAAGCCTCTTGCTTATAAAGGGTAGTTTATAACCAAGGGGAGAAGAAAAAGGGAAACAATGAGAAGAAAAAAGGGTTGAATAAAACAGAGGATAGGCCACAGTGGGAGAAGGAAGTGAAGAGAGAGGGAGTGGCAAGGACAGTCAGCCCTGTACCACGGATATGAAACCTGTAGATACAGAGGACTGACAATGGGCCTGGAGCATCCACAGCAGAGGGTCCTGGAACCAACCCCTGTGCACACTGAGGAACGACTGTATAAGCAAAAAAGGAAGGAGGAAGAAGAAGAGGACAAGGAGAAGGAGGGAAAAAACCAACAAGAAAGCAGGGAGTAGGAAATTAGAATAGAGAGCGACATGAAACTAGGATGCTGAAATAAGTCATTCAGAGCTGATCCAGAGAGGGCAAAATTTCAACGTTTGGTTAGGTTTTCTAATTAATGTTTGAAAACTTACAAGTCTTATTAAGATCCTGATTGCAGTGAAGATTTGCCCAAATCTGAAAATTTTGCCTAAACATAGATAGCTTTGGTTTAATACATTCTGTTCTTTAAACACGTTTTTTTTTTTCCCTTATTCCTTCTTATTTCCTATGAAAGAAGAAAGAACAGCACTGAACAATCCTTTTGCTATTAAATGACATATGGTATCTCTTCTTTTCCAAGCTTCCTTGCCAGGGTCAGGAAGGATTCGTGGCTTTTGAAAGATCATCAAACACTCTGGTCCTGAAGCTAATCTGAAGTGTCTAGAGACAGGATGTGTCCACAGTGTCCATGAGACACCTCGGGTAAAGTTTAAGGCATCTTGGAGCGGAGTGTCTTCTTGGTCTCTGGCTGAAATTCTACACTCTCCAAGAGCAAGTCTCCTTCCTTCTTTGGCTGTTTCAATCTTCATATACTTGTGGCAGGAACATTTCCCTTGGAATCTTCCAGAGGTTTCATAGTCTTCCTAAATGTGTCCTAAGGCAATCATTGGGAAGTAAGATGCCCAGAAGTCCAGAAGGATTTGCTTCATTCCATCAGTGTATTCAGGCCCGAAAGCATTCTTCTGGCTCTTGTTGAAATTTTAGCGGGGTCATTTACTCCCCTACTGCAGCAAGGTGCCAGATTCAAAGATGGCATTCCAGGTGAGGCCTCACCAGGATCCCAAGAGAGAAAATGTTCCTGTGGAATGGAGACTTTCCTCCTGCTGCTGAAAGCAAACCAAGCTCCTTTCCACTCAAATATCATGTTGCGAACTCCTCTGAAATTTGCCCTCTCTCATGTCCCTCTAGGTCTTTTCTTGGTCTCGCTGATTTTTGGGGTCTGAACTCCCCTGGAATACCTGTGTTTCTCATTAATTTTGACAGATGTGTTTCCCTTCTCTCTGAATGGAATCTTGGCATCCTCAAGTCGGTCTAGATTTCTAACCTCCACTCCTCGTGTTTGTTTCTGTGGTCTTGGAGGACATTCTCCTCCGCCTCATCTCATCCCTCGCAGGTAATGCCCTTGGTCCAATGAGGCAGAGTGAAGCTGAGCGCAGTCAGCAGCACATGCCGGTTCCTTACTCACTGGCTTGGCTTCCCACCGTTGAGCACATCCTGAGTCATTCGTAGTTGAACCAGCCTTTCCCCCTGCAAGGTTACATCAGTGGCAATCCTTTGCGGTGCTCATGCTAATGGGCTCTGGTTTTGAATTCTGGCATACCAGAAACAACGTATTCATTGGACGCACGCAGCTCAAGCCATTTCATTCAGGTGCCATAGGGTACCACATTCCACCAACCGGAGTTGAAAAACAGACATTACATTCCTTCCACCGCTTCAGCCTGCAAGAGAAGAATTTTTCCATCCCCTCAGAAACCCATGAAAAGCCCCACTCTGTAGGTCTACTCTAAGCTCTCTTAGGAAAAATTGGCTAAATGGAATTTCCTAAACAGTTCCATGAGCTGTTCAAGGGCTGCACACAGAAAGAGCTCCAGGGGCAAACAAGATGGGGAAAACGTCCTAATGGCTACATATGCATATTAGAGAACGTGCAGATACATATTAAAGTTTCTTAGAAGATAGGAAATAAAAAAAATGATTTTACTTTCTCTAAACAGAAGTTTTCTAAACTTATTAGACAGTGACTCATTTTAATTAAATACCCATCGCAGATACACAGGACAAAGGTTACAGGTACATGAGTCTGCTGCCTGGTCACCCATGAGGATTTGGGTTTCCCCACTCAGTTTCCTTTTTTCTCTCTTTGAAGGGGGAGGTAATTAGGTTTTATTCACTTATTTATTTTATTTTTCAGAGGCGGCACTGGGGATTGAACCCAGGACCTTGTGCATGCTAAGCACGCGCTCTACCACTTGAGCTGCACCCTCCCCCTTCCACTCAGTTTCTTTTATTTCTTCACTCTCTGCAGTTGCCCAAGGTGCTCTTTAGGCTTCGGCCATCAAGAAACAAGAGAAAAGTTGGAGGAACAGAAGGATAAGAAGCTCAAAGAACAGAACTTTATGGAAGATTATATTTTCCAAAGATGGCTGCACTGACGTATTCCATCCACATGCTTTCCTTACACTGTGACTTCAGCCGAGAGGTGGATCTATGCTGCTTTCCCTTGAACCTGGACAGGCCCTATTACCACTGTGACAGATGGAGAGTTGCTGAAGGGATGTGCTCTGTCTTCTGAAGCTAGGTTGTCCTAAGTGTTACAGCTTTCACTGGGCACTCCCTCTCGGAAGGCTCACCAGCCTCCATGTTGTGAGACATCCCAGGTCACATGGAGAGGCGACACACAGGTTTTTTGCCCAACGGCATCAGCTAAGGTCTCAGTTAAGAGCTAGTACCAACTGCCAGACATGTAATGATAAAACTTTTGGATGATTTCAGGCCCCCTCTTTTGAGCTTCCCCAGTTGACAGCAAGTGGAACAGAGATGAGTTATTCCCAGAGAGCCCTCCTCCAATGAAAGAATCAGAGGGAAATGAGTGTTGTGTTGGTTTAAGCAACTAAGTCCTAGGGTAATTTGTTATGTAGCCATAGGGGCTGGAATGAGTTGGGAGAGCCCTTGGGGAGTGGAGATGGTTCTGATTTAGTTCCGTTTTTGAGATGCATTATGATGGCGACAATTACCAATCAATGACAAGTAACTGCTAACAAGACAGCAGTTCTTTTCTAGAGTTTGAGGGACCCATAAATACAACTTAAAGTTCTGAGTTCCTTTTCCCTTAGCAAAAAAAATCACTCAAACACTTATCATATTTCCTCTTGAGACACTGTTTATTCAGTAGTTTCACTAGTTCTGGAGGGGCTGTCAGCTGAACCTCCAAGTTTCCCCATGGCTGTCTCCCTGTCCTCTTCAGAATTAGCCAAACTGCCACCCCTTGAGAGAAGCCCTCCCTTTCTTCTCTCTGTCCCCTTCACAGCATTTCCCGTGATATGAATATTTCACTGCTTTGATGGCGTGTTGATGGGTTGTCTCTTCCCACTAGAATAGAGTTTTCTTTCTTGCTTTAGTCACCACCGTATCTTCAATACAGTGCCTGTCTAGAGAAGGTATTTGTTAAGTGAGTGGGTAAAAGCAAAAGGTTGAGAGGGCCCTGTCCTGGCTTCCAGGGCTGCCTTGTCACTACATAAGCATGGAAGCCAGACCCCCGTGCCCAGTGCGTTGGCCACAGTGATGGCGGTATGTAGATTGCCTCCAAGAGCCCCTGCTCCACTCTTCTGGGGTTCAAGTCTCGAGGGTCTCCCTTGACCTGAGGTTCAACTCTGGCAAATCCTTATGTTATTTAAGCTGATTTTTTTTTTTTAACCACAGAAATTGCATTCAATCATTTGAAGATCTAGGTTATAGTTTCATCTGATAAAGCCATTTGTTTTGGGAACATTAGGTCCTTGCAGACACACCTTTGTCCTCAGGCTGGTCTATCTGTTCCAGACATTGTCCAAACAGACTAACTGGGGTAAATATGACCAGACCCCATTCATAGCACTTTGCAAGTCCTCTCCCAAGAAAAGGCTTAGAGGGATAATAATGTAATTTAATTGTCTAAACGAGGACACTTCGGAGAGTAAAATGGAATTCTGTTAATAATTACATCCAGGAAAAGACGTCATACTTTGTTTTCTAAAGTCCAGATGGTGTCAAGAAAACAAAGATACATATGTATACCCGTAAAATTTTCAGCATTGGCAGAATGAAGAGCCATCAGTATTTTGGCTTCTAACATGCATTTTATGATCAAAAAGGGTTTGATGCTTTTTGAGGGGGAGGGAGGTAATTAAGTTTACTTATTTATATATTTTTAATGGAGGTACTGGGGATTGAACCCAGGACCTTGTGCATGTTAAGCATGCACTCTACCAGAGCTATACGCTCCCCCATAAAAGGTTTTGATGTCATCATTTTATCCATTTTCTTTATTTTCACAGTGCCTTTTTGATGCAGGTGACAATAGTCAGGGACAGGAAACAGAATTTCTCTGGAAAACATTTAACTGCAAAGAAATTAATATGGGGCTATGCACAGAGATGTGTGTAGGGTTTTTTTTTTTACATTGTTTACATACATATACACACACACATATCTATAAATATCACTTTAGCTACATTCACTTCATTATATATACATATATGTCTGTATATGTACACATATTAATTAATGTATGTTTAACTAATAGACTTCACTTCTTAGAGCAGTCTTAGGTTTACAGAAAAATTGAAATTATAGAGAATATCCAGATACCTCCTCTACCTGGAACTGTTTCCCCTGTTGTTAACATCTTGCAATAACGTGGTCCATTTGTTACAACTGATGAACCAATATTGATGCAACATTACCAGCTAAAGTTCAAAGTGAACGTTAGAGATCACCTTTTGTGTTTCACCTTCTATGGACTTTAACAGATGCATAATTACATGCATCTACCATTGCAGTATCACACAGAATAGTGCAGAATGCTCTGGAAGTCTCCTGGGCTCCACCTCCTCGCCCCTCCCTCTCCCCACTACCTCTAGCAAACACTGATCTTTTTCTTGTCGGTATCGTTTTGCTTTTTCCAGAATGTGACATAATCAGAACCATAGAGGATATAACCTTTTCAGATTAGCTTCTTTCACTTAATTAATATGGACTTTTTCCCCATTCCTTTCCGTGACTTGATAGCTCAATTTTTTTTTATTACTGAATAATACTTCATTGTCTGGAGGTACCAGTTTATTTCCCTACTCACTTAGAAAGGACATCATGGTGGCTTCCAATTTTTGGAATAAAGTTGCTGTAAACATCCATGTGAAGGTTTTTGTGTGAACATTAGTTTTCAACTCATTTGAGTAAGCAGCTAGGAGCATGATTTCTGAAGTGTACAGATTCTGTAAGATTATGTTGAATTTTGTGAGACACCGCCTGTCTTCCAAAGTACACTTTTGTATTCCCACCAACAACAAACGAGGGTTCCCGCTGCTCTTTGAGACATGGATAGCTTTAATGGAAGCAACAGAAGATGTTGAAGAGCTCAGACTAGCAACAGCTGGAAGCCGTTAGCACTCCTAGACCTGAAGGGGAGGGGAAGGGAAGCCAGGTTGGCAGAGCCCAGGGAGAACTGGAACCAGGAAGGAGCCATAATCACGGAGGTCTGGAGACACCACCAGTGAAGCGGTGCCAAGGCCAGGTGGGGCCAGCGGATACGTACCCCGATTCTTTCTCCTCCAACACCCTTCTCCTGCCAGCACTCCCATTAGCTGAGCCGTGTAGAAACTAGAGAACAAGAGAATTCCCCTGACTTTGTCAGTAAAGGTCAGCCCCCAGGGATGCAGAGCAGGGCAGAAAGAGTGGCTGATGGCTCTGCAAGACGGGGGGGAGTACACACAGCACCACACAACTACGGTCAAGATAGTAACATGGATGGCCGTGGAGATCATCATTCTAAGTGAAGTAAGCCAGTAAGAGAAAGAAAAATACCATATGATATCACTCATAAGTGGAATCTTTAAAAAAAAAAAAAAAAAGACAAACAAACTTAGTTACAAAACAGAAGCAGTCTCACAGACATAGAAAACAAACTTACGGTTACCAGGCTGGGTGGGGGATGGGAAGGGATAAACTGGGAGTTTGAGATTTGCAGATACTAATTACTATATATAAAATAGATAAACAGCAAGTTTATACTGTACAGCACAGGGAACTATATTCACTATCTTGTAGCAACTTCTGGTTAAAAAAATATGAAAACGAATATATGTATGTTCCTATGTGACTGAAGTGTCGTGCTGTACACCAGAAATTGACACAACATTGTAAACTGACTATACTTCAATAAAAATATATTTTAAAAAAGACAGTATAGTGAGCAACAATGTCACGAGCAGTGTTGTTTTTTGAAGGTTTTTTAAATGATGTATCACTATTTTTTTTTTTTTTTTTTGGTAGAGTGTGTTACTGAGTCATTTCTAAAATGTCTTGAAACAGAATCTGGAGCTAAAATCACCAGTGGTGTGGAGTATGTCCCTCCAGGACTTCCTGTCCAACCTGTTCTCCCTGGTGAGTGTCCCCCTAACCATCCTGGCAGGTGGGTGTCCACGCGACTTCAGATCTTCAGAATGAAGGAGTCCTGTCCTTGTCTATCAGTTATGGTGCTAAATAATACTGCTTTCGCATGATTGCTCCCAGGTGAAATTCCATCAAAACCCAATGTCTGTTCTCGGAATCTACACAGCAGTGTTATGGTCAACAGCACTGTTGGCTGTCTCTTGGTAGCTTCCCTTGTCTATGAAGTCCCTTTTGTTCAATCAGACAAAGAACTTTCCTATGAATGTGGAAAAAAACAAAACCAAAAACATTCACTGTTTTTGCTTTTGAACCTTTGATATGCAGGGTCCCCTGGAGCACAGGCACAGGGAGGGACGGCAGGGAGGGGGGCATTTCTCTTCTGGTTCAGAGTTTCCCACCCTCAGCACTTGTTGACATTTGGGGTCAGACAACCCCCTGTTGTCAGGAGCTGTCCTGTGCATTGTGGGATGTCTGGCAGCAACCTCCCTAGTTGTGACAATCACAAATATCTCCAGATATTGCTAAGTGGCCCCCATTGGGCAAAGTCTCTTCCAGTTGAAAACTACTACCCCAGTAGAAAGGAGGAGCTACTTTCGACCTGCATCGTTGCCATAGTAACTTAATGGTGATCTCCACTTCTTGACAGTTATGATTCCGTTCTTTGTAACCAAAACCTAGGTCCCAAGTTGTTACGAAATGCCACCTTCCAGAAAATTCTGTCAGGAGTAGATGCCTTTTCTGACCCAAACTGTCATTCCTAATTCACTCCCTTTTCACTCACACTCACATAATTCCTGGTTGGATCCTAGCTATCCTTAGCAAATCTCAGCATCCCTTGTGGCCATATGGTTGGGTCATTGATGATACATACAGCTGCAGTGGAATTTCAAACGACAGCTGGAATAAAGACTGGGTGCTCTAGAATTTCTATGCTGCACACAGTTAGAAGTACTGACGTGTGCCTTCACCCAATCATGTCATTGAATAGTGACCCCTCATAATTTACCATATTTACCTGATGGTCCTTATTAATTCAGTGCTCTCATTTCTATCTAGAATATTAGCAGCTTTTCTCTTTTCTGCCTTTATCTCCCTTCAAGTGTTTGAAGAGGAAGAAATTCTCAAACTACCCAACCTCTTCTTACATTGGAGGCAGTTTTATTTATTTATGTTTTTATATCCTGCCTCATTCCAAAAAAAGGTTTCGAGGAGAATGAAGACATTGGATGGCATGGGTCAGTGAGAGAGCAACTGGAAACGACATTCCCCAATTCAACACTGTTTTCTGAAACAATGTCAAGCCCTTACAAGGATGGGAAAATAACGAAGTCACATACCGTGAAAGTCAAGGATTCTCTCTTAGGGAATAAGTGTCCTCAAGCTACTGTCCTCCCAGTCCATGTGTGAGCTTAACAGTTTGGAATGTCAACAAGAAGGGAGGCTGGGGGCAGAGGGCTGCAAGAGGCTTCACAGGCCACTCACTGATCAATGCAAGGAAAGGAGTCAAAGCTGGATGCTCTTTGGAAAGGGCGCACAAACTAACCACGCTGAACCAACATGCAAGAGAGATTTATCTTCCCTAGACATGGACAGACTACAACCAAGAATCCTGAGCCAGCAGATCTCCTGAATATAATACTTTATAGCGGATGGGGCTGAAAATCTGTTCAATAAATGGTGATACCTTGTGTTGTCTGTCTTTCAACATCCCTCACTGACAAACCTTCCAAATGTTCAGTCCAGCCAGGGAGATGCAATTGTTCACTTTATTTACAACAGTCTTCAAGACCAAATCTGGGCTTGAATTTTTCTATGCTGACTCATAGTTTAAAGAAAAAAGAAAGAAAAAAAGGAGCGAAAGAACAGTATGCAATGGGTCCAGCTGAGGACACTTAGTCTGCCTGCTGTGGTCTTTCAAAAGAAGGACTAGATGTTTGAAAGCCAGCTTTTGAGTGACAGCCCAATCATCAGAGATGGTTCAAGCTCATCAGACCAGAGATGTCATCTGAAACCCTTGCCACAAGTTGTTCAGGACACCCTCAGTCATTAGCATGCTTCAAAAGAGCAGACATCAAGTCACAGGTACTCATCCACTCTGCAGAGTCAGCAGTCACTTCAGCTGGGACAGCAGGGAACTTGGACCAGCCTGTGTTGCTGTGACCCAAGCATCTTGACCAGAAACAGGGCTGGAAGCATAGGCACAACCCTGATAGAACAAAGACATGGAGGATGAGGATGTCAGTTTGGCTAGTGTAGAGCAGCACTGTGCAAAAGAAATATGATGCAAACCATGTATGTACCTTCAAATATTCTAGTAACCACATTTTAAAAAGTAAAAACAAGCAAGGAAAATGAACTTAAGTAATATACATCATGTAACCCAATATGTCTAAAATATCATTTCAACATGAAATCAATATAGAAATATTTAATGAAATAGTTCACATTCTTTTATTCATACTGTCTTAGAAAACCGATGTGTATTTTACACCATGTGCTGCTGACAACACATGTGGCCATCGGTATGTTGTTCGGTGCAAGTCTAAGGAAACGGCATACAAATTCTAACTTCTCAGTTCCCTATGACATCAGGACCTGCCACAGTCTATCAATGGAGTGACTTCGTCAGCATGACTTGGAAACAGGGTACAGTAGCCCATAGCAACAGCAGGAGAGCTGGACCCCGTCTCGGTGGCTAGTTAGTTGTGTGACTGTCACAAGCCACTTGGACTTCCCTTTTCTCATCGTCTGACTGAGGGAGTTGCAGTAGTTGATCTGCCAAGCACACCTAAAGGCTCAGACATCTGGGATTATGAAGGACGCCAGTGGTGGTTTTAAAGATATGTTCACAATGTCTTTTGATACTTGTCCCCACAAGAGAGGAAGCCTAACTCTCCTCCTTTTCAGTATGTTTTGGACCTGGTGACATGCTCCTAGTAAATAGAATATGGTTAGAGTCTCTCGGTTTTTCTCTCATTACCTGCTCTGGGGCAAGCCAGCTGCCATGCCGTGAGGATATTCACAGAGCCTATGGAGAAGCCCACATTTTGAGGAACTGAGGTCTGCCAGGATCCTTGTGAATGGACTTGGAAGCAGATCATCCTCTGGTCAAGCCTTGAGATGAATGCAAGCAAGAGGGCAGCTTGATTATGACCTCATGAGAGACCCAGAGCCATAAGCACCCAGTTAAGCTACTCTGGGATTTCTGACCTACAAAAACTGTGACATAAAAATCTGTGCTGCTTTAAGATGCTAAATTTGGGGAAATTTGTTACACAGACAGAGCTAGCTAATACA
Source organism: Camelus ferus (assembly GCF_009834535.1). NCBI lineage: Eukaryota > Metazoa > Chordata > Mammalia > Artiodactyla > Camelidae > Camelus > Camelus ferus. Next base: position 31,038,420 of record NC_045714.1, read on the forward strand.
ATACTGCTGGAATATGAAAGACAATTTGAACGAGCTAAAAAAAAAAAAAAAACAGGTTGACTACAAGCAAGATGGCACAAGGCCACTCTTTCCATCAGGCATGGACACTTCCAGGAAGCAGCAGTGGAGAGCAGACCCGCCAACTGTAATAAGTCATGTTAATTGAGCACTTTTGTTTGCTCCACACTGTTTGTCCAGGATTATATAGGTTGTAAAAGACAAAATTATGATTTGAACATTGTCTACATCTACAACGCTTCATGAAATTAGGTGGATGTTCTCCCCAAGGCCTGGTTGACAGAAAAGATGCACAGACACTCAATGAAAAGCCCTAAAATAATGACGGCCCCCAGGAAAGTGTGCAAGTCCTGGGCTAAGTCATCTACATTAAGTAATTTTGGTTACTAGCAGCCACAATTACACGTCTGGGGTGCTCTGAGATAAGAAGGCTGACTATGACAGTGGCTCAAATTTTCTTAAAAACTAAGAATTTCTAATATTATAAATGATGATGTAGCAGTTAGTGAAGGAGAACTGATGGCATCTGGATTCGGAAGACTGGTTATTTTGGGGAATCAGTTTTTCAGGGAGCAACAATGGGGAGGTGAGATGTTTTAAGTACATGATATACAAGAGACAGTGAACAAAGTGGCTCTTTTAACTGGAAACGAAAAACTGATGTTAAACCACGGTAGATGACCCTGAAGTTCAAGGTTAGTGAGAATTTCCTATCAGGGAAGACTGAACTTTAAGGCTGTGGAGTTTCCTTTCCCAGAATTTCCCCTCTAAGCTTTCTAGACTATAACACTGAAGGAGGGGAAAGATGGACTCTGTTGGAGAGGCATGACTTTGGGATCAGAGGTGATTTGCAGCCCTTGAGCTTGGGCATGTGTAGGTTTCAAAAACTCAGATGACCACCATGCCTATACTCCAAATTCCTCAACTGTAAAATAAAGATTTATAGCAGTATCTGTGTGTTATGAATGCTATTGATGACTGATACCTCAAACTGACCTAAGTCAACTGGATCTTTCACAATGACTCATCCTTTTTTACTAATATGGATAGCTTTCAATAATTAGGAATAAGTGAGGCCACCTCCCCCTAAACCTCCCCACCAGTTACTATATAACAATAAAAGCAATTCTCAGAGAGAAATTTGCCCCCACTACAAATATCTATTTGCAAGCAGGTACCAAGTGGTAGGAATTCTTGACTTAGTTCTTTGTTCTGCTGGATATTTCTACAGAGCGTTGGCCAGAAGGTTCACTTGAAACAGATAAAAAAATATTCCAGTCGCAGAATTCAGGCCAAGTAACAAAATCCTCCTATAGACAGCTAGCGTCAGGGCCACTTCAAATTCCTAAGCTGAAGATTTTATTCAAAGGTGTGTGGACTCTTGGACTCATCCACCCTGTTCGTGCAAGGGGGTAAGAGCATCTCCCCCACAACTCACACGGCAGGTACAACCCCAAATCCACTAATGAGAAACCAACTCTGAAAGCCATTGTGCTAATGTCCCAGGCTTCTGATGGTCACTAAAAACAAAGAGCATTTCAGAGCTTATAGAAGGGCTTTTGAAGTACAGTGGAATGCTAGTAAACCGCAACTCAACATGGCGGTGTTTGTTGATTGACATTGAATAAATACTGCCGCCATAATGATTTTAAGTTATTACCATGACATCCCTGAATGCAGTTAGAAAAAGATGCGTAGGACCAGCTCTCATAAAATGGTTTAAGCTGGCTCCTGGACACCACTGAACACGGTCTTATGATTTGAGTTTTCCAAATGCTGACTACCCTAAGAAACATTCCATGTGAGCAAATAGCTTTGTGTAGTTTATCTCATGTTGTGTAAAAAATTACCTCAAAACTTAGCAGCTTAAAGCCAAACATATTTATTATTTCAGTTTTTGTGGCTCAGGAATCTTGGTATGACTCAACTGATACTCCTTTGCCTCAGGGTCTCTTAAAAGGCTGTGATCAAGGTATTGGCTTCATTTATGGTCTCACTGGAAGGCTTGACAGGGGAAGGATCTACTTCTAAGCTTGATGTAGAGGGTGTGGCCTCAGTTCCTGCTCGCAGTTAGCTAGTGTCTGCCGTGTGGATCCCTCCTGCCCCCTGAGCACAGTCAGCATGGACAAAACACCAAAGAGAGAGAGAGTGAAAGCAAGATGGAGATCACAATGCTTTTATAATCTCATCTCAGAAGTGACTCCCATCACTTTCCCATATTCCACGTGTTGGAAGCAAGTCACTTGGCTCAGCCCACACTGAAAGGTAAGGTTTTACACAAAGGTGTGAATTCCAGGAGGTGGCACTCATTGGGAGCTGTTTTAAAAACAACATACCACAAACTCCTAGAGTTTAGACAAAAATTAACTCCCAAGAATATGTCCCATTGTTCATGCTGGAAGTATTTCAAATTAGATTATAAACAACAAAAACTAAGGAATGTAAGTTGAATAATAAGCCCAGTGAATGTTCAATCACTCTTCCTCCTCCTTCTTGTCCCTACAGCATGGGAGAACTGAAAAGGCAGTTAGAGACTGCAGGCTGGTAGCTGAAAAGCTCTTATTTTGCCAACAAAACCTTGAAGAGAAGAGGACACTTGCCCTCATCACCATCCCCACTGCCTTACGTACAACAGGTTCATGCTGTTGTGTTGCCAGTCTGGCCCCTGCATGATCTGCATCAGAGACCCCTTGACATTGACGACTGTAACGTGCAGATATACCTCTTTTTAAAACTATTCTAAATCTCTTCCCTTCCACGAAGCACGTTTGCCACTCAACAAACACTTCTCCAGTGTTTCTTGTGCTTAAGAAACAGTACTAGGCAAGCCACACGACACAGAGCTGGGTGAAATACAGCATCTTGGCCTGACCACATGAGCCATGTCTCACTTTATTTTCTCATTTCAAACTTTGGCCTTCCAAAGATGGTCAACCTGGTGGGAGAAACCACAGCAAAGGGTGGGGAAAATTCAGAAAACAAAACCTCATTCATTCCTGGAGCAAAGGAGTCCTCATCAGACCACAATGAAGCTATGGATGGTGGCCCAGGAAGATCCCCAGAGCAGAGCAGAAATCATAGACGCAACAGTGGTTCTCCAAGCGCGGTCCCCAAACCAGCCGCTTAGCCATTCCTGGGAACTTAGTAGACATGCAAATCTTGGGCCCCACCCCAGACTTTCTGAATCAGTAACTCTTGGGGTGGGGCCCAGCAATTTGTGTTTTATCAGGTCTGCAGAGTGATTCTGATGATTCCTCTGGTTTGAGAATCACAGTGCTAGGGCAGTCAGAGCTGAAAGCTATCTGACGGCTCATGTGCTCAAACCCCTGACTGTACAGATGAGGAAACGGAGGTGCGAAAAGGTGACACAACTGGTTAATTTCGCCGAGCTAATGAGCAGCTACCTCCCTCGAGCACAGGTAACTTGAGTCCTGAGGTTTCAAGCAGGGCCAGGGGCCGGGCTCCCTGTCAGCCCGGGGCTCCCGCCTAAACCCATTCCTTGGCTCCGAGTGTAGCCAGCGCCTCCGTCCAGTCATGCACGGCACGTCCTGCCAGGTCTGCAGGTGTGGTCCATGTACTCAGAGGTGTGCCACTGGAAGAGTTAAACAATTACCAACCCTTGCCGGCCTTGCTACTCTTTAATGCCACATACCTGCCCCATTACCTGCAAAGGTGAGCTCAGACAGAGGCTATGCTCACACACCTCCCTGGACCCGTGCCAACGCGGAGGGGCCTGGGACTGGGCTCCTGGGGCTCCCACCTTGTTTACACAATTAACATTTGGACAAGAAACTCGAACCTCCCCGACGTACCACACCCTGGAGCACAGGATGGTGAAGGGCACAGAATTCCTGGTATATTCCAGGTATAACCCTCTGAATCACCGTGTGGAATGAACAGACCTCGTAAAGGCACATTATGTGAGTCGGAGAATAGGTTGCAAATGAAATAACAGGAAGCAGTATTTATCAGAGCAAATGATCCCTTATTAAGTAAGAAGAAGGAGAGAATTTTAGCTCCATCCTTCCACACACATGGAGGCTGGGGAGCAAGAGACAAGAAATAAGTCCTCTAGAATTTTTCTAGGTTATCATTTCTATGAATAGGACTAGAGAACAATAATAATAAAACAGTAAAGCTCATGTCCATACCCAAGTCATTGGATACTTTTTAGGTTTTTTCTTTTAAATCCTCATAGTCAATTTCCAAACATATTTATTTTTAAAAATTTTTAAACATTTTTTATTAAGTTATAGTCATTTTACAATGTTGTGTCAAATTCCATTGTAGAGCACAGTTTTTCAATTATACATGAACATACATTTATTCATTGTCACATTTTTTTTGCTGTGAGCTACCACAAGATCTTGTATATTGTACAGTACAATCTTGTTTATCTATTCTACATATGCCTGTCAGTATCTACAAATTTTGAACTCCCCTTCTGTCCCTTCCCAACCCCTCTACCTTGGCAACCACAAGTTTGTATTCTATGTCTATGAGTCTGTTTCTGTTTCGTATTTATGTTCATTTGTCTTTTTCTTTCTTTCTTCTTTCTTTCTTTTTTAAGATTCCACATACGAGCGATATCAATATGGTATTTTTCTTTCTCTTTCTGGCTTACTTCACTTAGAATGACATTCTCCAGGGACATCCATGTTGCTGCAAATGGCCTTATGTTGTTGTTTTTTATGGCTGAATAGTATTCCATTGTATAAATATACCACATTTTCTTTATCCAGTCATCTGTTGATGGACATTTAGTCTGTTTCTATGTCTTGGCTGTTGTAAATAGTGCTCCTGTGAACAGTGGGGTGGTACAATATCCAAACATATTTAGAAAGTCCTGATCATGAGGAATGGAGGGAGAGAAGAATGGGTTACCCTGGGTCTAAAGCTAACATGTTTACAAGCAAACAAAGAATTTAGATGACATCTTGTAGGGATGATCTCTGAATTCATACCCACTGATTGCAATGTAGAAGTCTGTTCTAAATAGCGCTTCTCAATGGTGGAGGGTGGGGTGGGAGGAAGCTCAGGGTCCTGAACTGCAAAAGCGTTTTAAAAAATGCCAATGTTCCTCCTTGGGATACAGCATAAGCCTCCTGGGGCTGGGAATGGGGGACCCATGTTCCCAGATATTCTGATATACCATCTCAGCACACCCCGAACAACCCCCTCCAGCTCCAACAAGGACACAAAAATGTGAATACGTAATCCATAGAAATTCTAAAATCCACAATACTAGATTGTGTTCCTGAAGGAGAGAAGCCAAATAATCATCTCTGAATTCTTACACCCTCAAAGCAGAAATCCAAAACTTGTGGCCCCTGCAATGTCTAGCCTACAGACACAATTTTTACGGAGTTGTACACACAGTGTTCAATTCATTTTAAAAAATAAAGTTTTGAATTAGCTACTGCAACAGGTTATATTTTTCAAAGATGATTGCAACACTATTTCCTGGCCATGTGTTTTTTTTAGAATGTACCCCATTAAAAGGCAAAGCCTTGACTCTGGTGGGCTTTTGACTGCTTTGACCAGCAATAGTACAGCTGAAGCGATGCTGTATGATGTCTAAGACCAGGTCATAAAAGGCCACGCAGCCTTCTCCTTGTCTGTAGGAATGCTGGTGCTTGACGCTCTGCCGGGGAGAAGTCCCACACCTCTGGGGCTGCCATGATGTGAGGAAGTCGGGCCACATGGGGAAGCGACACGTGGTTGATCCAAGTAGCAGTTTGGCTCACTGAGTCTTCCCAGCCCAAGAACTAGACATGAATAAATGGCCCTTTCGATGATTCCAGCCCCCAGCCTTCGAGTCCTCCCAGCTGAGGCTTCAGACATGGTGGAGCCGAAACAAGACAAGCCCACTTTGCCTGTGAATTGCGAGCCAAAGAATCCATGAGAATAATAAAATGGTTGTTTGTGAGCGGGTAAGTTTTAAGTTAATTTGTTGTGCAGAAATAGTAACCGGAACAGTTTCCAACATACAGTCATAAAGAGATTTCCCATAACATTTCCAAGTTTCTTGAAAAATTGGAGGATATGGCAGATGGACACCAGGTGTGCCCAAAACGAGGAGTGAGGTCGCTGACCTAGGAGCTCGCAGTTGGGAACGTACCCAATGGACACGGATTCTGCAGAGTCACTATCTCGGCCACTGTGACCTCAGTTTCGATGACAGGAGTTGTTACACTCATCCCGTTGTTTTTCTTACACGGCAGAACTGCGTACTTCAAAGCGGGTAAATAAGACCGAGGGGGCCCTGAGTCTTTTATATCGGCACCTCCTTGCCTGGTTCCTGGATGTGCTTTGAGTTTGCAACCCCTGCCTTGGAATACAGTAAGCACATAATAAATATTTGTTCAGTTTCGAAATTACTCCATCCTTCTTGTTGATTCTATAGTTATCTTTGGATTCTGCTGATAAAAATTTCTTTCTCCATAGGTTTAATGCCATTTAAGACATATTTCTCTTCCTTCTTTCTTTCCTCCCTCCCTCCTTTCTTTCTTCTTTCTTCCTCCCTTCCTTCCCTCCTTCCTCTCTCCTCCTCTTTCTCTCGCTCACTCTCACTCTCTTCCTCTCCTTCTCTTCTTCCTCCCTTCCTTCCTTCCACACTTTCACAGCTGCATCCCTGTTTATAAATCCTAACACTACCCACTGGCTGTCCATTTGCCTTCTAGTCAGAGTGTAGAAAAATAAAATAATAGCGTTCAAACCGAAAAAGTCTTGTTCCTTAGCAGAAGTACCATTTTGTTCAAGGAGAGCTTGCCTTAGGGCATTTAGGGAATTCTTTAAAATATCGAATTAGGTATAGAGTATACCCACCTTACACCCAGCAGCTCAGATTGAGGGCGCCAAGACACAAATCTGGACCTTAGCCAGCACGTCCGTCACAGGATTCTGGTGCAGACGCAGCTTTAGAAATCAGCCCAGCTTTCTTTAAGTGGCTGCCATGGAAGGTAGGCTCTGACGTCAAACCCTGGGATTGGAAAAATGGATCTGATGGGACCAGAGTGACGGTACTGCAGGAAGGTCAGTGAACAAGCACGTGGAGGTGGCACTGGAGATGATGGTGAAAACGAGGAGGCAAGACAATGAGAAGCTGGGACCAGGGCCTCCAAGGGCACAGAGACGAGGGGGTCAGCTAAGCAAGGTGGGCTGAAGCAGGGCTTCCGTCATGGGGTCTGTGGACCTGGACAGGGAGAAAATTCTACCTTGTCTGTACCACTCTCTGAATGGAACAGAGCCCTTCCCGTGGCACTGAATGTAGGCAACAAACCAAGGCAGGCTTCGCAGGAGACATGCTTTGCCCTAAAAGAAATCGCAGATATTTTTCTATCACAGAGATATCTCATCATGACATTTTCAGTCATCACTTACTTCAAAATATGATCGTTTTTAGGCCCTCTGCTAGATCTTGCTGTAATAGACTACTTCAGAAATATATCTGTTACTATGTCACAATTGAAAAAAATGTTTTGATATCTAATTAGTTTCCTTTGGAATCCCCCAAACTGTATTTTACAAATTTAAAACTTTCCTCAGGAAGGAGCTCAGAGGCTTCACCAGAGTGTCAGAGACCATGTACCTGGATTAAAGGAACAGGTAAACCACGGAGAGGCCAGCCTGGCCCCTACAAGCCTGCGAGAAGATCCAGGCTGCCACTTTCCACCCACACCTCTCCCCGAGGCAGGAGGGGGCTAAGGAAGGTGACAGAGAGAGGAGCCCCCCATCCTAGGTGCGCTCAGCATCCGGGCCACTCCTCCTAGGACTTGCTGCAACAGACTGTCCCCTGGTCTGCTGGGGGGGAATCCATGGCACCAGGCCTGGATTGGGACATCCAAGGATAAGGGTCCGTCTTCTCCTGGAGACTGGGCTGGCCCCTGTGTGTCCCCAGGCCCGCAACCTGCCATCCACTTAGGCAGCCTTGGAAGTACCATGTTTCCACAGGCTGGAACAAGGTAGCCGTTCTTGCTGACAAGCAAAGGATGTCTCTCTTCATACGGGGCCTGAGAAGGACACACAGACCTTGCATCTGAAACAGCGATCCTTTGTCACAAGCTGCTGGGCCAGTGCCGCGCAAAGCCGTTTCTTCTTCTTCACAAAAAAACTATGAAGCAGGGTCTTTTCCCAACGTTCATAGCTAATATCTTCATTTTCCAGAGGAAGAAAAAGAGGTTCTGCAAGATCAAACACCAGATAATCCAAATATCTATTGTTATTATTAAATATAAATATATTTTAATGTAAAATATAATACAGTAAATATAAATATCATTATTTACTATTAAAATAAACAAGCAATACTATATTATTAACATTATTAGTAATAATATCACTGATTAATAATTCAATATAGATTATACTTATTAATGTGGGCTCATTTTAACATCCATACTACTTTATTTTGTATTGATGAATTAATTATAATTAATTACTTATTGCAAATAACATTCATAAGAGCTAATAGTGATAATAACAAGATTGCAGCTAATAGTTATAATTAACAATATTTTATCTTGCCATTACCCAGCCATGGACTGTGTGTTGTGCTTTAATTTTCTCATATAATCTTTATACAACCTTCTAAGATGGAGACCACTGTCACTGCTGTTTTGTGGATGAAATCTTCAGGGGCTAAGAACTTACCCCAAGTCCCACAGCAAGGAGCTCGCTAGGTCCTCGGAGGACTGGAATTGGGATCCAGGCTTCTCTGATAGAAAGGTCACGTTTTCTCCTTGGTTTCAGGGCTCTGGGTCCTCACTGTGCCGCTCACGTTAACACCCCCGAAAACCTACACATTCTTGGCGAGTTGGCTTTGTGGAACCTTCCAAGGATAGTGAGGGATGGGCGGTTTCAATGTCTCAGAAGCGTGGAGCCACTGGGGCCGTTTCTTCAGGCCAGAATCTTGCCAACGTCCCCCACTCTCCCCCATGTCTTCTGAAACTTGAGTCAGCAGCTGAGCAAAGCCACAAAGACAGTCCCAGGAGGTGTGGTGTGACCAGGAATAAACACAGGCAGGGAACATTCGAACCAAAACGCACTGAAACTTGACAGCCAGGACATGCCAGGACACGCCAGCTCCTGGCTCATAAAGGTTGCAACTTTTATTGTGTGCGTTCAGTCCCTTGGTTAAAATACTACTATGAAAATTATACCACCTGCTGACATGACTGGGGTTCCCTGCTATTTGGGGGTACGGCACTATGCAGGCTCGACTGAGGGAAAGGGCTGGGAAACCACAGGCAAATGGACATTTTCTTGCCCTTGAAGGGAGGAGATGCAGGGTAGGGTTAAGGGGTGGAATTTCCCTGGCTCATTCCATGACGCCAAGACCAAGGTTAGAAATGAACTGAACCACCTTGTAAAAAGCATTATATATAAAGTCATCTGTTTACCCCGGCCGCTGCTGTCACAGGCCCGCGTTCCTATCAAGGGTTTAAAGCAAACACTGTGAGCAGCTAGCAGCTAAAAGAACAACACAGTTTCTGATTCTCTCCTAAGACCCGATTCACTTACAAAATGGGCTTATGAACTTAAAATTATGGGAGGTGGGGAGGGAGCGGGAAGACAAGAACCCTTTTATTTAGCATATTATTCACAATGAAAATTGGCACAGAAGCCAACCACATACATTAACATAGCTTGGGCAAGTTTAAAGCTTATGAATACATTTCTGTGGAAAAATGTGAATATGGAAAATCCCCTCTCTTATTTTGCCCTTTCCAAAAAAGCAATGAGTTCTGGGCTCCATGTGTATCTGTAACCTCACTTAGAAACCGGGGAATGCCAAGTGGGACTGACTGGGGGAGCCCGGGCTGAAGGGAGCCCAGGGTCTGCTACCTTGGAAACCAGAGGAGAGGAAGCGGGGAGGCCCAGGACTCTCTTGCAAGTCAGATTTCCTCCCGAGTCACAGCGGGGAAGCCCAAGAGAAGAAGCTGAGGTTCTCAGTGTCTCTCTGGCGATACGGGTGTCTGCTGGAGGAGAGGCATTATAATCAGAAGAAGAGAGGGAGTGAGATCTGTTTCTAATCATGCTTAAAATACACCAATTCAAAGGGAAGTTATAGTTAGAGAATTGTACACAGCAGTAACCAGGAGTCTGACGTGGCGATCTTGTAGTGGAATTTTATTCATAGAGTGTTTCCTTAAGGACCCTGTTAAGTATTAAGAAACAAGGTAATTCATCCTCCTCAAAACTGTCCTGAGGATAGAGGCGTCTGCTGATAGTTCTTCTTGTTTCAGTTATTTTGTGGGCTCCCATGGACGCTTTGCCTGACAGCTTCCCTGGAGAGTGAGGGATTTAACTACTCATTCACAAACAGGGGAAACAGTTGAGAAATAAACAGGCTAAGGAAATTGTCCACAACTACAGAGCAACATCTGTCAGTACATCTATCTGCCTGCCATCCATCCATCCGACCCATCCACCCATCCATCCATCCATCCACCCATCTATCCAACAAAAAATTTATTGAAGGTCCAAAGGGCCCTTGCCGATGCACATGTGAAGGTCTATAGAAGCCCTGGGGAAAAACTTACAATTTCTGAAACTCTTTAGCTTAGCCTGGAGAGCTAGAGCAGAGTTGGTTTGGTGGAAGAGGCAGAGTGTGCAAAGGCCGTGAAGTAGGGAAGAAATAATTTATGAACCAAGTGAAATGCAAAGTAGACAGACTAGACAGACAGACAGACAGATATTATATATGCAACCACTTTGCTGGAAATGTTCAAATAAGCAAGTCTAACAATCAGAAAACAATTGATACATTTCTAGGAAGCACTCAGCAGGTAATTATTGAGCACCTACTCTGTGGCAGACTCTGTACCAGGCCCTGGGAACACAGATAAGCTCTTTCTATGCTCACATCTGCTCCCAGTCCAGCTATGAAGGAGGCACATAACATTGTATCCTCATTGTGGTAAGCACTGCAAGCTCTGTGAGAGCTGTTGGCGGAGAACACGGCTGGTCTGCAGGCTCAGAGAGGAAGAGGCACGTACAAAGGCCCTGTGGTAGGACCCGGCTTCTGAGGAAACATCTGAAGGCCAGTATGGCTGGAGAGGTCGGTCATCTAAGGACTCAAAGGCTATGCTGAAGGCAATGTAAAGTCACTTACAGCTTAAAACAAGGAAGACTCTCTCATATTTACTTTGTAACCTACGCTCCTGGTTTCTGGGAGTAGAAAGGCAATCATTCAGGCAAGGCAGTGGGGGCATATGAATTAGGACCTTGCAGGTAAAGAAGGAAAATCTGAGAGATGGGCTTAAAAGCTGTATGGAGAAGAAGGTGCTGCAGGAGGGAAGGAAAGCGGACCCTCTCCCTGGGAAGCAAAGCAAGCAGATGCCTCCCCCCGAGGCTGCTGGAGGCAGCGTGAGTGTGGCAGGGGTCAGGGTGGGAACAGGGCAGAGGGAGGCCCCTGCCAGCAGGGGGCGTGGGTGTGGCTGGGCTTTTTTTCTGAGTCTAGCTCCCCATCCAACCAAGAGGAGAGGAGATTTAAACTAGCTTCCAGAATGTCAGATATGTCCGTGTGCATTCTTATCTTTCCTGCAGACTAGGTTTTTCCATTCTTTTTGTGCTGTGACATTTTTAGTCCTTAAATTCAAAAATGGAAGAAAGAAATGGGAAGTCGTTGATATTGGGAATTACTGTTTCTCAGGTCCATTTGAAACGAAATTCAGCAAAGACACTGATTAATATTAAAAGACTACATTTCAAAGATAATATGAAAATTATTTTCAACTTAATTTTTGAAAATCACAAAAAATAAGAGTTCTGGTGGCCTGAAATCATAGTGCCGTTCCCTTTGGCCCAATCACAGACGCCATAGCTTTTCAGAGACTGCAAGCTTCTCCTTGCATGCACATGGGAATATGACCTGACGGCCACCACTGCCCGTACTTGAGATGTCACTCTGCCTGTGGGTCACCCATCACTGCCTTTATTGTAGGAAGTCAGCAATTACTTTGGATTTTTTGTTAATGAGTTTCAAAAATGGCTAATCAGCATCCTTTAAATGATTAAGAAGTTGGGTCTGGATATCATATCGTATGAATCCGTCACAATTTTACTCAATTTAGTGTACAAATTTGGCAAGTGATTTGTTTTTAAAGTAGAGCCAATATCATGTTGTCAATCTGTTACTCAAAGATTAATTCTGACCATCACTTCTTAGAGCAAAATGGACCAATATCTCTAAAAGGAAATAATAAGATAATGATAAGTTTATGGATCTCATAACCACCTCCAAATATCCCAGGTTGCTTGTGTGTGTGTGTGTGTGTGGAGGGGCGGTTATAGGAAGAAGGTAGGTAGGCAGAGAACAGAAGGTGGTTCTTGTTATTTTTCAAAACCAGTTCATCTTTTCTAATGAGTCATATCCCTGTGTCTAAGCCAAGTTCTTCCATGTCCCCACTGGCCTCGGCTTTGGGAATCCTGGCTATGACTCATGGGTCACAATCCTGAAGACAGAGTCCTATATTTCTCCAAAAACAATTTACACCCCTCAGCCTGTGATGCAATGATACAACTCTGTATAAATCAGTGGGAGCTTTTATGGGTTGACTAATATGTTAACACCCTGTGATCCAGGAACGAAGTGGCCTAAGTTGTTTTCTGTTTTTTTTTTTTTTTTTGGCCGGGGCGTATAAATTGTGTCTCAAGCAGCGTTCAAGAGTTTTCAGTGTCTTTTAAGATGATGTGGCAGAATGGGACAACACGTGAACGATTAATACGCTTGACTTTGTGCAACGCTTAACCATGTGTTGGAAAAAGATCGATTTCTGTGCATTTACATCAGCTCTCAACTTTCTGCCATCATTCTTGGAACTGCAAAGCACCATCCCCAGCTCCCGGGACAGGAACTAGAAATTATAAATCTCTGAACTTCATGACTTGTGAACACAACGTCAATCACCTTCAGTTTCATTTGAAGGACTGAGTGAAATCCTTATAATACTTTTTTTCCTAACACTAAAATTTCAGCTTTGCAATGTTTGTTACCCAGTCTATAGGCTGCCAGAACCACTTCTCGGCATCTTAATAAGTTCTTTTTTTTATATTTATTTTTGGGGGGGGGTCATTAGGTCTATTTATTTATTATTAGTTATTTTTTTATTTTAATCCAGGACCTAGTGCATGCTAAGCATGTGTTCTACCACTGAGCTATACCCTCCCTGCCTCTTAATGAGTTCTTAACAGAGGCCAACCAATATCTTTTAGTATTATGAAGACAGATAGGAAAACACCATTTGTACGAAAAAAAAAATGCAAAGAAACAAAATCTTAAGACACAAACTCTTTTCAATTCAATAGATCTCTTATTAAATGGTTAGAGCTTTGAAACGAACCCTGAACGGCAAATGTGTGTTCTACAGTAAATTACAGTGCTGGGGCCACTGGGTTGAAAAAGGTACTAGTTCTGAGGAGAAAATGACCAGATGGATTTAGTAGCATCTGACACAGGCCCAGATTTGGAGAGTAGTGGTTTTAGCGCCATTCACCTGCCATCCACGTCCAACTTCCCAAACCAAAATACTAAAAATTATTGTACTGTAAATAAGATGAAATGCAATACTAACATAACACATTATCTAACGTATTCCCATTGCCATAAGTACTCTGTGTTCTTCCTTGTTTAAGAAAGCTTCAATACCAAAAATCAGAGAAGCTGACCGGTGAAGGTCATCTTGACACCAGACACTTAAGTTCTCTCACCCGGAAGCCCTGTGGCTTCGACATTCAGCGCGTGTCAGTGACTTCCTAATGTTTATTCCTTCGGACCCAGAATCCTTCCTGAGCTCTGGATTACATTTTTCAGCTGTTTATTGGACATCTTCATCCCCAAAATGGCGAACTCAAGAAAAAAAAATTAATACTCTGAAAAGATTCATCTTTGGACATTTTCTAGTCCATTCATGGCCTCATTGTGAATCCAAGCTGGAACCTTACAGTTATTCTTATATTTCTTTCAACTATTTCACACACTCAGTCACCAAATCCTAGTGATTTTAACACTTGACGTCTGTCTGTGGATTAAATCTAACACCTTTTCATTTGGTACTAGTTTTCTATGATTGCATGACCAATTACCCAAAAATCAGCAGTTTAAAATACCCCAGTTTATTATGTCACAATTTTCCTTGGTAAGAAGTCCAGGAATGGGTTAGCTGAGTCCTCTGGGTAGGGTTTCACCAGCTGCGTTCTCATCTGAAGGCTCTGGGCAGGTATCTGTCTCCAGATTCTTTCAGGTTGATGACAGAATCTCGTTCTTTGTGGTTATGGAACTGAGATCCCATTTTCCTGGTGGTGGTCAGCTGGGGGCTTGCTCTCAACAATTTGAGGCCCATGCTTCATGCTTCATCTTCAAAGCCAGCAGCGGAGAATCCCCCTATATCAAACTCCTCTCACACTTGGACTCTCTCTCACTAGGAAGACCCCAGTCCCTTTTTATGACTCAGCTGATTAAGTCAGGCTCACTCGAGACAGTCTCCCTTTCTTAAAGTCAGCCAATCTGGGACCTTAATTATTTCTGCAGAATCCCTTCAGAGCAACACTGAGATAAATGCTTGATTGAATACCTGGGAGAAGGTGGGTGTACACCAAGGCACGCGGATTTGGAGGGATTATGGGGGTAATTCTGCCCTCCACATTTTCCAAGGTCACTGCTTTAGTTGCGGCCCTGACAATTTCTGTGTCGACTATTACTATGACCATCTGACTCTGCCTTGGACTGGATTCTCTCCAAAGCAGAACGTGAGATAATGCGATGAGTATGGGTGGCTTATTTGCAAGGTAATCCCGGGAAACACTCATGAGGAAGCGACGGAGTGAAACAGAAAAGGAAGAAAACCAACACAAGGTATTGTTGTGGGGCTGTGTTACCGCTGTGAGTGACTGGGGTTCAGCGCCACTGCTAAGTATGAGGAAGCTGGGGTATCCATCTCCCAACTTCCATCATGGTGGCTTGAGAGTTGCTCCCACTTGTGCAATAAATGATCCCTGAAATTTTTTCTTCTTGTCTAACTAAAAAAAAAAAAAAAAAGATCTGATCCTGTCACTCCTCTTTCTAAAAATATCTATGTTTATACAGCCAACCAATATTTATCTTGTTTGTTGCAAAATACGACATGCAGTGCCGTATGATGGTCACTGTGGATTCGACAGTGAAAAGACAGCCACGTAGGGAGCTTATAATTGGAATGATCCAAAAAAAAAAAAAATTCCAAATTCCTTAGCCTAGACTGGGTCTTTCAAAATCTGATGTCAAACTGTTTTGGCAGTATCTTCTCTAATCTGCTTCATTTAAATTAGCCTCTATTCAGGCTACCCAAAGTTCTCAGTGTTCTTGGAAAATTTTGTGCTCTTTCATGGTTTCATCAACTTTGCTCAACCTAAAATGTGTTTCCCTTCCTCCCTTCCAGGGAAACTCCTATAAAATACCTGAATCCAAATCTGCTTCCTCTGTGCACTGTTCTAATACCTCGGCCTCAGTAACATCTATCGCTCGTATTACTTACAACTCGGGGCCCGTTGCACAGGAGGGACTTCTGGAATAAATGCATCAAAAACCATGAACAAGTAAAGTAATATTAGATTGTATTCTTTCCAACATGAAGAATTGTTTTAAGATTACTTTTTGTTTCAGATTTCCATATATGTCATTGTTCTTGGTTTCGTTTCACTTTTATCTATCTAGATAGATAGATTATGGAGATAGGTAGATAGATAAAAGGAAGATAGATAGATAGATAGATAGATAGATAGATAGATAGATACAGAGATACAGAGATACAGAGATACAGAGATACAGAGATAGATACAGAGATAGATACAGAGATACAGAGATAAATAGGTAAGAGATGGATAGACATACATCTATGAATAGGGAGTTATCTATACAAAGAAGCCAAGTAGTAATTTTAAGGAATAATTTTTAGTTGGTTTTTGATATTCTAGGATTCAATACAAGAGCTACCAGGTCAATGTGTCCTTAAGGCTGTTTTTGTGGCTGTTGTGTTTGTTTTTTGTCCTATTGAGGTATAATTGACAAATAAAATTATATGTATTTAAGATGAACACCTGAATGTTTTAATATACCTATACGTTGTTAAATGACCCCTACAATCAAGCTAATTAACTATGTGAGATGATCCATCATCTCACATAGTTACCTTTGTGTATGTGGTTATGTGTGGTGAGAACATTTAAGATCCACCCTCTTAGCAAATTTCAAGTGCATATTATAGTATTATTATAGTATTGTTAACTGGAGCCACCATGCTGCACATTAGATCTCCAGAACTCATTCATCTTGCATAACTGAAACTTTGTACCCTTTGACCCACATTCCATCTCTCTCATCCACCAACCCCTGGCCACAACAGTTCTACTCTGTTGCTTCTATGGTTATTTTAAATTCCACGTATAAGTGAGATCATGTGTTATTTGTCCGTCTGTGACTGGCTTACTTCACTTAGCATAGTGTGCTACAGGTTTATTCATGTTGTTGCAAATAGAAGGATTTCCTTCTTTTTTAAGGCTGATAATAATCCATTATATATACCACATTCTCTTTGTCCCTTACTTCGTGATGACACTTGGGTTGTTTCCATAGCTTGGTTATTGTGGATAATGCTGCAGTGACCGTAAAGGTGAGGAGATCTCTTTGAGATACTGATTTCATTTCCTTTGAATAGAAAACCAGAAAAGGAATTCAATACTGGATCATATGGTAGTTCTATTTTTAATTTTTTGAGGACTCTCCATACTGTTTTCTCCAACCTGTTTTCCAAATTGGCTGTACCAATTTACATTCCCACCAGCAGTATACAAAGGTTTCATTTTTCTCCACACTCTCATCAACTCTTGCGATCCCTTATCTTTTTGAGAATAGCATCCTAACAGGTGGGAGGTGCTATCTCATTGTGGTTTTGACTTGTGTTTCCTCAATGATCAGTGATGTGGAGCACTGTCTCCAAGTCTGTTGGTGTATCACATGTCTTCCTTCGAAAAATCAATTCTTTCCTATTTTCAAATCAGGTTATTTGTCCTCTAGTTACTGAGTTCAGTGCCTTATATATTTTGGATATTCACCCTTACCAGATATATGGTTTGCACATATTTTTCTCCCATTCCATAGTTGCCTTTTCACTCTGTTCATTGTTCCTTTGCTGCATAGGAGCTTTTTAGTTTGATGCCATCCCATTTGTACTTTTTTGCTTCTGTCACTTGTGCTTTTGGGGTCCTATCCAAAAAAATTTATTTCCCAGACCACTATCAAGAAGCTTCTTCTGTGTTTTCTTCTAGTAATTTTACTGTTTCAGGTCTTATACTGAAGTCTTTAGTCCATTTTGAGTTTATTTTTGTATGCAGTGTGAGATAGGAGTCCAAATTTATTCTTCTGTGTGTTGATATCGAATTTTCCCAGCATCATTTATTGAAATGACCGTCATCTCCTATTGTCTGTTCTTGGCAGCCTTGTTGCACATCAATTGATCATAAATGGATGGATTTATTTCTGAACTCCCTATTCCGTTCCATTGGCCTATATGTCTATTTTATGCCAGCACCATCTTTTTTGATGTAATATAATTTGAAATCAGGAAGTGTGATGTTTCCAGCTTTGTTCTTCTTGCTCAAGATTGCTTTGACTATTTGCAGTCTTTTGTGGTTCCATATGAATTTTAGAATGTGTTTTTCTATTTGCTATAAAGAAGGCCAGTGGGATTCTGATAGGGTTGAACTGAATCTATAGTTCACTTTGGGTTGTGTGGATATTTTAACAATGTTAATTCTTCCAAACCATGAACAGGGAATGTTTTTCCATTTATCTGTGTCTTCTTTCATTTCCTTCATCAATGTTTTATAATTTTCAGTGTCCAAGTCTTCTACTTCTTTGGCTGAGTGCATTTCTAAGTATGTTTTTGTGGCTTTTGCTATTGTAAATGGGGTTGTTTTCTTGATTTCCTTTTTAAATAGTTTGCTGTTTGTGTATAGAAACATCACTGATTTCTGTATGTTGATTTTGTCTCCTGCAACTTGGGTCTGGTTTTAAAGCTGAAGGTCTTGTAGACATTGGGGGTAGATAAGCTCTGCCAAGTTTTAAATTTTATGCCAATAATATCCCCTTTCTTTTGACAAATAATCTTTTCAACATATCTTCGCATGTTTTCTTTGTTTTTTTTTTTTTTCTTTTCTTCCTAGACAAAGTATTTGGGAGCATGTTGATAAGTATCCCTGACTTAAAAGGCTATATATTTTTTTAAAACTAGCTTTATTCCTGTGAAGCCTCTAGCACATTGCAGACATAAGTAATTTCTGTTAAACGATATGAAGCCATTTAAAATCACAGTGGGCCCATATACCAAAAGATGCATTTTAACCAAAAATGCCCCACATTCACTCTACCACTGCAAATAAACTTGAGGACTCAGAAATTTGAGGTACATAGTTGGGATTCCTTTTGTTTCCCTTGAGTCCCTCTTGGTTCAAGAAAACTGCCAATTCTAGAAATATTTCTCTTACTTGAAACTCTCCTTTTAATAACTGTTATTGAGTGCCTATTATAAGCTAAGTACTGTGCTGTGCATTGAAGTTTCAATGATAAGAAGATTGAAAGAAATGCACTGAGGAAGAAATGTTAATTACTTTGCCTCAATAAATATTCTACCCAACAGGCCTGACTAATTTGCTAAATTCAGCTGGGAAAGGCCTGACTTAGTGAGGCTTTATACTTACCTGGTAATGGCTAATTTTTAGATATCAGATAATTCAGAGGCCTATGTTCCCAATACTGAAAGAATACTTTCCTGGGTTAAACAGGCAAGCTCAAGGTCTCCCAGAGGTCAAGAAAAGCTTAAGATACATTCTTTTTTTTTTTTTAAGTCCCTATAATACTAAAAAAAAAAAAAAAAAAAATTATATGTTATCATTTCATTTGAAAAACCTGCAAAATATTTCAGGTATTTACCTTGAATTGGTAACACTTTTAATTAAAAATACAATGCAATATGATAGTGACAGTCATAAAATTGGTATACGTATTCATAAATAATATTACTTCACAGTTCATTAGAGGTTAAATGGTTCTGAGGAAAGGACACATGTTAAAGCCGTAGAATGAAGATCTTTGGATTCACCTTTGACCTCTACAGCAGTACTCCTGTGTGCATGACCTCCTTTGGAGAAAACGGCAAAAGATTTATTTATGCACTCACTTGAACACCAAAAGCAGAAATGTGAGGTTTCACCAAAGGGCCCAGTGACGTCCCCTTGGAGAAAAGAGAAGAGTGACCGAGGTCCTGGAGTCACCGTCACCCAGGAGCCTGGCACACATGAGGAAGGATGCTTTACTTCAGAACTACTCCCTGTCCTTGAGAACTAAGGCAGACTTTCCTTTCCTCACCCACAGACCCAAATCCTTCCTGCCATTAATCACGACAACCCCTTTTGATGTGAATAGAAAGTATTCTATTACCACTTAAAAACCAGTACTCTGGGCTTGCGACACATAAAGGTGATTCCCAATCAGAGGAGAATGTAATACCAGGCTTAGTGGGCATGAGACAGATATGTGGGAGTGAAACAAGGAAGGATAGGAGGGGGAGAAGGAAAGAGGGGGAAGAGAGGAAGGGGGGGAGGGAGGAAGGAAGGAAAGGAGGGGAGGAGAGATGGGGGAGGAGAGATGGGGGAGGAGAGATGGGGGAGGAAGAGGAAGTCAAGAACGTGATTCCTCAAGGAAGAAGGGACAGGAGACCTTGCCTCCCAGACAGAAGCAGAAAGGTGCAAAATCTCCAAGGGCCTTTCCAACACAGACGTTGAATCTCTGGCTTTAGTCCTTCCCAACAATGAAACGATAGGAGAATTCAGGGCCCGGGCACTGCTCCGGCATAACTGTGGACAGATTTTCCCCCATATGTTTACAGAATTCCGAAAGGACAGAAATAGCCATTGAGCTCTAAGCAGTTTTTGTAAAATTACCCTCGCTCTGAGAGGTTTTCATTCTACCCTGGGGACTCTTTGGTGAAATCTAAATAAGTGGAAAGATTCAGCTATTTTGGAGTTTTCCTTGTGCTAAATAATATTCTGTAGATTGGATTAAAAGCAGAAAAAAAATGTAGATATTTTCACATTCACATAAATCAAAATGGCTGAATGTTGAAAAACAAACAAAAAAGGGCCCTCAGGCTGAAACCAATTATGGAAATTCTTAGCCGAAAGGGATAATTTATTAGATCATTTATAATGAGCACAACGAGCAAGTGAAAACTGGTGTCCCTGACCTCAGCTACCACAAACACTACGATGTTTTCTATTTATAAAAATGATCACAATAAGGTTTGTGGAGGCTCCGGGTGGGAGGGGCGGGCCGAAGGGTCCACAAGGGCCCTGCCTGACCCGCCCTGATCCCGGAGACGGTAGCTACACGGTCTCCGTGGTGACAACTGTGGATGGCTTTTCTTTTTCCCTTGACTCCATTCATTGATTTCATGGGCTTTTAGGAGATTATTTTTTAAACTGATTAATTTGCAAAAGTAGAATGAGAAAACCCTCTTGACCTGGATGGTTCCCCCTTGTTCTCCAGATAGCAGCTCAAACATTACTTCCTCACAGAAGCCATCTCTAAGCATAAACGCCCAGCAAAATCAAGCTAAATATTATGCATGATGGTCCCCAATCACTTTCTGTCTCTCTCTTAGACTGGAATTCCCAGAAGCCCAGAAACAATATCTATTCCATTCAGCATGATAGCCCCACACCTAACCTTTGGTGGGTACTCAGCTAACATTTGTTGAATGACTGAGTAAAGGAAAGCAAACCAACCCTAAACATCTACATAATATAATTGCTTCATTAGAAAGATTCTGATGGCAAGTTACAGAATGCCCAATTGAACTCAATAAGATGCCCAGAGGTAGATGTTTCTAGAGTGGTAACTCACCCACATCAGGGCACTGAATCGACTTCCCTGGGTTTTTCCCTCATTGTCACAAAATGGCTGCCACAATGATGAGCACTCATCCTCAAATAACTGGGGTTAAAGCCACTAAATAGAGAGACAAGAGATCACTTCTCAAACATCAGTCTCTTATTAAGAAAGAAAATCTTTCTTCAGAGATCTTCTGACCAGACTTCTTCTTCAGTCCCCTTTGGCCAGGATATGATCACATATCCTTAGCCTATCTGCAAGAAAGCCTGAGAAAACAAGAGTCTGGCATTTTCCATATCCATAATAAGGGGAAGTTTCTGTGAGCAAGAAGGAAGGGTAGGCAAAACTACTGGGCAGCAATCAAGGGTCTGCCAGAGCACCCTATGACTGTATTCTTTACTCACCATTGTTTTAAAAAATATGTCATTAAAATGTGAGCTTTGTGTGCCCTAAGAACATAGGAAGGACACGTTCTACACACAGCCTTTCCTGGCCCAAGCATGCAGGGAAGCAGGAGAATCCAAAAATGATTCATGAAGTTACAACCAATGTCCAATAGGCAAATAACCCTGTCAACATGATGACCTTGAAGATGATTTTGAACTCTTATTAGATCAGAGAAATGTGCAGAAACGTATCCTGTTTTGTCTTGCCATCTTTTGGCTGATGTTATTTAACTGGTGGTGGCTGTGCCTTAGTGACTGTCATTACAGCAAAATGGTTTTGCTGGATCTGGAGAAGTAGTGTACCCTGCCCTTGTTAGTTTTTTTTTCATTCTCAATAAATGTAAAAGTTGCTTTCAAGGACCTACCAGATCAACCAAAACCCTCAGGGAGCACCATTAAGTAGACATTGTTTGGAGAACCAAGAGGAATACGGGCTTTTATTTATGTGCAGATGCTGAAGACAGATCTCACGTCTTTTACTTCCTCTGTCCTTTTAGCTCTATATCTAAACCTGGTTTAAAAATTCCTCAATTAGCTGCAAAGTGCTGAAAGATCCTGTTACAGCTTTGTTGCAGGAACTGGACAGAGCTGGGAATAGAAGGCAGCCCATACCATTGACTTGGAGATGAAGGATGAGTTCCTTCTCCAACTCAGAACGATAGGAACATGAAAGCTCCACTCAGGTTTTCCCAGACCCGGAAGATTAGTCAGTCCACTGTTCCTTGGAACCATTAGTCAGATCGGTGAATTCATTCCTTGGTGGGAGCTCAAACCAGCCTTGTCCAGTCGCTGCAATCCTGAGCTCTCCTCAGCACAGGACATCCTAACTTACTGTGTTCCCCAGGATCACCTGACATTCTGAGCAACCCTCTGGATAATCTACCTGGTGGTTTGGTATTACAGGAAATTCTTGGTCTCTTTTGTGACTCCTTCACAGGAAAAACACGTCCACTGTGCTGTTAAGGCTTTTTTCCTAGTCGCATCATGACCTACCGTACATTATCTTCTCTTCAACTCATTTCCTGTATTTACAAACCTTGCTAGTTTCAAAAGTTTAAAACTCTGTGTCTCGAAGAACACCCCTCCCTTTTCCTTCCCTCCTGCCAGGCCCCATACACCAGGCCTCTCTTGCCTTTGCAGTGATCTGCACGTTGCTCTGTGATTGATACAATCAGCCTCTCACGACACTCCCATGAGTATCAGCGGAGGATGCGTTGCTCACGTGCGTAAACATTAGAGATGGCAGCAGTCCTTTTGAAAATTTGAAAAAGGTTCCATTTTGAGAACTTGGCATTTCCCAAAGTCGCTGAAAATGTTTGATAGAATTAAAGCATATTAAACGTTAAAAAAAAAAAAGGAAAAGGTAGGCAGTGCATTCCCTTGTGTGGTCCAAAGGCCATCTGCCGCAAAATTAGCTGAGGAGCTGGTTATGAAATTGCAAATTCGTGGTCTTCTTAAGTGTACTAAGTCAGGCTCATAAGCAGTGGGGTTTCAAAAAGTGTGTTTTTGGAATCTTTCTTTTTGTCTTCTTCTCAAGGTGATTCACATACATCCTTGAAGAACTGTTAGCATAAGGCATTTCGCATCTATCAATTTCCCCAATTCATCAATCAGCCTGAAACAGAGGAGGTGAATGGGTCATCAAAATGTGGCAAAGGGAAGGTGTTAGTTTCGAGACACAGTTCAGGTCATGGCTGTCACTGAAAGCATCCTTGTGCCATGGACCTCGTTGGCAGACTGGGGAAGCCATGATACATCCCTTCTCAGATTAATGTTGTCAAAAGCATGAAACAAAACATATGCGATTATAAAGAAAATTAATTATATTAAAGTGTAATCCTATCTATGGGACCCCTTGGGGACTCTGTGAACACCAGATGAAGGATCCTCGCGCCAAGGGACAAAGTAATTCAACTGCTAAGTGGAAACGACAGATCAGATTGGGTTAGAAGCTATCTGAGGCTTGCAGCCTAAGTTAGGATTCATCTCGGCAGGAGAATCTAAAAGCGCTTCATAGAGAAGAGGCGTTGAAGATGAGAACAAGAGTGTTTAGGGATGGAACCCTCCGCAAAGGGGTAAAACACATACCCCGTCTCCTCTGTCTTCTCTTTCTCCCTTAACCTGCATACAAACAAAAAATACTCTTCCATTTTGAAAGTCTTACCTTGGTCCTACATCTCCCTCTAGCTATCGTGCTCGCTGTCTCTTTTTTCTTAGTGAAATATCTAGAAGCCATCTACACTTCACTCCCCTCTCGCCGAGGATCTGCCTTCTGTCCCCATGTCACCATTCCTGTTGTTTCTGCCAAAGTCACCAACCTCCAACGCTGCTGACCACCTGCTCTGTTTACAGTCTACTAATTTAACTTCCCGGCTCCCCTCTCCCTGGCTTTCTCACCAGCCAGATGCTTCTTTCTGGGCTCCTATTTCTCCATCATCCCGAAAATGCCTCTCATCACCAATCTGTCCTCAATCCTCTTTCCTTCACTTTCTTTCCACCGTCATCTGGCCTCGTCACCCCCGCCCCGCCCCGCCCCGCCCTGCCCGGGTTAGGTCTTCACCTTTATCACTGGTTTACTGCAGAGTTTGCCCTAACTCACCTCCCTGGCTTCTGCTTCCTCATCCATCTGCTCTCTACCTGCTCTCTAGGTGAAAGCATCTCTCCTTCTTTGGAGCTGACCCTTCTCTGGTTTCATAACATTGTTTGCCTTACTTTTTTCCGCCAAATGCCCTCTTGGAAGCCACTGCTGTCTAGATGACATATCTTTCTGTGTGTCCTGGTCAATTATCTCCCCTTCTAGACTATAAGTTCCTGGAGAGTTCACAGGACTTAGCCTACCTGGGTCCTTTCTGTCCATCCTCCCATCACACATACAGAAGAACTCAAACATTCTTCATCAAATTAGGGAAGTTGCCTTAAGGAAGAAAAGGACCGATTTGAAAAATGAAAGCATTGAGCAATCTATCTACCAATCTGTGGATAACCACAAACTACTACCACACATTCTCTGCCTGTCTAGACAATAAATGCTGTGAGGATGTTTATACAATGATACAGAGTAATAAAGGACCTGGTAGAGAGAAAAAGATGTTCAGCTAATCATGTCTCGCATTTCAGCATGGTAAAATAAAAAAAACCCCGAATCGCCTATCAGCTGCTAAGAGCCAAGGTTCATCTCATTCATTTACCATTTTATTCATTCATTCAACACATAATTTTGAGTGTCCTCCACATGCCAGTATGCCAGGCACTGGGAATTCAGCAGTAAACAAATATCCACAGATCCATCCTCACAAAACCAAGAGTGTGATGGGAGAGGCAGACAGTAAATAAATACATGCTTATAAGCTGTGAGAAATGCAGGAAGGAAAACTTTCTTGAAGGATCGATGGAACAAAGGACAAATACACATTCTATTTCTACAGGGTCTTTGGGTCACTGGAGAGCTGAACTTGCCCTTGTCTGAATCTTGAAGATTTCATTCACCCTCTTTACTGAAGGTTTAAGCTAGAATTAACCCAAGAAGTTAACTCCTTCTCTTCCCTCCAAGTTGGCCTTGACCCTCCAGGGGGAGCACTCCCATGGCATGAGGGGTGCCCGTCTCCCCTGGTCTGGAGTGAGCCTGTCTTTCTTCACACCAACACGACCTTTCATGATCAAACCCACTCACTGACAACATGGCGGGGAAACAAAAAAGGGCTTCTTCTAGCAAAAGACTTTTTCATGGCCCAACATTATTCCCATCCCTTTTCGCATCTCTCTGGAAAACGTCATCACCTCCTCCAGGCAAGTGGCCTCAGGGGGGTTCAGCCCGGTTTTCTTGAGATCCATAGCTATGCTCCTTTTCTTAGAGGTGGGCATGACAGCAGAAGAGAAAGAGTGGTGCTTCCCTGGTCGGTCCCTGGACAGACAGCCAAGGACACTAGGACAGTGTTCTTGCTCTTCTCTTTCCTCCTTCCTTCCATGCTTCTTACTTTCATCCCAACCTCCCAGAATTAGCATATATCACACCAAGGAAAGGACAGAGAAAAAGCAGCAGAAAGAATAAGAAAGGAAGGACGAAAAATTCAAATAGCAAAAGAGAGGTAAGTAGGAAGGGTGATTTTTTCATAGGAAAGAATAAATTGAAGCACTGATGTTGAGATGGAAGGTGTCACCAGCCCACTTCACCCCCAACTATCACTCAACTGAATAAATGATGAACACCTGCTGTGTATCAGGCAATGCGCACAAGTCCTAATATAATAAATGCAAAGAATTCTGGAATTGTTAAGCACATTCTGTGAGCTTGAGAGTGGGTTATTGGCATAGATTCCCCATAGTTGCCCTGATTGATCTGGGCCGGTGGTTTTCCACCTTGGTAGCATATTAAAGTTTTTTTTTTTTTTATTTTAATAGCAATTCCCAGGCCCCACCTCAGAGATTCTGATTTACTGATCTTGGGTGGGCTCAAGGCAACAGTAATTTTTCAAAAGTTGATTTTAATGTGCAGACAGGGCTGAAAGCCATTGGCCGAGGCAATAGGTCAGATCATTCTAAAAGCTATCCAGTCTAGTCTTCCAGAGCACAAAGAAGGACCTCTTTTCTTATACTCAACTCACATTCTGGAGAACACTCTTTGATACGCTGGAAGGAATTTTTCTCCCTCCAACAAGAACTAACCTTGACTCCTAGCATCCCCATACGTCTAAGCTCTCCTGCAGATGCAACGCGTGGACAGTGTCTTCTGTTCAATAACGGGGCTCTCCTTTGGCTGGGTTCCCAGTCAATATCCCTGCACGTCTTCTCCAAGCCCCTCCCTTCACAAACCGTGTCTTTGTAGGACAGCGTGAAATGTCAGTTTCTGTTGGTAATCTACATAATTGCATTACTCAGCCACCAAACCTACTCCTGTAAAAAAAAAGACTTAAGAGATACCTTTTCTCTGAGCCAGAAAGGTGGGACAGTGGCACTCCCTTGGTTGCGGCTGGTTTTGGAAGGAGCCTTTATTTACATGACAAATGTCTCTGAAAATAATCGTCCCACCTCCTTGCTGGGCCTTCCTTCTTGGCGGAGCAGGTGCTCGTCAGGAGACAAAATCTCGCCCTTGATGGTGGAATTGGCACTGCCTTCTAAGTAGGCCAAGGAATTTGGAGCTTGTCTAACCAGAAATTCTTA
Organism: Camelus ferus; assembly: GCF_009834535.1. Lineage (NCBI taxonomy): Eukaryota > Metazoa > Chordata > Mammalia > Artiodactyla > Camelidae > Camelus > Camelus ferus. Next base: position 31,064,967 of record NC_045714.1, read on the forward strand.
CCCACTCCCGAAAAATGCGTATCCTGTCCGTCCAAAGGCTGTTAATTAGCACCTGCTTCTACTTCTGAACTCCTGTGGGATCTGGCATGATGCGCTCGTAGTTCCTCTGATCTGTACCGGCCACTGCCCCCTCGTGAACCAGGGCAGTCACATGATGTGTCACCTGATTGACCAGAGAGGGTGTTACATCCTTGAACCTAGGTGTGACTGCCCAACAAAACCATTAGAGAGTGTGTAAGAAAGGATGCAGCTGGAAATTGGCCAGGAACTGAATCCAATTAACCTGACAGCCATAGATTCCTTCCCTGAAAAACAAGAGCATCGTAGACTATTAAAGCTAAAGAAGACCTTAGAAATCACCTAATCCGGATGTTGTTTACATTAGAGGACTCACTGCCTCTGATTAGAATCAAAAGCAACAGGACTTCTTTCTAGAAAAATGCGTGTACAGAGTTTTCACAAGACTTCAAGAGGCTGGATCACAAACTCCATCAACTGGGCCTATGACTCCCTGTTGAAGAACCCTGATGTAATCTTAACTCCCACCCCGCCTCCCACCAAACACACCTTTTACAGACGAGGACACTGTCCAGAGACGCATGCGGTTCTCCTAAGAGCTCATAGTTTAGTGGCAGAGACACAAGCTCTAAATTCTCATTCTGGTCCCTCAGGACCTACCCAAGACCCCTGTCCCAGCATCTCCTTAGAAAACACTTGGGGGCTTACTTTTTCTGAGACCACTGTCCTTTGTCTTAGGATTTCTATTCATGGGCCTTCCTCTGTCTGTAGGCTGTGCCCATTGGCAAAATGGGCAACCATATCCCTTTGACTGGCAGACTCTTTCTCGGGAGTAACCACTTAACCTATTCAAAATTCTTCCAAGCTTAAAGCCTTGGGGTTGGAGAGCTTTAGAGCCAGGTCTTCACTAGAGCACCACCTGGTGGAGCATTGCAATAAATCCTGCCTAAGCAAGCAGGAGATGCCAATCACGCAGGGAATAAATAGCCTTTACCATTCCTTCCATATTTGATGTCAAGAGACCAGTTTTATCCACTTTTTTTTGCTTAAGAGCATTTTAAAATATCACCAAATAAAACCGTATTCGAAAATTAACTGATTACTCCAAAAAATCAAACTTTTATTTCCTAGCTCTTTACATAAAGTTGATCATCTTGTTCGTCCCTTTAACTACAGATAAATTCCAAAAGCAGGGGCAAGAAGTTTTTCTCTTGGAGTCATGATTGCCAACCTCATTCGGCAAACAGACATGACCTCGAGTTGGTGAGGTTTTCCTACAACACCATGATCGAGAGACAATGGATTCCATTTCTATCTCCACCACATAGGAGCTGCGGCATCTCAGGTAGACCATTTAATTGTTCTCGTCTGTGACATAATCCGAGGCAATGACGGTGGCATTTACTAGCTCGATGACTTGGACACATTATCACTCAAACTTCCTGTATTCCAGTTTTCTCTTTTCTAAAGTAGGAAGACAATAATGCCACTCATCTCTTAAGATTGTTGCAAGGATTTAATTGCATACTTTGTTCAGTTTTGTGACATCTCATGTCCATAGCATGATAGTGGCTTTGTAGAAAGAGCTTATCACAGTCACTGAGACATCTGAAGCGACCGACACACTTTCCCAAAGACACTGGTTGTTGGGGAATGTATGAGATTATACATATCAAGCACTCAGTATAGTACTTTTGTTTATTAAAATTCAATGGAAATAACTTAATGGTTAAAACATAACTTCACAGATTGGAGTATCATGCATCAAATGGGCATAATATTAAGACCTAGAAAATTAGATGTCAGTGAGGGACGGCAACCAAGCAAGAACTATCAAGTTCACCCACTTCCTTTGTAGATGATGAAACTGAGGCTTAGAGGTACTAAGGAACCGTTGAAAGACACACGGCTATGACATGTAGCCCAGAGCACAAGTCCAGGGTTCAAGCTCTCAGCTCTCTCTCTCTTAGCAAGACTGTCAAATGAGAAAGGAAAAGGAAAGATTTTGAAGAGTTAAGTGCACAGGACAAGCCTTTTTATTAGTCAACTTAAATGGGTCTCTAATCTTTGCACGCTGGGCACTACATCTCAGGCTCCAACGATGGGCTGAAAATACCAAATTCTCAAAGCCCTGACCTCAGCGGCCATCAGTCAGACTTTTCCTTCTGGAAAGCCCAGAACCAATACGCATCTCTGCGTGTGGTTGGACCTGTCTGCCCTGGCAACATCAGGGCTCCAGGCCACCCGGCACCATCCCATCTGGGAGCTGGGACCTTCTCAGTGATTGGAAGCTTCACAATCCTAAGACTGGAAGAGCAGCAGACGGAACAGCAAGCCTGGCACTGACACCAGGAATAGAGGATAATTTTCCAGGAAGTTCATGTGTCAAAGCCCTCACGCCGACCAGCCCTTCCCAGCCCTGGGACAGAGCTCAAAAACAGGGGGAGGGTATAGCTCAGAGGTAGAGTGTGTGCTTAGCGTGCAGGAGGTTCTAGGTTCAATCCCCAGTATCGCCACTTTAAACATAAATAATTAATTAAATAAGCCTAATTCTCCCTCTTCCGCACAAGTAAATACATTAAAATGTTTTTTTAAGTTTTATATAGTCTTTTGTTTTGCAAATTTTTCAAAAGAAAAAATATATTAAATCAGGATCAAGTAGGATTCCTGTCTTTTCACTCCAACTCCTGCTCCATCCCCCTTCCCTTGGTGTTAGGTGATGCTGAGTGAGAGTGTGTGTCTTGGCGATCTACCTAAGGGAAACCTGAGCTGAGGATGTATTTAGTGTCGGTTTAGTGGGAAACGGTGAAGTGGGTCACAGTCCCTTTCAGGATGTAAGTACGTTATTGTTTTCTACCCCGGTGTGGGAATGGCCCCCTCAGGGCCTCCCACTGCCCACTGCGCAAACTCATCGGGTGTCATGACAAGAAGGTGCAGGACCCAGGACGTGCACGTCATTTCATAGCATAAAAGAGTCCTGTGGTACCATGGCACATGGCACAGTGGCTTTATGGACAGTGGAAGAGAAACAGGGCTTGAATGCAGGGGGTCAGAAGGCAGTCTGTGGACTTGTGAGGTTGTAAGCGAAGGACTCCATTCTCACTGAGCACTTGTCAAAACGCAAGTTCTCGCCTACCAGAAGACACTCAATTTTCCAGCACATACAATGATATATGCACCTATATAAATTTTCTTTCCTTTTGGATGGGAAGCAAGTAAAATAGAATTTATCAGAATTTCTGTGTTTGCAGGGCACAACCTAGTGGTAGCACTAAAAAGAATGGGTCGTGGCAAGTTCTATGCATTTCATCAATAATAGTGACTAAATTTTGATCAACCATGCTACCCTAAAGATTAAATGATCCTTCTACTCTCTGTACAAAAAAAATTACCAAATCTGTTGCCATATGAAGGGACAATGGACAGAATGTAGCCAAATGTGCAGGAAAAAAAAAAAGTTAAAGCAGTTAATTCAAAACCTTTTGTGTCATTTTGTGTCATTGTACATAAGACATCTCCAGCTTTCTAGCATTTGTCATTTCTGGTGATTTATGTTTTCATTTTAAATAAAATAATAAAATACTTTAAATATTTTTATGATCATTTCTTCCTCTCCTTTGACCCCTGGGAAAAAAAAAAAAGGTTACATGAACTTCAGCTCCACAAAACCTGTATCTGTATTCTGATCGGGGGCAAAGAGAAAGAAAGAGGGTAGGAGGGGGATGTGGGGAGGAACAAAGACAGTTAGAAGGAGGGGAAAGAAGTCCCAGAGGGACAAGAATCGGCCTTGATGGATCAACCAGGTCGAATGTGCTTTGCCCTGTGAGTAGGCCTCTTACCCCGCAAAAGACAAATGACTGTCCATTTTTCCAGTCTTTTCTTTACATGTGATTTTCCCCAGAAGGAAAGGCAGGGGATTCTGGCTGCGAGTTCATTTTGCCAGTTTGTGCCTGGACACTTGAAGACACAGAATAACATCCATTTCGTTTGGCCCACGGGCTGGATGGTCCACAATTAGCCTGCTCCAGGCATTTTCTTTGGTTGACTTTCTCAGGGTAAACAACCTCAAATGCTCCATTAGCTAAGGTTCAGAAAATGTCCCCATCGCTGGGCAAGTCAGTAGGATTACAAGGCATCCCATGAGAAGAGTGGCAACAGGACAACGGCGATGAAGCTGGCAAATTAACAAGCAGACCTTCAAGGCCGTCGCTGTATACAATATCAAGAAAAACATGTAGAGGGGTGATCATGCCTCAGTTTCTCCTGGCTTTGGTCATGTCAACCCATCTCTCAGATTTACTCTGAAGAATAATTTACTTAGTGTGTTTTTTTTTTTTTGAAATTATGCAATGTTCCCTTCCTGAACTCCCCTGTGCTCTTTGAGATGTTACTGGGAAAACAGGATGTAGTTACATAATAAAAGTCTGCACCACCCACACTATTCCACTCTTACTAAGCAAAATTATACATCTGAAGGCTCTTATCTCACGGGAGGAATCTTGTCCATATCATATCGGCTTCACCTGGTCTCTTATCTCAGCTCAAATTTCTCAACTAATTATGAAAAGAAAGAAAAGTCACCTTGATTCTACAAAGTGACCACAAGTCTGGAAACGCTGGCAAAGATGTAATAAATGGTTTGTTGATATTACATGAAGATACATGGTATAATAAAAGATTGTCTTTCTCCCAAATTTATGGCTTTAGTGCTTTAGGGCACTGCAAGAAAATAATAATTCTGCAGCTCCGCACTGCAGCATACAAAGCGTTAACACCGCATGGCATCGGGCTGATGGCAGATTGCAAAGTGTAAGATTTTTCAGATATGAGCAGTCACGGGGTAAAGAAATATGAAAGGGGAGAGGAACTGTCATCCTTTGGCCTGGTGCCAGCATCCCAGACAGTTGCCATATGGGGCTCTGAGTCCACTCAGCAAAGCTCAGTGTCGCTCTGAAGTTCACCGGAGATGAAAGGAATGTCCCGGCTTGATGAGGGAAGGACAGGGAGGTGTCCTTGGGGACTTCTCATTCCATGCCTGTGGCTTCTCTGGGAAGGACAGTTTCACGCTTCATTATCTTCCTTAGTCATGGCTTGTGTGATTGCAAGAAGTGGAAATCCATTCAAACAAGTCAAAGCAAGGGAGTCCTGCTGGGCAAAGCGAATGAATGAACCATGGCTGTACACAACTCCATGGTGAATTCCATGAGCATAACATTAAGCAAAAGATGCCAGAGACAAGTATTGTTTGGACTTGAGGATTTTATTTGTATAAAAACACAAAACTAATCTACAGTGTGACTACTGCAAGGAGGCCATGGGAGGTGACTTGGACAAGATTGGAAGCAATTAGAGATGGAAACAAGTTGTTGGTTCTGGCACTTCTTAAAAGAGAGGTCGTCGGCCAGGAAAGCAGTGCAAGAGCTCTTCCCCGCACCTTCAGGTTTCCTTCCCGAGCCACAGTAGGAAGTGGGGGTGGTGCCAGGTCGCACCTGCCGCCGTGGGGTGGAGACATTTATTACCAGCGCTAACTCCTGCCACTCTTGCCCACCTCCTCTCATTTGTCAATCAAGTCATGAGCTCTGAAAAGGTTCTTTTGTCTTGTGGCCCCTCAAATGCAGTGTTCTTGTTCTGTGAATTTCTCAGAGAAATTCACAATCCAATTAGAGGAAGCAGAAAGTGAAAAAGACAACAAACAGAAGCAAAAGAAGCATAATGGAATAACCCCCTCTTAAGTAAGACAGACTCAATCTGGGAAATTTACACCAGATTGAAGGAAGTGAAGGCTACACACTCAGAGAGAGAGAGATGCAGATAAACAGGTGCTAAGGATCTAGCAAAGATGTTCATAATTCATAAACATTTAATAAGCTTTCAGAGAACACATAAATCACTTATGTAGCCATATCTTCTCTTCACACATGCCTTAGAACCAGTGAGGACATGTAAAGGACTCCATGAAGGCAAATAATGGAAAAGAAAAAGGGATCCTGGAGGACACATGTGGAAGGCAAGAGGTGTCTACAGCTGTGGGGTCCACAGGACCCCAGTGGGCCAGTTAGTGATGGAAAATGAAAGGTACACCAATAATTACATAATCTTCACTGTCAATTGCACGCATGCACTGATGACAGTCAACATTTGCACCAATGCACCCTCCCACATATTATGACCGTAAGTACTTAGTTATATTTGGGTGGGGAATGGTAGACCAGGCGTAAGGGTTGGAGGGTAGAATTTACAGCAGATTGTTTAAATAGCAGCTTAACCTTGGATGAAACACCAGATCAAGGCTCTAGACCCAGTCCTCTGATATTCCACATCCGGAGGTTTTTAAAATCACTAACAGAAAGAGGCTGGGGTGTTAAGAATAGACTCTTCAGAAAGAATAAAGGTTTGGGGGCAGAGAGCAGAAAGCGTAAAGCTTAAGAATGAATATTATAACGAGTAAACTGGGTTATTTAGTTATTTGCTCTTAAATCCTCTCCCCATCCTTTCTCTCTAAACTTTATTTCCTGGACTCTCTTACCAACTGCCTTCTAACTTGGTTTAGTCAATAAAAAGCACTGGGGAGATTAAAGAGCAGAAGGAAAGGGGAAGACAGGGTGTTTCTTCCTTTTTTTTCTCAGTTTCAGCCAGGATTTCTGGCCGTGGCTGTGTCTCCCCCTTGTCTCTGCTTCTACCACGAAGCCTCTTCTATCAATTAGCTCCTGCGGGAGGCTCTGATTCTTGGGCTCCAGTAAGTCTAGTTCTTCCCTTTATCCTTCTGGTCCTACCAGTAATAGCAGCTTCAAGCTGTTGCCTTTGATTGGGTTTTCAGTTCTTCCAACACCATTGTAACTAGTTCCCCACATTAAATTCCTTTGGCAGGAGTACCTTGCATGGCCTCTATGCTCATGACTCAACCATGACTGATACACCAGAAAGTCCTTCTTCTGCTATAGAATGCAGGCTCTTCCCCTACAAGAACTTCCACCAGGAGTAGCTGGAGGAAGGGGGCCATGGATGAAGGCTTAGAATTCCACAGGAACTGTTTTCCAATTTTTAAAGAAAGTTATACAGTGACAGGAGAGGCATCAAAGATCACCAGGGAAAATGACAGACGAGCTGGTAAGAGGACTAAAGGATTCTGCATTCTGCTGTCCACACCCAGAAGAGGGATAGATACCCAGAAGAGGGACAGATACCCAATAAGAAAAACCTTTGGGGGACACTATTAGGTACCAAAAGTACATGGTTTTGTAAGATGTGTAATGGCAAATTGTACAGGAAAGGAATAAACTAAACTGTGACTTGAAGCACACTGGGCAAGTGTGGTGAGGGTAGAATGTCCGATGTGGGGAACACAGGAGGATTACAGACAGCTCAGAGGCCCCTTTCCTTGAAGTCACCCATAAGGAAGGACTGCTGTGAAGCTCCTCCGAACTGTAAGTCTCTCTCATGGCCACCATTGTAGCCACTGTAGATGACAGACAGAGGACTTCCCAACCTGATTACAGAGCTTCCATTACAGGGAGAAAGAATCCAAAAATCAGGCCCAGTAGCCCCTTTATTTGTGGTCATTCTCAGGTAGATGGGCTGGTCCTAGACCTTTTTTTTTCCCACAATTCTATTCCTTACCCTCTCCTTGATCTGCTCTTTGTCTTGGAAAGAAGGGGTTGAGCGTATCAAGCTGTATGCCCAGCAGCTGGTTTCTACATGGGTTTGGACAATTAGCACCATTACTAGGAGATTAAAGGCAAGAGAAAGATAGGGACTAGGTAGCTTCTCCTCCTCCTTTTCTGCCACGGGCAGCATCCCTGCCAAAGGCTGCCTTTTCCTGGTGGACACAGTTCATTTGATGTAGCCTTCTATGGTTCTATTTCCCACCATATGATCCCAGTCCTTGGGTGCCAGTAAAACCACCTCTTCCCTCTGCTCTTCCAGCCTTGGGGTGGTAGAAGATTCCAAATGTTGTTGATTTCTGGGTTGCCTCCCTGTACCTTGTTTGACTTTCCCAGGATCCATAACTTGTGTAACTGACTTCTTGCATTGTATTACTTCTGTTTAAAATACTCAAGTGGTTTCTGATCCCTAATTAGACCCTGACTTATACACTGACCCTACGAAGATGCTTCACAGGCTAGAGCTAATTAAGACAAGCAGAGTGGTACCAGGCAACTACAGTTCTTGGTCCCAGATCCAAAAACCAAAGTTCATACAGTTCCCTGAGGTCAATTGCATGGTTAATTCTTCTCTTGCAGCCCTCCAAACCATAGAGCATCAAAACAAGTTGTTAAAAAATTTTTCATATTTTAGTGATTTTTCGTCCTATATCTGAGAACCCCAGATTGTTGCCTTGAAAAAAAAAATCCTGTATTACTTTTCTTCCTCTATTTTATGAGTAAGGGCTTGGAATTTCAAGGCTTAGAACACTTAGGCAGCTGTGGGGTTTGCAAGGCCCAGCAGGCCAGATTATGAATGAACTTTTAATTTATATTTCTAAAATTTAAATCTTTTTTTTTTTGATAATTTCACATAAATGGAACAATACGTGATTTCTTTCACTCAGCAAAATGTCTTTGAGATACATCCATGTTGTCGCACATACAAGAGCTCATTCCTTTTTATTCCTGGGTAGCATCCCATAGCAAGGATGTAGCGCAGTTTCTTTATCCATTCATTTGCTGAGGCTATTTGAGTTGCTTACAGTTTGGGACAATTATAAATACAGCCACTATAAATATTCACATACAGATTTTTGTGTGAATATTAGCTTTTATCTCTCTAGAGCAGACACTGAGGAGTAGGATTGCTGAGTCAGTAAGTGTATGCTTAATTACACAAGAAAACACCAAACTATTTTCTAGAGCTGCTGTACCATTTTTGCATTCCCACCAGTGATGTGTGAGATTTTCAGTTGCTCTGCATCTTTGTCATCATCTGACAGTTTCAGTATTTCTTAAATTTGGGCCATTCTATTCGGTAGGGTAGGGTGGGTAGAAGTACCTCATCGTAGCTTTATTTTTCATTTCCCCAATGGCTAATCGTGTTGAACATCTTTTCACGTGTTTATCTGCCACCCCTATATCTAGGTGAAGTGTCTACATTTTTAATCCATTTTTTAATGCAGTATTTGTTTTATTGCTGTTGAGTTTGGAGAGTTCTTTCTATATTCTGGAATGTGTGATTTGCACACATTTTCCCAGTCCATGGTTTACCCTTTCATTTTTGTACAGGTGTCTTTTGATACAATTTTTCTTCATTTGGAAAAGTTCAATTTAATTTTTACTTTTATGAACTGTACTTTTGGTCTCAGGTTTAAAAATTCTTTGCCTAAGTGCCCACTTTGCTCCAGGTCACAAAGATTTTCTCCTATGTTTTCTTCTAAAAGTTTATAGTTGGTTAAGGTATGAGTTTGGCAAAAATGAGCAAAAAGTGTTCTGCGATGGTCAGTTGGCTATGTGGAATTTGTAATAAAGATCATTATATATTTTAATTATTTTAACTTGTGTGCTATATATCCTGTAATATTTATAATAAACTTGGGTGTGTGTACTTTTTTTTTTTTTCTGAAATGCTGGTTGTTACACAGCAGCACAGCACAGCACAGCCCTGGGAGCACTGTTACATGGTACAAACTGATGGTTTTTATCATGGATTTTGCATTTTGGTACACCTGGATTCCAACTCTGTGGATACCATTTACTGGTTAACTTCATGTGAGTCACTTAAACTTCCTAGACCTCAGTTTAAATATATGTAAAATATTTAAGTGAGTATAACACTGACTTTGTAAGGCATTTTACAGATTAAATCCTCTAGTTTTGCATAGCGCTTAACAAGAAACTTGCAACAAATAGTAATTATTGTATATTGGCCTATTTTTCAAACCCTAATGTTCACAATGATCCCACCGGATGATTTAAGAAAGATCCGTTTCACTCAATGTATGTTACTTTGAAAGACAAGAAAATAAGCAATTTGTTTTAGATTGGTTTTCATCCAAAGCAGTGAAAATAAAAATTCAACTGCTTAGGCACTTGAAAAAGGACATGGTATGTGGACATTGATTCCCTTGGCTAACAATCACAGATTATTTCTGCAGAGCTTTATGTCTCCCAAAGTGCATCCTAACACACAAGCCTCGTCAGGCCTTCACAACCAGAAGATCCCTGTTGACCAGAAGCATGTCTGCAGCTGTTGTCTGGTGCAGTTAGAAGCTCTTTTTGTTTGATGGCAAACCAGAAACACTTTTCTTCATCTTGAAAAATCAATTAAAGCTGCCCTAAGAGTTTTTGACCTCAGGCCAAGCTGACCAGCCCGAGGGCAGTTTAAGAAACTCCTCTGCTGTCCTTACTAACCTGTCACCAGCAGGCTGGCTGCTTTTCCTGTTTGCCAATTGTCTTGGTACCAAAAAAAATTCCCTCCCCTCATCCAGCCTCCGAGCCTCACTCTAAAGTGATAGCAAGATAACAGGAAGTGAGGGAAACTGGTTTGTGCTGTGGTCGACAGTCCGGAGGTTAACGTGTCACTAAAGGAAGGTTCAGAAAGAGAACATTTAAGATAACACAGTCCTTCCCCATGGTTTAGAACAGTCCCAGTGCTTGTGTGCAAGTTATTCTTATGCAGAAATGCTTTCCTGACAGTTCTGCTAAACAAACGCACAAATGTATTCATTTGTATTCGTGTTTGTATTTGATATATTTGTATATGTATTTACAGCCACACTCATCCACATACATATAACATGCAAGTCTTTGTTAAAAAAAACATTTAAGGACTAGTTTCTTCTGCATCAAGGCCAAAAGAATTCTCTATTTGATGTGTGCACTTAATAGAGTACATATTTAAAGACTTGCTTTGCCCCTAGGCAGTAAAGACTTAGCCAAGGTACTCTTTGCTTTTTCTTATACCAAATCTCTGAGAAGAAACTAGATACATCACCAGATAAAGTATATGATAAAACTCTAGATGTGACATGGTCCACTTACTCGTATGTGTAATAAACAGAACGTGAATTATAGAGAAATTGACTTTGGAATACATTATGTGAGTAACTTCCTTGGCAATAAATGATCCCTCCTTCCTCTGGGCATCTTCCTCTGGTTGTGTAGTTTGTCACTGTCAATGCCCAAAATTAAACATAAGACACTCAGAAAGGACCCAAGTGGCACATGATACAGCGGGATCAAAATCACTGGGGAAGTTCAGCTTTTACAGAGCAGGCTAGAACTGCGTTAGAATTTTAGATAACTTAATTAAGGAATAATTGACTGTGTAGACAACTAAGACTTGCATGGTTCATCACTGAAGCAAATTACCCAATCTTTACATATGTAACTGGTATTTTGGTGCCAAGGTTGGATTTTCCATCTATTCTAATTAAATCAAATTTTGTTAGTTTAAGCCTACTCCACCAGCTTATTGAAATCTTTTGAGGGGGGATGGTGTAGCTCAAGCGGTAGAGTGCATGCTTAGCATACACAAGGTCCTGGGTTCAACCCCCGGCACCACCTCCAAAAATAAATAAGTAAACCTAATTACGTCCCTCTGCCTAAGGGGAAAAAAAAAGAAAGAAATCTTTTGAACCTCCATTCTATTAATATTTCTCTCAATTTTGTGCTTTAAATGATGCTTGTGTTTTAAAAGATGGTCATTAATTTTGCCTGCTCAGAATCCCCCCTCTTTACTTGTAACAAAATCTCTCTCTCTTTTTTCTTTCCTCTTCTTTTCTTCTTTCTGTTTTTTAAAGAATTTTTTTTTTTTAGTTCTTTATCTAGGTAGTTTGAGTGGAGCTGATCCAATGCCCTGGCTCCACAGGTGGGGGTGTGATTTTGACCTGGCTTATTGGAATATTCCATCACCCTGGCCACTGTTATTGATTCAAAATTAGATGCATGAGTAAGTCGGGCCATGAGAGCAATCTCAGGGCTGCTGGGAATTACTCTCTCCTGAAGTTGCTAACCTGATAGGATGTAAGAATGGCGGGATGCAGGTCATGTTTAATATCATATTGAGAAGTTTATATAACATAAAGCCAACAGAGAAGAAGCAGAGCCAAGAGGTTGTGAGGAAAAGACAGTATTTTTTATCACATCAGTCAAGTTTCATACCCCAAGTTGTGCTTATAGCCCTGCTCCTGAAGTTTTCTGGTTGAGTTTCTGTCACTTGTGACTAAGAGAGCCTTGTCTCTTTTCTCCCCCACTCAAATGCCTCATTAGCATGTTGAACTAGACAAGAGTATAGCACTCTCTGTCAAGAGCTCAATCTGTGTTGAGGTTCAGTTCAGTGTTGGTTTTCATATTATTCCACCAGTTCTGAACACATCATCCATCAGCTTCCATTTTCCTCTCTTATCCCAAGGATACCGTGAGACTCTCACAAGGACCTTGATGAATAAATCATCTACATAATATCTACTTGTCCAAAAACACTTTTAAAAAATGAAAGAGGCAAGCATGTCCTGAATCCAATCTGCTTTTCAGCTGTAGAGGACAACTGCCAGTTTTTTGTGTTTGGAATCCTGTTTTCTTTCCAAAAAGCACACTGATTTCCTTTTAGAGAATGAACTATAACCCTCTGTGTCTGTAGCCTTGGCAGACAGGCAGACCTAGCTTCCTGTCTCAGCCAGTGATCTCGCCCAAGGCTCCAGATCGTTTCTTTATCTGCCTTTACCGGGCAAAGGGGCAGACATGTGACTACGCTTGGCCAATCAGAGCTTTCCTCCTGAGACGTTGAATTTTGAGTATTTTACACCGGGATGTTATGGTTGTTTGTTCTTTTTAACTATGGAGCACAGACCAGACTTTTTTTTTTTTTTTTTTCCTCTATAAGATGAGCCTCCAACTTTCTGTTACCTACAAACTGATTCATGAACAATAATTGTTTTTCTAAGAGCTCACCAGCCTTCTATTTAATCATCAAACCTATACATTTTTCCAGAAATGTCTTTAATTGCTCTAACTGATATTTTTCTCTCCTTGAAAATGTATAGACATTTGATCTTTCCTGTACAAAATGTCTTTCATGCGGGAACCTCTTTCATTACCCATGACCTCCCTAAAGAAGGTGAGAGAGATTGTGCACACTACATGCTGCCTTAATACCCCTGAATGGATTTCACTTGAAGATTTGAGCTTGTGTAAAGAAATTTGGTAATTTCTTCCTAGATTCTTCTCTAACTTGGCTTCAACTTTTACACTTTAGAAGTTATCATTTTTGTCAAGAAAATGGAGGAGGGGGAGGAGAAAGAACAGTAGAAATGTTCGCTCTTGCTCCAATCTGAAATAAAAGTTTTTGCCTCCATCACTTTGAATTTACCACTTACTTGTTGCTTAATCTTGAGCATATTGGCTTAATCATCCTAAGGTTCAAGTAATTAATCTTTGAATTGGAGATAGTGAATGCTACTTTTATGGTTTGCTAAAGGAATTGCAAATAGCAGAAATTCACTAAAGGCAAGTTCTACCCTCCTGTCCTGCAAGCAGAGCATCTGTGATTTCTGCCCCCTTGTTCTTGCTGCACACATAATTCTGAGAGCCTTTCTCATGTATTTGGCATTTCCTTCAAGATGTGCAACATCCCAAGATTCAGGTTTCCCTTATTCAATCAAGCCTAGGCTGGAAACAGGTCTTATCTCCTTGGTATTTGCTCTCAGTTATGAGTTCTGATTTCAGTGAGGGGTTCCCTAAAAACCTGGACAGAAGAGGAAGAAGCTTGCCATTGAGAGTTTATGCGATATAAATTTACCAATGATAGACCAATGCAAAGATCAGCAAAGTCACTTTACAATGCTATAATGTTGCCTGGGTCCATGGTTCCCCCATATTGGGATTTCATAGACAAGTACAATTTTAAAATGAATTAAAATCCAGGATTGTCATATTATAAATTTGCCAAGGAAGGGCAAATTCAGAACTACAAATAACGAAATATCAAGCGGAGTGAAATCCTTCCCTCCAGAAACTAGGGAGTAAAATGGCCCCCATGCTAACGATTCAATCAAATCCTAACGAGCCGTTACGTCAGAGTTCTGCCTAGTCTGTGTTTCTGGAAGACAATGATGGGCTATAGCTAAGCGTGGCCAGTTTCTTATTTAAGGAAGTCCAGGTGGTGACAGTTTGAAGATGGGTGTGGGCAGGAGGCTGAGGTGCTGGTGACAGAAAGGAAGTGACCCTGTTCCACATAACAAAGGGAAGCTCTAGTGATCAGGTTTGCTTGTAGAGAGGCAGCCCTGCCCATTGGGGGGGGGGAGTTGGATGAATGCTTTTCTTTGTCCTCATGAACTGAGTTCATATATTGTAAACTGGTTGGTTGATGATAGGTCTAATCTGGTGTGAAATTGTATTTTGTTGGCCCACGTCTTATTTTAAAAATGGAATGCTTGCAGACAGGTATGTACTTTTCAACCCAACAACAACTATATTGCTCTGTATATTATAGCTGTTTCACTGTGCTTGTCCACCTTGACTTTTCAGCCCTTTTTTAGGCATATGACTCTTCTACCTTTAGTTTATACCAGGGATTGATAAACGACATCCATAAAGGATCAGACAATAAATATATTAAATTTTGTGGGCCACATGGTCTTTGTTGCAAATTCTCAACTTTGCCCTTGTAGTATGAAAGCAGACAAAGCAATAGGTGAATAAAGAGGTATGGTTGTGTTCAAATAAAACTTTATGTACAAAAGCAGGCAGAGAGCTGCATTAGGCTCCAGGCTCATAGTTTACCAAATCCCTGATCATGTTTTTGATAATTAACATCTGATCTTGGAAGATGTTATGTATCTTTGAAGACATAGGTGAGTATGTGTGCAACCAGTCTGATTGGTCAGTCAGGAAGAATAAATGGATGTATCTCTAAGTCATTTGACTAGACTTTTTTCTGGACCACCTTGAGCACTTTCCTATGGCCCTTACCTCAAGGTGGTGTTCTAAACTGAATAAATCAGACTTATGAAAGTGTGACACTATTGGTGAAGATCATGTGGAGAAAAATCCATTAAAAGTTGAATTTAGAAAAAGTAGTATTTTGAAGAAAACCCTCAACTTGAAATATGGAGAGTAACATTATTCAATGCATGTGTCCATCCAAGAGATTCCACAAAGAATTTAATTTACCAATAGCTTTTACCTTGAGTCCAACAGATAATCATATTTAGTAGGCAATTTTAGGAGTTTTTTAATCTGTTCCTATTTTTTAAATCTCTGATCCTTACAAAATCTCAGTTGGATTCACCAATATTCATTTTTCTTCTCTTTTGGCACACAGCTAAATTACAATCCCCTTAGAGTAAAGATCCCCTTGTAGTCAGGTGAAGGCCATATGATTGAGCTTATATCAATGGAATGTGGGGGAAGTAGGTTTGTCCTTTCCAGGACAGGCTAATAAAACATCAGTATATTTCTAGGTCTGTTGATCATCAGTCCTCTTGCAGCCATCTTGCAGCCATGAGGATAAAGCCAACACAGAGGACAGGAAAGAAAGCTCCAGCCAACCTCCTGTTGTTCTGACCACCTAAGCTGAGTGAAGTCACCTTCAGACACGTGAGTGAATCCATCTTGGACGTTCTAGTCCCAGTCAATCTCATCCTTGAGTTTATTTGCATGAAGGATCCCAGGTGATGTCATATGGAGCACAAGAATCAAAGAGACAAGCAAAGCCAATACCCAGAATTGCAAGAAATAATAAATGTTGATTTTTAAGCTATTAAGTTCAGGTGTGTTTTTTTCACATAGAAGTAAGTAACTGTTTTCATGCACTGGAGATGCTATAGCAAAATACCACAGACTAGTGGCTTATAAACAACAGAAATTTACTTCTCAAAGTTTGGAGGCTGAAAGTCCAAGATCAGAGTGCCAGCGTGGTCAGGTGATGGCCCTCTTCTGGGCTGCAGACTTCTCTTTGTTTTCTCAAATGGCAAAGGGAGCAAGGGAACTCTTTTTTATAAGGGCACTAATTCCACTCTTTAAGATTCCGCCCCCATGACCTAATCACCTCTCAAAGGACCCACCTCCTAAAACTATCCCCTTGGAGTTTAGGTGTCAACATACGAATCAGGACACACTCAAACCATAGCAGCAACCTTGTAACTATCTCTTGTGTTTCTGTATTCATAGGGAACACACCTGTCCTACTACTGTTTAATATATGTAGGTCTTCTGTCTTATTTTAAAGGTCATATCACTAAGAACATTTAGTTATAGATTTTAAAATGTTTGTTAATGTCTTTCATTTCTCTTAGCCATGTTCTTTTAGATTTGTGCATATTTTCAGCCTTAGAGAAGGAAAAAAATTATGTCTTTTTTGGGATATACATCTCTGGGGACCCTTTGCATTTGAGAAGAACTCGTCTATGTTCCTTGGAAAGGAATCTGAGTCAACCACAGCCCTGACCAAAAGCAACCAGTAACACATCTGCACACAGGAGGCACTCACTCAGGCCAAAAATGTCAGTTGAATTGAAATGACCAGGATACACTGCCATCTCCACGTCTGTGCCCCTATCTCACCTCCAGAGGGCATTAAGGTGATAGAGACCCTTACGCTATCCTTGGGCTATGTAATAGATAAATAAACTTTTAAAAAAGCATTTTGATATTTGGGATCCATTCCTAATGATAAACAGCAATGGCCTGTAAATTTAGGATAAGGAAGGAAAGATAAGTTTATGCAAATTTAGAGGCTAGTCAGGTTCCTGCCTCACTTTACAGAAAGTTGCAGAATGAAAGATGACCAGATAGGCCTGGTTTAGAGGACTAGAGAGACCCCGGGGATACCATCCTATTTACAATTAGCCTCTTTACAATTAGGAAGTTCAAAATCTAAACCACACGGACAAATAGCAGTCTCTCCTTTGGAGAATTCCAAAGAAGGAGATGCCATCATTTCTCCATGTAACACAACGATTTGTGAAAGAAGACCCTATTCCACTCCATCCCCATCTCTCCCAACTCCCAGTGTGAACCCAAAGCACACACAGCACACCTAAGTGCGCGCGCGCACACACAGAGATTCAGACAAATTTAGCCCAAATTTTTAATGCCATAATTTCAACCCATTTTATCTTTCTCTGGACTTTATAAACAAGCGAGCAGTCCTCCCCCACTTCTTGCACTGCCTGTAATGAGGTCAGGGATGACAATGGATTCCTACTGCCGTGGAAATAGCTGCAGCTAAATGTTGGAGACTTATTATACAATCTTTTGCAAAATGCAAAGTGTAAAATGGAAAAAGATTACCCGCAGACTCAGTTCTCTTCTAAATCATTGAATTAATATGTGATTTATAATCCCTCTGAAGCTCCTTTCCCTAGGGCTGTGATAAGGCTCAGTTTAGCAGTGAGTGCTTGAAAGGGAAAAACATGCAAGAAGCAGAATAAGTAGGGAGTGAGGGCAGTTCTAGAATGGTTTCGCTCTTGTGCCATCCTGGGCCCCAAGTCACAAAGAAAAGCAACATAGCATAAATGAAATTCTTTCACAAAATTCATTGTATCTATTGTCCTAGCAAAGAGGGGGGTCCTTTTGATAAAAGGCATTAATATATTTAGTTGAAACACTAAGTTAGTCATTAAATCATTTTTCCTATCCCTGGTTGAGATAAGGACACTCTAAATGATAACATTGGATTATTACTATCAAAAAGGCTTATGCCATTTTGGTTATGTGAATCCATGTAATTCAGGAAGGCAATTTCATTTCTCTTGCTTTAGGGCATGATCATGGAGCTCTGACGAAGTGCGTGTGCCCCTAAGGCCATAGGTGTGTCACCCCCTGAAACTGACAGTTCTCTGCAACTGTGAATGTGGCTTAAAATACATATAATTATCTATTTGATGGTTATGTAATGCAATATGAGCTGAAGTCGTGCCTCTCACACTTTAATGTGCACACAGATCTCTTGCAGATCTTGTCAAAAAGCAGATTCTGATTCAATAGGTCTGGAATAGGGCCCACAAGGAGTCTTGCTAATAAGCTCCCACCGAAATGTACTAACTAGGCTCTCTCTGGAACACACCAGCTATTCTATTGAAAAGTGAAACCTTTAGTCAACCGTTTACAGGTGGACCATCTTTTTCATGACTTCAAATTTCACTATCCCATTTATCTGGGCCTATAGAATTAATACCCATTTCTTCATTACTCTTTCATATTTCATCATGTATTTGGTACAATGCCTAAGACTTTGGAGCAGCAAGAAGTAATTATAATGATGCAATAGTAAGTGAAATAAAATCTCAGAAACAAATACTGTCTGAAGTACACAGACAACATTTTTAGAACACGTATGTACAAATAAAACCGAAGGAAAATTCAGCTAAATGTGATAATGGCTGCATGTGGATGGTCGCATGGTGTGTGCACATGCTTTTGTGTGTCTATTCTTATTTTTTTTCATTTTCTTCTAATTTTATTGTATTTTTGAAAAAAATTTTAAGATAGGCCATTTTCCGTATCACAAAAATCCTCCCTTTCTAGAAAGATAGATCAAACCAGGTTTATGACAGAGGGGCTGTGGTTCTGATAATGTTGCAGTAATGGATAAAGTTGTCTGAATATTGTTGCCTAAAAGGCTACAGACCCAAAAGCCAAAATAGAGAAAAAAATGTAAAAATAAACTTCCAAGAATTTAAAAAATTATTGGAGTCTTTGTTCCCTTAAATCTGGAAAGCTTTCCTTGAATGACTTGGGAAGAAACTGCAGGCGTAAAGGAAAATTAACTGAATTGGCTTGGTTTTTTATTATTCTCTTTGGAGAAAAATCATCCGTCGCCATGACCTTCAACATCAATGCCAGAGCCCAGGCAGGTGGTGGGGGAAGGGCAGGGAGAGGGCAGCCTTTGGGGACTGCTGGCCTCAGTGTGTTCCCAGCTCTGCTACTTCCAAGCTTTTGTCTATGTTCAAGACACTTTATCTCCTCTGAGGTACAGTTTCCTCACCTGTTAAATAAGGCAGTTATGGCATTTGCCTCTGAACCTTGTGAGAATTATCAATGTACATAAAGAACTTAGTGAGATTTCTGCTTCATAACTGTTACCGTTAAAACAAACCTTTGAGTTTTATCAATGTCCATTGATAAATGGAATGCTGTTTGCAGAGGATAAATTGCAGGAGGAAAAAAAGACATGTGGTTGAGTAGCGCATTTCAGAAAGTTCTAGAACACATGCAACTTTAACCTTCCAAGGATACACATAATAAATGTTTAATGCCATACCTAGCTTGTGAATTTCCTGGCAAATTTAAAATATAATAGAGTCATCTTTTTTATGGTCACTGTGAGCACTTCACAATGTTTTGAGGTCCCCTGGTAATAAACAATTTTATGTTTCTCTTGTTTTCCACACAGATTTTAAAGATCTTACTGAGGCTCTGGTAAATATTTTACAACTGGCTCTTCAAGGCAAAATAAAGCCCTGATTTGAAGTGTTTGCCAGATTCTATGGAATAAATACTCCAATCACGGCCAATTTCAACTCGCCCAGGTGATGTCACGGAGCTGGGAGTTGGGGAGAAATGCACCATAGAACAGCATTTCTACAGTATTTCTATCACACAGACACAATAGATAGAATTCACCTCAATAGTACAGATTATGGTAAAATGTAGTACATGACTAACAAGAGAAGGTTTTTGAGAATTTACGACTTTAGTTTTTAATAAAAGTGATTAAAGTGTAAGTTTATATGGTGTAGTTTTTAATAATGGCTGTGTTTAACAACCAGCTCTCCTAAAATTCCTAAAAATTTAGCAATGGGCTCTCTTGAGCCACTATGGGCTGGCTATAGCTCACTGTCCTGTGCTAATTCTAGTACAGGATACAAGGATGAACGACTAGGTCAGAACTATCCAAGCATTTACTGAGTGTCCCTTCTCTGTACAAGTCTTGTTCACAAAATTTACTTCTCTTGTATATGTGCGTGAGGTTGAATCAGGTCATCATCCCATTTTACTGAAGACAAAACTGAGGCCCAGAGTTGTTAGCAAACCAACCAAAGTTAGAATGAGGAAGGGATACAGCAGGAATCACAAACTGAGTTTCCAAAAGGGAGCAAGCAGGTAACTGAGCCAGGTTGGGTGTAAGAAAAATCTGAATCTGAGCATCAGGGGGTGGGTGGAGCCTATGACATGAAATATTAACAGCTGGCATATTTAAACCACTTTCTAAGTTCCAAGTACTTGATACTGGATCTCTGCATATATTAACTCATTTAATCTTCAAAACAACCATGAGGTGGGTATCTTACTATCCCCACTATCTAGAGGAGGAAATTGAGATGCAGAAGGTAGTCTAGACTCACATAGTAGATGTGGGAGAGCTGGAATAGTTCCACCAACCAGCCCCCAGAGCCTCCACACTAGCCTTCTACAAAGGTCTCATTTAAAAGCAGCCACTGGTCAGCATGGATGTATTGTTATGTAAATACATGAGCCAGGGGTGCCAGGTCTTCCAATTTATTGAGAAAAAGATGAAAATCTGGACTTTTACATGAAATAGACCAATCTTTACTTAATCCTGGAAGTCTTGGTTGGCAGGTTTTTGCCTATTTTCCTCCACTATTTCTCCTTCCCCTTTGGGTATCCTATTATACGGATGTTGAAACCCACTTCTCTCCACCATGGCTGTTAACATTTACATACATAATTCCACCTCCTTATTCATTCTTGTTATCTCCTGATAGAAATTTTCTGCTTCCTCTTCTGGCTCAATTAATCATCTTTGCCTCTCAATCCAATCAATCAGTTTGATTCTCTAGAGCAGTGGTTCTCACACTTCAATGCCTCAGAATCACCTAGGCGTGTGTCTTAAAACAGAGATGCCTGGGCGCTACAACCAGAGTTTCTGCTCCAGCAGATCTCAGGTGGATACAAGAGTGTGTATTTCTAACAAGTGTCCAGGTGATATTGACGCTGTTGTTCTGGGGCTCACACGTGGGAACCACTGCTTTACTACAACTCTTCTGTCTCTCATGTCTCCCATTTCCACTCCCATTTTCCTTATAACTGCTTGTTTCTCTTCCACGTTATCAAACCCTGACAAATTGCTTTGAACATACTCATTCTACTTATTTTATTTTATTTCTTCTAATTTTATTGAGCTATAACTGGCATATAGCACTGTATAAGTTTAAGGCATACAGCATAACGATTTGACTTACATACATCATAAAATGATTACAAGTTTAGTGAACATTTAACATCTTATATAGATTAAAGTTTAGAAAATTAAAGAATAGAAGAAAATTCCTTTATAAGAACTCAATAACTTTCTCTTATTTACTCTCTTAATAACTTTTAGATATAACATACAGCACTGTTCATTTTATTTATCATGTTGTACATTACATCCCTCATACTTATGTATCTTGTAACTGGAAGTTTCTATCTTGTGAATGCCTTCATCCAGCTCCCCCCTTTCCCCATTCACTTCATTTTATTTATATTAAATTCTTTCTCTGTCTAATACGTTAATTCTATTTTGTTTGCTGTAAGCTGTTTGGGAGTTTTGCTTTCCTGCTTTTCTTTTGTCATACGTATAGTCTCTGTATATTAATACATATTAAATATGTATATTTCACTGTTTCATATATTCATATATGCATATATGTATGTGTATATACATGTGTATATATATATACATGTGTGGGTGTGTATGTATAAATACATATCCCGTCTTCCGTGATCATTTCCCTGGGCAATATTAACGGTGTGTGCCAAGGCAAGGGAATAAGGGCATGCCCTAGCTTGTATCCCTCCTAACGATTTTGGAGAATGGTTTGGGGCATGCAGTTCAGAAAGGAGCCTGAAGCTATGGGATGGACCACTCTTCACTTGCCACCACACCACCAGGTGATCCTGACACTGGGATCTGTGCTCTCTTTTCCAAGGTGCTTATGAATACTTTTCACCCAGCTGTTGCGGTTGGGAATGGAGTGGGGCAGGAGGAGAGAATGCTCAGTGTCTGTAGGTCTGATGGATCTGGTGTTAGTCACCTCCCATTTTAGCCCAGCTGAAGTCAATCTAGATTGTAATGATGAGTTGTCTGTCAATTTAAAAATATGTTTTTTTGGTAAGTCAAGATTTTGGATTTTTTGGTGACTTGCTAATATCTTAGTAGGAAATTTGGAGAGTTTGCTTGGGGTGATGTAGTCAGAAACTAGAAGTCTAGATACTTAGGATTTTCAACTGCCTTTTAAAATTTTGAAATCTGTACAATACTTTTGCATATCTAAGTTAAAGTCAGATCTTAGAATCTAGGAAAGCACTGGCTATTTGCTTTTTTTCCACTAGAAAAAAAATTTATTGGAGTTAAAACATTTTCAAGACCAGTCAATTATTGCTCATAAATATAAGTTTCTTATACATGTCCAAAACAAGGAAATCCGTAAATGGGGAATTCCTGTTCATGGACGTGACAGGATGGAGTGGTGGTTATCGGAACAATCCAAGAATACAGATATGGTGGCATAATTCCCAGACCTATTCCACAATTATAGGGCTGATCAGTTAACACCACTTTCTCTAACAGTGAAGCAAGACAGATGTAATTTGCCACCTTAAGGCTCAGGCTGTTGCAGTAGTTTTGATGACTTCCGGGAATGCACTGGAAATTGCTCAACATTGTCAGTAAAAATCTGATGCACATTTGATTTCCACATATGCTTGGAACTTAGAAAGCACAGAAATCCAAGTAGCACAACCTTCTAATGGAGAACTGTGAAATGTCACCAAACACAAAGACCACAATCATCAACGCCAGGGTGAATTCTCTGGGACAAGTGCTCATGGCACCATGTTCTCTCTGTTTAAACTGTTTCCTGATACAATGTTTTCTCTATCACATTAGGGCTGTGTATGGTGTGTTTGTGGTAGATTGCACCCTCTTTCATTCTGTGGTAAGTTGCAAAAATAACCACAGATTCCTCCCTGCTCCATGCCTACATCTTCTGCAATGTGACTTTTGCCGCTCCAGTTATCAAAGAATAGGACTCGTCATTCAGTCTTGAAACGGGTGGCCACATGACTTGTTCTGACCAATGGAACAGTGGCAAACATGATGCAAGTTGAGGCTTGAAAACCACTTGTGCATTGAAGGTCTCTCTCTAGGGTGTCTTGGAAACCCAGCTGCCATGGAAACAAGGCAGAGCTAGCCTGCTGGAGAACAAATGGGCACCTGGTGGAGAACTGAGGCACTCTAGCCAACAATCAACAAGGCAGTTAATGGATAAATGAGCCCAGTCAAGATCAGCCAATCTCATCCAGATCAACAGAACCACCCAGCTGAGCCCATCACAAAGTTAAGACCTGCAGAATCAGCTAAAAATTAGTTTGAAGTCACTGAATCTGGAGTTATCTATTATGCAGCAAAAACTAACTAGGGACGGAGAAGCTAACATGCAGACAGAAATGTGCCTGTTTGAGACTTTTATCCTTAGGTGACCCTGAGAGCTCTTAGGTCTTCTGAGGATATTGTATGTAACATTCAAAAAACACATGTCAACTAGAATGACATCTCTATGAGGGCAAGGACTAGGTGCTTCCTTAATATATAGTGCAAGGCATATGAGGGTCTTCTAAAGTATTTATTGAATGTGTATTCTTGCACAAATCTGTGTAGGTATTGTGTCTTCCTCTAAACTGTGTAGAAATTTCTTTGGTTAACCCCACCCCCATATCTCCTTGTAATTTAGTAGTCTGGGCACACCAACCAAACTTGCAGCTGTCAACACTAGCAACTCTTTGCCTTAAGCTCCCTCTTGCCTCCAAAACCTGTTCTGCCCATGTTTAGAAAAGGCTGGAACTGCTGGGTAATCAGGGCCCCCCAAAAGCACCCCTCAGTGAATGATTAATGAGTGTTGGCAGGTAAATAGTCCATTTCCCTCAGAGGATGACTTTGAGTTTCACGTTCTACACTGGCTCCCAGAATTCCCCAGGGTTTTCATTTCCGGCTGCCCGAAGTATATCTTGTTTGATAATGTTTCCTTTATTGTCTTTTTTTTCCCCTACCAGTGTTTCCAGAAATCACTTTCCAAATAAATTACTTTGCTTCTGGGAAAAACTAAACTAGAATCATGGAGACTCCTGGGTCTCCAGGTTTGTTCTTACCTATACTAAGGAGAACAGAAGGCTAAAGAAGACTCATACCTTTCGGAGATAGATGGTACCTTAGGCATTTGCTATACATGGAAAGGACCCATGTCACAAGCATAATAAAGACATGTAGAAATGCCCTTCTGTGACCACACAAAACCAACAATGTCAAGACTATTTTGTAATTGTCAAAAGTTGAAAAGGACCTTCAGGGATTAAAAAAAAAAAAAAAAAAGAAATGTTGATGCTACTTTTAAAAAATCTAGATTTTTGGAAAACATTGATATTTTCCAAAGAATATGGATCTCATGAGAAAACAAGAGGAAAGAATATAACTTTGCTGTGTACTAAGGCCAATGCAATAAAAGGCAACCAATTTTTTTTTTCTTTCAAAAAATGCTTGTAAGTTTCTTCATTTTAAAATATACAGAATTTCAGCACTTTTGTTTGGTGGTAGAAATTTCAGAATAGATCTTTGAGGATACACAGAGAGATGATAAGATACACCTACCATATGCAATAAGAATTAAAGCCAATTATAAATTTTAATTTTCTATAAACAACTTTGATGTAAGAGCTACTTTTTCCTTATCTCCCCATAAAATATGATCACCTGCCTTCTAATAGCTCTAGTTTGTCCTATAGAACTGAAATCCTCATATCTTTTAATGAACCAGCTTCTGAGATTGATTCAATATTTGGATAAATTTTCAGTTATTAAAGGAAAAAAAAAAAACCCAGATTACTTTAACTTCAGTGCAATTACCAAATCTTATGTTCTCTAAACTTCATGCAGAAATAGGGAAGCCAAGCTGAATTTCACCATGGATCTACCCATGTTGGTTATGATGTATGGGGCTGGAATCAGTAGCCAAACTTTTGAAAGATCTTAATTCCTGGGTCTCTATTCTCGAATGGCTTATTTTTCACCTAATTTGCTATAATGAATGATTATGAAGATGTGGCATGAGTACACTGTTCTTCCAAGCTATAATCTCTTTGAAAGTATAACTGATCTTGTATTTTCCAGCCTTCCCATCCTCAGGCCCCAACAGAATTCATTTTTGACACACTCATCTGAGAACATAATCACTCATTATTTTATATTATTATATAACTATTGCAATGTCTAACCTTACCCAATGACATTTAAGGAACTTCATGGAACAATTATATTATATGTGTTTTTAAAGGTATCACTTAGTTGCACCATGAACGAGGTCAAATGTACTGTGGGAATTCAAACTTTCATCGACCGATTTGATGTTTTCCATAATTCTCTGGCCAAATGTGAAATACATATTAGGAGAAAATTTGCATTGATATTAAAATATTGACAGCATCCATTAGCCTCATCATAATTTATCCCAGTGGCATTTATTCTCATTAGTTTTGACACCTTGCTGGGTAATGGAAATATCCAAAGCAATTTCAACAGCTCCACCAACTACTGCTCCTTTAAAGCATGCCAAAGTTTGTGCTGATCAAAAGAGAATGGCCCACAGTGACACAACAAAGCAGCATGAAAATTATATTGAGAAACTCAAGTCAGTTACCAAATATTAGAAATGTTGAGTGGAGGGGAAAAATGTTAATGATGATATATACATATATTATTTTATATATATAATTTTGACTTGTCTATCAATTTCCTTTTCAAACTCCCCTGTAAAGCATTCAACATAGAATGGAAAAGGAATTCGAGAGGTGAGATGGAAGGACTAGATGGCAGCCTACTTCTGAAATCTTTTGGAATTTCAAACTGCAAAAAAAAAATTAATAAATTGGCATCAGTATACATCAGCATTAAGTCTCCTTAAAAATATATATACAAACTTACCACCTTCATGAGAATGGTGGCACTCAGAATCAGAAGGTAATATTTCTCTTTTAAACAAAAAGCAAAATTATTATCTAAACATTCAACAAATAATAACCTGATACATACACATTCTTAAACAACTGATTATTTAAGTAATTATAAATCAATTTAGCCTTTCCAGGTGAAGAACTGTCCAATAGCAGTCCTTTTATTCCCTGTACTAATATTCTCTTTACTCAAACCATTAAATGTTTGTTTTATAGTATTCTAACAATATGAACAAATATTTATTGTACACTTATGAGGTACCAAGCTTTCTTGTAAGTATTCTATAATGTATTTTAAATGAACATATAGAGATGAAACACCCCAGGGAGGTAAATACTGTCATTTTTTTTTCTCATTTTATATATGAAGAAATTGAGGCACAGAGAGGTTGAGTGATAGGCTCAAAGTCACTCAGCTGGTAGATGATGGAGCCTTAGAGACAACAATGGTCGGAAATCTGATTCACACATCAGGTCTACAAGTACTGCACAATTCAGAAACCAAGGTCTGAGATCTAGTTAAAGGCACTGACGAGGAAAAGTTAACAACCTCCATGAAATTCACTCAACCTGCATCTACAAATGGAGAGGGGGATGAGCTGAACTTCAGGGCCCGTCTAGCACTAACATAAGCTAGATCTCCCTGTACACCATCTGTGCATACTGCAAGCATGACCAGCTTCACCAACTACAGCCGCCACTCAGCCTTGGCATCCTTGAACAGACCTGCACTGTCCGACGTGGTAGCCATGAGCCACCTATGCTGTTGAGCACTTGAAATGTGGCTAGTCTGCTTGAGATGTGCTGTCGTTGTAAACTACGCACCAGATTTCAAAGATACATTACCAAAAAAGGTAAAACACCTCACTAATACTTTTATATTTATTTTAGGTCAAAATGATCATTTCTGGAAAAAGTGAGTTTAAATAAGATATATGACTAAAATTAATATCTCCTGTTCCTTTTGACTTTATTTTTAATTACTAGCAAATTTTAAATTGTATATGGGCCCCACAATGCCCTTCTGTGGGCAACAGTGACTTAGATGGTAAGTGATAAAGTGGAGGAGGGTATGATGTGTGTTACGGTTAAGTCCAGAGTTTACTTGTGCTAATTTAGTTCAAGGCAAAATAAAGAGAGTTCCTGAACTAAGGGATTCTGAATACTTTCTTTTTTTAAAATGGCTTTATTTGTAATAAACTGATCTTTAAAAGATTTGTGACAATATTAAGATGGTATAAAATATTGAGAAAGTATGATAGTCACCCAGACAGTATTTCTCTTTCATTCTTTTCTTCTTCCTTCCTTTCTCTCCCTTCCCTTTCTCTTCCTCCATCTTCTTTTCCTCCTCTTTCTCCCTCACTCTATCCCTCTCTCTCCACGGCCCCCCTTATCTTTCTCTGACCTCTCTCATTTTCTTACATGTGGATGTGGAAATAAATATTTTAACACTTGGCTCCAGGAAAAACCTGATTTATAGAGTCTGCCAATTTCCATGGTGTAAATACTCCCACCATGACAGATTTCAAACGGCCAATGCAATGTTGCTAAATGCAGAATTAGGAAGAGATATGTAGTATTGCATTAGACACCGTTTCTACCACACAGACACAATAGGTAGAAATAACCTCAAGACCATATATAAAATTTAAATGTGCTAAAATAATTATGAAGTGGTGACTTATACTTATTTCTTACCTTTGTTTTTAATAGAATTTATTTAATTGTAAGTCAACCTGATTTAATTTTTAATAACAGCTGTGTTGAACACTGACTTGCTAAAAAAAACCGAAATTCTAAGCATTCAACAATTGATTATCTTGGGAGGCACTGCCAGCTAACTCCAGCCCATCCCTGATGTGGCATTTATTTGAAAATCAGATGCAGAGGAACAACACTTTTTTCAAGACTCAAAAAAAAAAAAAAAAAAACCCCAAAATTTTCTTACTCCCAATCACTCAACTACCCACAAAGGCACAACCTGGTTAATGCTTATCATTTAGAAAGATACAGTATAGAAAGAAACAAAAGTTAAGTTGTTTAGCTGAGAATAATTATGTTAATCTGGGTCTCATATAATCCATCCCTGAGAGAAACAACAGGATACTCTTTAAAAGCCCTGCAGACCAAAGAGCCCCATCTCTCCTTGAGAACTCTCTGCGGAAGTTCCTTCTTACAACTAGCCCAAATCCCTTTTGCTGCAGCAGAGGCCCATTCCTGTCCACTCCGTCTTTAGTGAAGGTGAAAACAGCTGGTTACCATCCCCTGTGTTATAACTCTTCATGTAAGGAAATGAAACACCCCAAACCGGCTTCCAAATCTGTTCAGCTGTAAAAACAGGCTCTTCTTGAGCAAAAACAAACAATAAATTAAATGGAATTGGGAGTTGAGAAGTGCTGCATATTTCACTCCAGGGAAACACCTCGAGCCAGGTTATACCCTCGTCAGCACCTAGTGATCAAAGGCGCCTTTTCCCTGGAAACAAATTCAAGGAGTGAAACAGATGGGATTATTAATCACGTTGCTGTTAACCTTTTGGGCCATCTTAAAGAACATCCTTAAGCAGGAGGCGTCCTGAGCTTTATCTTGTAATAAGACTGTAAGATTCTAAGATCTTGGCAAGATGCACGTTGCGTTGTATGCTGATGCCTTGTTTGGTATGTCCAAGACATTTTTTTTTTACCGAAGAGAATTCAATAAATCAGAGTAGCTGCAGAAGCTACGTCTTAGGCGGGACAAGTAGGCCAGTAGAAGCTGAAATTCCAATTAATATTCAAAGCTGTGCCACCTACATTTTAATGCTAGGACTCTTATCTCTCTGGAAGGAAACAAGGAGGAGAGGCTGAAGAATTGATCCCACAGTGTAGAGCTGGCCTAAGCAAGGAGCGGGGAGCATTTGGAAAAGAAAGAAACAATAGCCCTCGTTCATGTCCGTTCACGGGAGAGTCATAGGATCAGGGAGAGAACAGAATCGTGAAGTCCTAAAACCAAGGACATTCAGGAGATGAGTTCATTGCGTTGATTTGCACTCTACTCTCTTTTTGATTGCTGCTTTTGATTTTTTTGTTGTTTTTTGGGGTTTTTTTTTTTTTTTTGAAGTATAATCAGTTACAATGTGTCAATTTCTGGTGTACAGCAATTATGCATTTTTATACATATAGTTGTTTTCATATTCTTTTTCATTAAAGGTTATTACAAGATATTGAATATAGTTCCCTGTGCTATACAAAATAATTTGTTTTTATCTATTTTTATATATGATGGTTAACATTTGCAAATCTCAAACTCCCAAACTTACTCCTTCCCACCCCCTTTCCCCTGGTAACCATAGACTGTTTACTATCACTGTGAGTCTGTTTTGTAGATGAGTTCATTAGTGTCCTCTTTTTCTTTCTTTCTTTTTTTTTTTTTAGATTCCACATATGAGTGATATCATAGCAATTTAAGGCCATGGTTACGATGTTAGTGACTGATTGACTTGCGTGTTCACAGGCAGATATGGGCTTCTTTATTTATGTAGCTCAAAGGGAGCATTCCTTCTCCACCTCTACCTCTTAACCAGCGCATCATTCCGTTTCTGCTTAGAGTCCAGATTTCAAAGCCAAATTCAGTCCAGACCAGCCACATTTGTCCCTGGATTGTGTCAAATCCCCAGAAAGGAAGGACAGATTGAATTTCTTTTGGTTGGATTCCCAAACTAGACAGTGTGGGGAGTTGTTTCTTGCAACTGAAGTTCAGTCCTGCTACATTCCCACCAGCAGTGTGGGAGGGTTCCCATTTCTCCACACCCTCTCCAGCATTTGTCGTTTGTGGACTTTTTGATGATGGCCATTCTGACTGATGTGAGGTGATACCTCGTTGTAGTTTTGACATGCCTTTCTCAGATAATTAGCAATACTGAGCATCTTTTTCATGTGCTTGTTGGCCATCTGTATGTCTTCTTTGGAGAAATATCTATTTAGGTCTTCTGCCTATGTTTGGATTGGGTTGCTTGGTTTTGCTATTGAGTAGTATGAGCTGTTTGTATATTCCGGAAATTAAGCCCTTGTCAGTTGCATTGTTTGCAAATATTTTCTTCCAGTGCGTAGGTAGTTTTTTTCATTTTGTTTATGGTTTCCTTTGCTGTGCAAAAGCTTATAAGTTTGATTAGGTCCCATTTGTTTATTTTTGCTTTTATTTCCATTGCCTTGGAAGACCAACCTAGGAAAACATTGCAACGACTTATGTCAGACAATGCTTTGCCTATGTTCTCTTGTAGAAGGTTCATGGTGTCCTGTCTTAACAGTTTAAGTCTTTAAGCCCTTTTGAGTTTATTTTTGTGTATGGTGTGAGGGAGTGTTCTAACTTTACTGATTTACATGCGGCTGTCCAGTTTTCCCAACACCACTTGCCAAAGAGACTGTCTTTTCTCCGTTGTATACTCTTGCCTTCTTTGTTGAAGGTGACACACATATGGCCACAGTATCTTTTCTTTTTAATTTGAATTCATTGACCAACATTTTAAATCTGGGGAATTCCACTTATAAATCTCCACTTCTAGCTGTCCTAGAGGATCGTGCCACAACGTGCCACCTTCCCACATAGCCGCAAGTGGTCACAGCTGAGTTGGATTGCCCCCTCTAGACAGGATGCGCCTTCGGTCTGCTGCCGTCCCCACTGCTCCCTGGCAGCAAAGCTTCCATTGCTATTTATCATTGTGTTTGTTCTGCCAGGTCCCTGTTTCCAGGCTTTCTTTCATCTCATGTCTTTCCTACATGTGACTGGCTTGAACTATTTTAAGAAATGAGAGGCAAAGCCACGCCCCACATAAGGTGTTAATACAAATAAGAACTTGATTTTGTGACAGAAGAGATTTTATAAGAAAGACAAAGAAAGGGAATGTCCTGGAAATAGTGTTATTGCTTGCCCATTGACTTTCTTGTTACCTTTGGCACCTAGCTGGCAGCATCTACTGATTATGGAGGTTTGAGGACTATGCAAGGATATGAACTAAGACACTTGTCAATAGTCTCCCAATGCCGGTCCAAAGATGGCCTTTAGCAGTTTTTTTTCTTCTAGTATTTCTTTTCCATCATTATCACAATATAAGTATGCTACAGAGTTTGAGAAAGAGACAAGAAAGAAGTCTCTCTCATTACAGTCCCACTGCCCTCTCCCCTCGTCTTATTAACCACTGTTACCTGTTAATTATGAATCCTTCCGGAAAATGTCTGGTCATCTGTGCACATCCACTGTTTTACACAAATGGGGTTGTACTGTGCTCATTTTTACTTAACAATATTAGCACATATATTTCTTCATCATTCTCCTTGAAAATTATCCTTATTGTTTTTGTAAAAAATGATACACATCTGTAGGAATTCATTCAACCAGTAAAAAAAGAACAAATGAAATTTAAAATTACTTGACATTATTTCACGTAGAAGCAGTGGTTACTAACATTTGAAGATCTTTATTATAGGCATTTTTCTATGTATGTATTCAGGCTGAAGGATGGATGGATGGATGGATGAATGGATAGATAGATGGAAGAACACAGGAGTGAGGGAAAAAAAAGAAGGGAGGAAGGGGGAGGAAGGAAGGGCATCAGACTGGCAAATCAGTCAATAGATAGGAAAATGGGATCATGTTATGATGGCATTTTGAAATAAAACCTTTAACTATGATTTTTCTTGAATTTTAAAATGAAGAAAGAGAAAGCCAAGGAACTCTTTAACTTCAGAAAAGAATGTTTCTTCACAAAACAGATCAGTTCCTGAGTTCTCTCTTTAAAAGAAACCATGTGAAAAACATTGTCTTTGATAGTATCTACTGACTTTCTCTTGTGAAAAAATGTGGAAACCAACATTCCTAATGTTATCATGTACATTCCCTTTTATGTTTGAGTTGTATGAAACTTACCGTCTGTTCTGTAACAGTCATTTCAATAGTTGTTTAGTTTTATTTTTATGTTTGCATAGCACCTGTGCTCATCACCGCCAACCTTTTATTGTGGCTTTCTCCATTTCTGATGTTTTGATTGATTCTTTGATTTATTGACTGGATTAAATAGTCTAATACTTGATCTTTTTTTTTCCCCCAAGAAGGGCTCTTGGGTGTTCTATTACATGAATTATTGCATATTGGAAAATGCTTGTGTATTGACTTTATACCTGAAGGACAACTTGCTGGACCTGTAATTCTCAGCTCGCATTTTTTTCTCAGAATCTTGTGGACTTTATTCTGCTGTCTTCTGGCATTGAGGATTTTCTGTATAGATTTTTGAGAACAATCTGACATCTCCCCAATTAGTGATTGCTTTTTCTGTCTAGTTACTTGTGAAAGTCTTTCCCTATATTTGTATTTCAGTAACTTCCTAATGATTGATCTTGTTGACTATTGTATCACTAATGTTTTGGACAACATGTCCCCATTACATCTGAAGATTTAAGCCTTGTGGGAAAATTTTAGGAAACTGAAGACACACGGGGGTTCAGTAACTTGCTCAAGATCACATAACCAATAAACAGTAGGGTCTAGATGTAAATCCTGCTGTCTGATTCCAGAACCCAGTCCCCCAGCCCCTACAGTAGAGTTTATCCTGATGAAGAAGTATCCTGGATACCTCCCCTCTAAGCCAGTTAGCAATTTACTCCAAGGACGTCTGCACGGGCAGGTACTGGACAATTTAGTCAGTGCCCCACCATTTGGAAGTCACCGTCTAGAGAGAGGACGACACAGTAGTTTTCAGTCATAGTGGTACTGCTTTCTCCCCCTTCCCCCGTTTCTCCCACCCCCAGCTTGGGCAACGACCATACTACTCTCTATTTCCATGAGTTTTTCTTTTTAAAAAAAAATCTTACTTTTTATACCAGTGACTCATTTACTTTGCAACTGGGAAGTCTCTACCTCTGAATTTCTCTCACCTATTTCTTCCCTCCCCCAACCCCCCTCCACTCTGGCAATCACCTGTTTGTCCTCTGTATCTATAATTCTGCTTCTATTTTGTTATATTTGTTCATTTATTTTTTTTTCCTTTTGGAAGAAGAGAAAAGAAGTAAAGGGAAGAGATGGAGGGACAAGGGTAACAGACCAAAAGCAGAGAGAAATAAGCAGAGGGGGCCAATGGAGACGGATGAAAGTGGATTGGTTCCTGCTACTACACACGCCCAGGGCAGCAGAACAAAACTGGGTCCTCTTCTGACATCCCCTCTCCTGATAACAACCTTCCCTAACGGTACTAGGTTTCCTTAATTTCTGGACTCAGTACAGCAGCACTAAGAAGAGAGCAGATGGAGCACAGTTACCTGATGAGGTCTTCCCTCCAGACAATCAGCCTCGGTGGCAATTCACACAGTGTGACAAGGTTCCTCACCCCGACTCTCTCCAAGCCTAACTGGTTGGATGCCCTGAGACCTCCACCTTGAGAATCACTCATTTGGGTTTACATTCTCTCTACAAAAGGCCTTTGTTATCAGGGAAGGATTAACTTTTGCCAGCCTTTGAAATATTAAGAGAACACAGTAGCTTCACAAAGTTGGAAGAGGCTTTCGAAAGCAGCAAGTCTCATCTCTCATTTCAGAGGCCAGGCGGTTGGTGCTTGAGTTTTAGATCAGTGAACTGTGAAACTGGAAAATGACGGATGTAGAGGCATGGAACACGGGGGCCTGAAAGATCTGTGCACAACTAGATGGGTAACTGGAGCAAGGTAGTGGGTGCTGTGGGTGCCTCCCCAGATCCCTTCTACTGGGCGGGTGCACTTACCTCCCAGCTGTGGGGGCCGTTGGCAGATAATGGCTCACCCTCTACCCACCCCCCATTTACCCTCTCTAGAGAACTGACATGGACCACAAGAAGCCTCCTTGCCTAGCACACTGCATCCCTTTCCTAGGGCAGCCCACAGCCAATGGCTGACTGAGACAGGAGTACAAAAGAACAGCTTCCACACCTGGCGGTGGGACAGTTTCTGCAGCGTGATTCATGATGCCGTGCTCCCCATGGGTCAGGCCGAGGATGGATCAAAGCCAGTTGATATCTCTGCCTGCCTCCTACTGAAGCCAGCCTGCTTCCCTTCCCTTCTTTCTCTTCAGAGCACTCTCTCAGTAAGTCATACGTAGCTGAATCTTTGTCTTGGACTCTGCGCTTAGGGAAGCCAACCAAAGACAAACAGGACACTGACTGGGGAAAGGAGTGACTAAATCCTTGACCTACTTAACAACTGGCCTGAAGGAGACTCTGTTCCCCTAGTAACCACGGATTTCCCTCTCTTTTCCTCTGTCTAGCATTTCAGGTGGAAAAAGATCGACAGACTCTGAAATTCATCCCTTAATATACTAGGTTTGCACTTTGGTCTGAAGAAGGGTTTGCACCGCTCTTTGGTGACACGATGACCGTTCCCTGAGTCTCCAGGACAATAGGATTTAGTGATGTCTCTAGTGTGAGGCATCCCAGGACTAAACGTACAGCCCAATGACCCACACTGCTCCTTCCAGTTTAGAGTAAAATGATACATTCATCTTCTGCTTTATCAATTAATGCCCTGGATGGAAACTCTCCTCCAAGGTGAGATGAGACAGAGGAATTGAAATATTTAAGAGACAGTGAGTATTTTATTTGGAAGTAAAACAGTTAACAGGACCAGCCATGCTTGGGAGCTGCTGCCTGGAATTTCTCTCTGTAAGTAAGAGGTGTCATCTCAAAACTCTGCACTTGTCCTGCCAAGTGACTGAATTAGCTTAAAGCTTTTTTACTTTTTGCCTGGGGACATCGCACTAGGATTATCACCTTCCTCCTGCACCTCAGTCAGGCCTCTTCATCCAGGACACCTCCAGAATGGTGCTACATCCTTGTGAAATCAGCTCGGCGAGGTAAGGCAGGAAGGACTATCAGTTCTCAAAAACAGTGGCTGAAGGGAATCAGATGGTCGTACAAACATCGATTGGTGCCAGTCAAGAATATTACACTGAGTCTTTTAGAATGTGTGCTTCATTTTCAGTTGTCTCCTTTGCTCGAAGGGGAAGCTACCTGGAGCAGGTGGATTGACACTCTTCACTCATTACTATTAAAGATTCAATTAATGTTCAAATTGCAGATACTCTGACTCCAGATATTATAAGCCAAGATCACCACCGATCTAAGAGAAAAGTGTGATACTGATTCTCTTTCTATTTTACTTCTTATTTTTTATGTCACCAAGAATAAACATTAGTAAAATATAGGGTTTACAAAGCTAGAGCCATGTCTTGAAAACCAGTCTGTAGTCGAAGAGACACACCCTTGCAGTCAGCAGGAGCAAGCGGGCAGCATGTCTCGCTGCTGTGACAAAGAATCCCCAACCTCGGTGGCTGAGAACCAGGAAGGATTGTTTGTTGCTCAGGCTACTTGTCTACTGCAGGTCAGCTGGGAACCCGAGCTAACAGGACCAGTCTCTATATGGAAGATAATGAATTGCTATGACAGGTCACCCTGGAAATTCATTGCTAAGCTCAGACATGACACATGACACTTTTACTCTCAACTCATTGTCCAGAACTGGTCTCAAGCACAGCTAGACGTACTCAGTCAGGAGATTTAGTGGCTCTACCAAGCCTGCATTCTGACCCTTAGACTAGCCCCAAAGGAGACCTGTCCGTCTAGAAGATGCCCTGCCATTGAGTTGCACTCCACTAACAAGCATTGGTTGAATCCCCATCAGGTGCCCAGTACTGGGCTCACTCTTATGTGAGTCACAGAAATGTTTTAAACATTTTATTTGTCTTCTAGCTGTCCCGGTATAACTGTTAGATGAATCCAGAAATGAGAAAATATATATGTATATAGTAATACAAAATAGGGCAAAACCATATGCCAAATCAAGTGATAACCCAAATAAAACCTCTCACATTGGCCTTTGTCTCTACCTGTATGTTGAAAACTTGATCTGCCACACCAGCTCTGGCCAACAGGAATACAATGTGAGCCACATTTGTCATTTTAAATTCTCAAATAGCTAATTCATAAAAATCAGAAAGAATAAATGAAATCGAATTTAACCGTATCTTTTGTTAAACTCAATATATTAAAAATAATTATTATTTCAACATATAATGAACATAAAAATCACTAAGGAGATATTTTGCATCATTTTCTTCTCATTAAACCTTCCAAATCTGGTGTGTATTTTACCCTTTCATATTCATATTCATATTCATATTCATATTCATATTTTACCCAGCATATCTCAGTTCAGACTCTCAGTCACTCACGTAACTAATGGCTAATGTGTTGGGCAGAGAAGTTCTAGACAATAACCAAAATTAATATAAGGACTGCTCAGCCTGCTTGGCCAAGATTTTTTTTCTTAAACTGCTGGTACATGCTTGAAGATTTTCTGGATGGTTAAAATGATGCTCTTTCTTTATGGCCCATATTTAGCTTACTTTTACTCTACAAAGCGATACAGTTGTATGAACTTAAAGCAGCTAAGGCTGAGGAGAGTGTGGTGCAAAGGGAACACGAATCCACCCAAAGTTAAAGAATTCAAGCAACAAACCAAAAGCATGTCCTACCAGGGCTGCAGGTGGGGGAAGGGGTGAAGAAGAGGGGCAGGCACGTCGAGGGCGTGTTAATAAAAGCCTGCTTGTTGAGGCTGGTGGCAGTGGAGCCCTTTTCTTAAAAGGTTAACCAGAAAGCAGAGCCACTGTATTTCAGCAGGCTAATTACCAAGGGTGACTTTGACCTTTTCCGTTTCTGGAGATTTACGATAGAACATTTTCCTTTGACATGGCGCAGGCTCTTTGAATCCAGGTTGAGTGTGATCAGGTGTGCTTCTAGTGGAACCCTTCCTGTGCACAAAGGCATGTCTGTGTTCCCAGGCGCACTCCGAGCGTCCGCTCTGGAAGACCTGACACCAGGGAGCTGTCGGTCCATTCCTTCGCGACAAACCTCACCCATCTTGAGACCACGTTTACCTTTGGAGTTGAAGAAACGCAGAAATAGACCATTTTCACAACGGAAACTTTTGTTGACAGTCAGGGCTGTGGAAGCTGAGCCTTGAAAATTCAGTTAATCTAATAAAGCTCTTGACATTCATGGGCTTAGCTAGTGGGAGAGTTTGAAATTCCTTCTCAGGGCCAACAGGGTCCCTCGGTGAGCTGGAGTCTTTCAGGTGGTTTTTGCTTTGGGCCCCAACATGCCAATTTCACACCGAGGATCCAATGCTTCAGGACAGTCATTTACACTTGAGTTTGGGTTCATTCTGATCAGGTCACGCTTCCAAGCCAGGTGTCCAAACTCACTGACCTTCGCTGTTGACTGGCTTGGTTTCTTACTGCTAATGAAGTAAAAGGTATCTTTATAATCCAGTCACCCTGTAAAGCTTGTGAAACTAGCAAAGGAGGAGAATCTGGTAAAGAGGTCAATTGACCCAAATGGTTTTCTGCTCCCAAAAATAAAACCTGAACGGTAAATACTATTTTGTGAATGAGCTATGGGTACATCTTTATAACCAAAAGGTAGCACTATTAAATGTAAAGTCTTGCTTGCATCTGACGCGACAGATGCCAGATTTTCTTTTCTCTGAAAATCGCCCCTTATAGATGGAGCCAGCAGATCTTATTTCACCCTCATATACCCACAAACCACTGGTCAGTCTGGTCCCTTCTAGCCACAATCTGAAACCTGGCCTCAGGTGAGTTGGTTTGTATTAATAACCCTGCCGAACCATAATGAGAAAGACGAAAAATGCTTATTTGGAAAATCAGCTGGTGTTCGAGGTCACCAATGGTTGAGGTGAAGGAGGCATCAGTGATTTTGGATTCTTTTGATCCCCCTGACTTTTATTTTACTGAAATTGTGGGGTAAACATAGAACATGAAATAGAGCTGACTTCTTTGTTAATTACGCATTGATAAAGGGCAATCAACCCTGGTGATAGGAAAGAAAAAGGAACTTCTTTCTGTGATTTTGACTTTCAACATGTCCGAGCTTTCGGGAAGATAAATAGAAGCAATGTTACTTTGCTACTAGTTCCATTTTTTCAGATCCACTTTTCAAAAGCTATTGAAAAGAAACTCAATCCAAACAAGAAGTGAGCAATGATGCTTACATCCCCCCAGGGGGAAGCAGGGCATACGGCTATTTATAATAATGACAACTGACAGCAAGGGCTTTAAAAAAAATGCCTTTCCTTCTGTTGTCAGTTTTGGAATGGCGTTGGAGGCAAACAAAGTCCTGATAACATTGGTGTATTGTTCCTGTAGGTCCTAACCTCAGCAGGCTGCATCAGTATCTTCTGTCTGAAGAAGTCACTTTCTTTTCATCAAACACATTCCAGAAGTCAGTGGTAAAAGCACTGACGGGGGAGAGCAGATTGATCCATTAACTCTCACCCAGTTCCTTGGCTGAACCCTCACTCTGCATTCCAGTTATAAAGACTTGGTAAGTTATCAAACAGGAAACAAACTCTGAAAGGAATTGCGTCTTTGGAGCTTCTCGCCAAAGCTCCTGCTTGTTGCCTGTGCATCCTGGAGCAGGGGAGAGCCCCACTTCCCTAGCAGGTCTCTGGACTTCTCGAACGTCGTGTGCCTCAATGATGTGGGGACCTGGTTCAAATGCACGGCTGCCTGTGGAGTGGTGGCATCTGAGAGTCTGCATTTCTGTGCTTCTAATAAACCCCCAGATGATGCTAATGCTCCCAGTACATGGACCACGTTTTGAGTAGCAAGGAGCTAAAAATCACTTTGGGCATCTCAAGTGTCAGAAGTCAAGATACCGTGTTTCCACTCATTTGAGCTCTGGCTTCAAAAGTTATCCCATAAGGCATTGTATGTGCTTTGCCCAGTGACAGCGGGTGGGGTGCAGTGGGAATAAATATACAATAAACTACAAAGCGGGTGGTTTATTGAGACACCGACCACTCAAATGTTGTGATGAAAAACACACTATAGCTTTACATCCACAGGTCTAGTGAGAAGGTCGAATCCAGGCAAGGAAGGTGCGTGTCTCCCAGGTGAGAAAAGAGACAGAAGATAACTGTCACACTAGCTGTACTCAAAGTCAAAGCTTAAGGAGGAACACTGGTTATCTCCTCTTTGCTAAGCTCAGCTTCAGGGTGACGGAACAGCTCAGGAGGCATGACCGGTCCATTTAAGGGGACACCTTCACCTGGAGTGTGACCTTTTAGGTGCTACTCCCTGCGACTGAAATGAAGATCAAGGGTCAGATTTAAAGTCCAACAAGATTCTGCCTTAACTGGTCTGAATTTGTGGCAAGTCGTAGCTCCCCACAACAGCCTGGGTTTCACTTCTCTCTCCGTTGAGGGGTCTGGGGTGACTGCTGAGTTTAGTTTTAGTTTTATCCAAGTGGAGTGGCCTCCTTACCTTAAACTCCAAACTCGCTGAGAAGGTTTGATGTCAGACCTCCCTGGCCCCAGTACCCTGCGCACCAGCCATGTCATCTTGCGACATCACACTTACCTTCCACAGATGTTATTTTCTCTTTCTGCAAAATTGGAATGATGAAAACCTACCCCATAACACTGCTGCGAATCCTAAATAAACTAATGTACAGAGCAAGTATGTCTAGTATAAATAAATGTGAATAAACCAATAAATGCACCTGTCCTGGCAATTGTTTAAAAAAAAAAAAAAAAAAGAGAGAACAATCTTTGTCTCCAGAAGGGCTTGAAATTCTATTTGTAGTCCATTGCTACTCGGAGTAGAGCAAACAGTAGGAACGCTGAAGGATTTCCTTCAGTGGCTAATTTGACGGCTGGGAAATATTTTTGGAGCGAGAAGACCATAATTTAAAGTAAACTGACATCAATAAATATTTCCTTAGCATTTAGCTGTAAGAGCTCTGAATCCTCCATCTGTTCAGAAATTTCTAATTTCAAAATAATATGGTGCTTTGGGAGTTCGTGAGTCCACACAAACGTCAGAAGGACCAGGTGCCACCGTAGTTTTCCACACTTAGGGAGAAGTGTACACGGCTCTTATTTCTTTGTGAAATGAGAACACTGATCTCCATTACCCCTTCATTCCTGTGTCCCCTCTGATGGTATTTGGAAGAGGCTCTGATGGGACATTAGTTCTGACTATGGGGTGAGACTGGCATTAGGATGGCCCACTGCCCAGCGACCCAGATGACACCTTCCGTATTCACGTGGCTGCATTTCTAAGCAGCTGCAACATGCATCCATCTCAACCAATTGTTTTCAAGCTCAGATGATTCTGAGATTACAGCATTGGATGAAGAGTTTCTTGCCAAATATTTGTTGAAGTGGCTAATAACGCTTCAAAATAGGTTCCAGGCAAGTGCTTGATTTAAAGTCAATCTTCTCTTTTCTGTTCACGTCTAGAATGGTCCAAATACAAATACTGTAGAAAGATCCACAGTCCTCGTCCTACTGTCCTACATCCACTGTAGACGGCACCCACCGAGATGACCAGGAGGACACCTGATTGTCTAGCACAAAGCCCACTGAGATGATTTGCAAATAAACATCTTAAAATGACAGTAGCCTTGCTTCTCTTCCACCTGAGAATCCTCCTTACCTCTCCATCTCATTCCATCCTCCATCCTGTGGCCCGAATAATATTTTCAAGAAGCAATGCTGACTGTGCCACTTCCCTGCTTAAAACCCTTCCTCGGCCGGCCCCCAGGAATGACGTCTGAACGGCGCACAAAGTTCTTCATGATCTGACTCCTGCTTATCTTTCCAGTCGAGTCCCTCAGACACTCCCCATCCTTCCCTCCCTGCCTTCCCAGTGCCTGATTCTGCACCTCTAAGCCCAGACGCACTCTGGACTGCCCTCCACACACACCTGGTCTTCTGCCTGACATACTCTCTCCCGTCCTGCCCCTCGCCCCCAACAAGGACCTACCCCGTGGTTAATTCTGACTCCTCCTTAAGCTGAACATCATTTCCTGGGACTGGTGCCTCAATCTCTGTATTTTTGAACGTGTCCAAGTCCTACCTGCTTACTAGCCATGCACGCCCTTTCCAAGCTACTAAGGATCCCATCTTATTCATGGCTATATAGTCCCAGAGTCTAGAATGGGAACTCACTGCCAATTCCCAGCATCTGGAATGCTGTGTGCCACACAGAAAGGGCTCTGCCAATATGCGCCCAATTACTAAATGAATGTGTCAATGAGCGACGTCCTTTTTCTGTACCAGAGCACACATACTAGAGCAGCGATGCTCCAAGTATGAGCCACAGACCAGCAGCATCAGTGTCCCTCGGGTCCTTGTTAGAAATGCAAATTCTCAGGCCTCTCTGCAGATCTGGTGAATCAGAGATGTGGGGGATGGGGTTCAGCCGTCTTTATTTTAACAAGCCCTCTGGCTGATGCTGAAGTGCGCTAACACGAGAACCACTGTTGTAGAGCAGTTGTACTGCACAGTCTGGCTGCACATTAAGTCACCTGGGATGTTTATAAAAATGCTTTCACTGTCCTCCCAAAGTTTTTTACTCACTGAGGTTGATGTGGATTCTGGAATAGCTTTTCAAAGCTCATCAAGTGATTCTGACATGCAGCTGGCAT
Organism: Camelus ferus; assembly: GCF_009834535.1. Classification (NCBI taxonomy): domain Eukaryota; kingdom Metazoa; phylum Chordata; class Mammalia; order Artiodactyla; family Camelidae; genus Camelus; species Camelus ferus. Next base: position 31,106,429 of record NC_045714.1, read on the forward strand.
TGAGATGATCCCTGTCCTAGATTTTCCATTGCCTCTTCTTTACATGAACGTTAAAATTACCAAGAAAAATGGGGCATCAGTTGAGTACCACTCCGCCACTGCCTCTGGCCTCCACCGAAACAATGCAGTTGGATTCTGCATCAGGTCCAGCCCAGCAGCCCAAATCTCGGGATTCAAAGTGTAGTGCATGGAACAATGATTGCATCCCCAGTAGCTTGTTAGAAATACAGAATCTGAAGCTCCACCCAGACCTGCTGCATCAGAATCTGCATTTTAACAGGCTCCCAGGTGATTTGTGTCTACATTAAAATTTGAGAGGCACCAGCCCGAGAGGCAGAGTATTGAGCATGGATGCTAGAGCACAGAAGGAAAATCCCTTTCTGTAAGTCTTTATAATGAGGGTATATAGCACATAGTTAAAGGTACTTTGTCATAGACTTCCAATAAATCTTCTGATCAGGGCCAGCCATGGAACTCTCAAGGTCAGATGGCTTCACCACTTAATAGCACGGAATGGACTTCATGAGTCACGGCTTTTGTTGACAATTGTTGGGTAGAGAAGGTCATTTCCGCGTGAGTGTTTGAAAAACTGGGCCATTCAGGAAGACCCACACATACACAGCTCAAAATAATGAATTATGGGTGCTTCCAAACCAGTCATATTTACTGAGTGCGTACCATGTACCAGGCATCATACTAAGTACTCAAAACATATCAATTTATTTACTCTTTCCCAAAGCCCCATGAAGCAGGTGCTGGTAATTATCCCCATCACAGAAATGAAAGAAGCAGAGGCATGGAGAACTCAGGCACAGCTTACGAGTGTAACCGAGAACTGAAATCCAAACCCATCTTTCTCTGGAATCTGCGTTATTAACCACAACACTATGTTCAACAATTACTCCAAAGGAGACAGAACAATGACCCCAAACAACTGGTTTTTTAAAACATTAGTTGAAAGGCTCCTGACTGTTCCTCCAACAATTAGAAGAGCCAGAATTAAATAGGATGGCTGCTGTGCCAACCCACAGAAGTCAAATATAACCAGGCAGCAAATTAGAGTAAACATTTAGGAATCCCTTGCATGTGGCACACGACTCCACCCACCCTTCTTGGCACCAGCAGGACGTTGATTATACGGATCCCGCTGGCATTTCTTGTCCTCATGCGAGTCATGCAGAGTGTCCTCCTTACTGCTGAATGCGAACATGACCAGACTTATTTGGGTAATTTGGCACATATGGTGATGACTCAGTAGTGCAGACCAAGGCACAGGCTCCAGCTTATGCATTCATTCCTTCATCCCTCCCCCGCCCCTTACCCTTTTCATCCAATCACCTGCTGTAAATGGATAGAGACAAGATGTTTGTCACGAGAGAGCTGAAGGTAATTTTCCAAAACCTGGGACTTCTTGAGGATAGAAGTAACCAACTGGCCTGGAGCCATTAACTGCAACCGGTTAATAAGCTCTGGGAAATATATCTCATCTAAACAGTTTTTGCCATGGAAGATAAGGCAGGGAAGGGCGGAGCAGGCACCTAGGTGCCTATATTTGGAGCAGAATGTATACCCCACAGATGCCAGCCAATCAGTTTGGCTCATCTCTCCTGGCATTCCATTCTACTGACTCTCCCCTACTAACACAGTGGAGTTTTCACACGTTAACTCAGTTTGTAAGCATGGGAGTTTTCATGGGAAACTCCCTGAGCTCAGGTCAGAGGTGAGATCCCTGAACACGTGCATAGTTTTTCTTTGTCTTGGGTCACAAACACTGAGGTTACCAGGCAGCCTCTGATGAGTCTATGGTCACAGAACCTCGGCTGATGGACGCGGACAGAGTAACTCAGACCTTTCATGTCAGAGTTTGTGGCCCTGGCAGCATACTCTTAATTGAAAACATTTTCTGTGTCTCTAATTCATGTCACAACTTTCTTTGGAATAACTGAAAAGATCCCTTATAAAATCATAAACATTACTACTGAAAGAAACTTAGAATCTTGTCTAAGCCCTTTGTTTTGTAGATGGGGAAGCAGAGGTCCAAATTACTTGGCCATTTTCCAATATCATGTCATAAATGGCAGACCCCAGGGTAGAATTTGGAGTTGCTGATTTCCATGCCAAGTGCCAGCTCTGCCACTGAGTTAGAGTTAGACCCAATCTGGCTGTTCAGAATCATCTAGAGATCGCTGAAGGTACAGATCTCCTGGTCCCACTTTCAGATTTGTTGATTTAGTAGACATTTAGAAAGGGGTCCAGGAATCTGTACTTTAAGTAGCATCCTGAATATTTTGGTGCACAATCAGGAATGAGCTAGACTGTGCAAAATAAATCTCAAAATCAGACTTTTCCTAAATATATGAACAAAAATGATGAAGTATTCTTAGACCTTCAGGTTGTCCGCAGCCCTTTGGATTGGGTCTCCAAGCAAAGCTTCACAGAAGTTGACTTTCCCAAAAGTGATTTTTTTCCTTTTTATCAGAACATCTATGTGATCAAAATAGGGCCATTATTGTGCCCACAAGCTCAGAAAAGGAAAAGATAATCTAAAATCCCATAGTTAATAAACAATAAACCTAAATTTGAACCAAATCTTCTGTGCATGTTTTTACCCTCGCCCAAGCTAATTTACAGACACGATCTTGGAGATTATGATGCAAACACAAAACTGATGATAGAAGAAATCTCTCAAAGCCCCAGTGAATGAATGCCCTCCAGTATTAGGGACTTTCTTCTATCCCCTCTTTCTCTTTCCTCTCCCCTTCCCTCACAGGATGATGAGAACTGCAGAAAACATTCATAATATTTATTTACTGGGAGGCCATTGCTGAGCCTTTAAATGACCCCACTGGTCAACAAGTAGGTAGGTTAGAAAGGAGACCATCACCACTCCTGGCAAAAAAGATGTAATCTCAGTCAGTTTTCAAAGTCTGGATATAATACTCCTTTAAGAAACATAAGATCTTTAGTCATTTATATTTGTTTTATGTGATAAAATAAGCAGAGCTGGATTTTTAATAATGAAAGCATCACACTTAAAACCAGGAGGTTACACAATTAGTTTAGTAGTGTTTGCTGTAGGAAAATATCTTAGAAAAAACTGTGGGATGTATAAAGCCTGTCTTTGAGAGGACGGGGTCCAAATTCCCGTTTCTGTACGGGGAACTTCCTGTGCTCTATCTCCTTGGTCTTTAAGAGCTTTTTCAACAACAAGGAGTTAGTGACTGACAGCAGATTGGAAGGCAGGAGCGCTTAAAGGAGGTTTGAGTTGTGGATTATGAATATTCCATGCCCCTTTCTTTTCGGATTTCGTTATTTTTTTGTCCACTTTAGACCCTACCACTATTTACTAGCATCTTAGTAAGAAGTTAAAACCCAATCTAGCTCATTTTTTGCCCTCTTTTTTTCTGGTTTGGGGATCCAGGCGGTTCTGCAGACCCCAACTATTCATGCAGAGCTCTCGGATCAGAGTACATGGACGAAGCTCACCCAATTGGTTCGTTCCCTTCCCTGGTCACGGTGATTGGTTCAAGGTAGCCTGGTGATTGGTTCAGAGGTAGCCAGGTGACTAGGACTGGCCAATCACAGTGAGCCACAGGACTTTTCTTCTGGAGGGGAGAGAAATGTGGAATTCTGGGGCAAAACGCTCTCTCTTTTGTGCTGGACGTGAACGAGGAAGCATGTAGGCCTGAGAGAATCCATGTTGGAAGATGCAGAGGAGAGGAATACACTGGAATACAGATTGGTTTAGGAATTTTAACTTTAAAAAACTCTTTTAGCCCATTTGTATTATTATTTTTACTCTCAGCCTGCCTTTCCCTGTCTCTCTCCATCTCTCTTTCTCTTGTCATCAATCATGTATCTATCTATCTATCTAAACTATTTGAAAGTAACTTATAGTCATGATGCTTCTTTTACCTTAAAAATACTTCAGCAGGTATCACCTAAGAAAAAGGACATGGTCGTATCCCCTTATATAACAGCCGTGCAATTAATAAAATCAGGAAGTTTAACATTAATACAATACTAATATCTAAATTCACAGTTAATAATCAAATTTTGCCAGTTGTCCCAATAATATCTTTCATAGATATTTTTTTTTCCTGCTTTAGGACCCAATCCAAGGTCATTGCACTTTATTGTCATTTGCTTTTACATTCTAATTTGAAATTGCTTCTTCTTGTTGTTGTTGGCTTTTATGACATTGACATTCTTAAAGATTCTAGGTCAGTTTTTATTAGAATGTCCCTCCATTGGCATTTGAGGTAGGGATTATTTTAAACATGCATATGTTTAAGGGACCTCAGTGCACTTGTGTATACTGCGTGCAAGTTATAGATACCGGCATATTCTTCACACATACTTTGATTATCAGCAGGGTGTAATACAGTTTGAAAAAGCAGGCATACATTTGTAACGTATCAGGTGAAGAAGAGGCAGAAGAACAATTTTGCGATTTTGAAAACCATGCAATTTGACAGCCTAGTCCCTACATTTTCTCCTAAGTACCAACAAACTGAGGAAGATTGGAATTACTCAACTCCTATATTAAGTGTGACACATATTTACATGCAAGTAACTAAGCAGCAGCCCTATTTCGCTGTACTCTCCAATGAAAGGGACAGAATCAAAATATTAGAAAAACGGGCTTTTAGAAAAAGGGGCTTTTACAACCAAGAGGAGAGATCAGCGAGAAATATGAAACACAAGCGACAACATAACATCTGGGTGGTGAAGTGGGAAGAGCTGTAGACTAGGCATCGAGAAGCCAGGACACTAGTCCTAGCTTGGCCATTCACTCCGAGTGATCTCTGGCGAGATGCCGTCGCCCTGCAGTACAGCTTCTTTATCTATAAAACAAGGGGGCTAGACTGGATGCTCTGCCGTGCCCCTTCCAGCTTTGTGGGTCTCTGAAAGGTTCATATCTGCATTACTCAAAAGTCTGATCCAATGCCAGACTGGGCAGCAGTTCAGAGAAAGGGACTATCAATGTGAGGGGCAGTGATGGGAGGTTCCTGGGAGGGGTAGGGGCGGGGGCGGGGGCGGGGGTGCGGAGGCTCCTGGAGCATGGGAAGGCATTTGATGAGCGGAGGGAGAAAGAAGGCGTGCTAAAATGGAGAGCAATCCAAGTGAACGCACAGTCCAAGAAATGAGCACGGAATGTTCTTGAAACAGACTTGCCTGATTCGGGTGTGAACTGGGGACCTGAATGGACAGACAGCTCCCGTGCAGCAGGCAGCCTCTCTACTGTGGCCACTTTTAGGACCACAGAACGTTCACTAGTGCACTTTGTAATGATGCCTATGGATGTGAAAGAAGTCAGTGGAGTCTACGTATCTAAACAATATTACTAAAACCATTATTGAAAACTATTGCAGGTAGTTTGAGATGCCTTGACATGTATTTGGGATCAGAAAGGTTATTTTAACATATCTTGGTTAGGAAAAAAAAAAAGTTAATTCTATTTTACACGGAGATCATGAACCAAGGTTATGGACAGGCAGCAGAAAAAAATGAAGAAAAGGAAATTACTTAAAAGGGATAGGTGATAAATCCTCCATGCCCCCTGGGGTGGTTTTTGAATGAGTATTATTTAATGGTAGCAGTGGCTATGGGCATGTGCGTACTTGTATGTGCATGCATGTGCATACACTCGGAGGGCTTTTTTTTTTTTTAATGTTTCATATCCTTTGTAGTGTTTTATCCTTCTATAGACTTAATGGAAGAAGATTATAAGTCTCCATATATTTCAGGGCAGAGTTGTAAATTGTTGGTGATGGTTGTAAAGTTTGTTCTTACTTGTAAACTGAGTTCCTATTCTTTCTCTTCCTTTCTTTTCTTTCTTTCTTTCATTCTAACTCTCTTCCCTTTTTTCCTTCTTTTTCTTTCTTCCTTCCTTCCTCCTTCCCTCCCTCCCTTCCTCCCTTCCTTCCTTCTTTCCTTTCTTCTGGTTTCACAGTTTCAATTCACAAGGTGGTGAATTCTACTCAGTGGAAGATAAAAATGATCAGAAAGTATTCTGCAGTAATGCACAAAAGTGAAGTGCCATTCAGAAGCATCAGATCAAATCCTGTGATGAAAAAAGGATTCAAAGATTTGATTTTATTTTTAACTAAATTAATAATCTTCCCTATGGAATATTCTATTGTACTCAGAAGACGTGGGAATCCTATACTTATGTCTTCAATATTAAAAAGTCAACTTCAAAATACACATTTCAGGGTTTTTCAAATAGTGATTTCTATTCAGCAGAAACAGGATTTTTTTAAAAAATGTATTTCAAACTGAATTTTTGTAAGTGGAGTTGTATCTTTCTCCTGGTTTTTATGGTAATATTGAAGATCTGTCCTTCCAGAATAATTTTGCCTGTTATCAGATGAACTTTACCAAAATCTGTATTTGTTTTCTATAGCTGCCATAACAAGTTACTACAAATTTAGTGACTTAAAACAACATACATTTATTTTCTTACAGTCCTGGCGGCCAGGATACCAGAAAAATCTCCCCGGGCTGAAGCTAAGGTATCAGCAGGGTGGCTTCCTTCTTGAGGCTCCAGGGAGGGTCTGTTTCCTTTCCTTTCTTGCTATAACCTGCACACATCCCAACCCATCTAATGCTCCCAACACCTCGGAGAGGTTGGTCCATTGATTTCCAGTTTTACAGATGAGGAAAATGCAGCACAAATGGCAAAGTGACCTGTCCACAGACATGCAGAGGTGGGGCAGAGGTGGAATTTGAATCCACGCAGCCAAGGTCTCAGAGTCTGTGCTGTGATGCCAGTACTTCCTTTTCATCACAAAATATCATCGAATTGAAGACCCTAGGAAACATTAAGCTCATACGACTTAATAGTAATGAAACAAAAAACAAGCTATCCAATCCCAAAATGAGCAAAGACCTAAACAAGCAATTCTCCAATGAAAACATACAAATGGACAACAAGCACATGAAAAAATGCTTAAAATTGCTAATTATCAGAGAAATGCAAATCAATGCTACAATGAGGTATCACCTCACACCAGTCAGAATGAACATCATTCAAAAGTCCACAAATGACAAATGCTGGAGAGGCTGTGGAGAAAAGGGAACCCTCCTACACTGTTGGTGGGAATGCAGTTTGGTGCAGCCATTGAGGAAAACTGTATGGAGATTCCTCAAAAGACTAAAAATAGACTTACCATGTGACCCAGCAATCCCAGTCCTGGGCATATATCCAGAGAGAACCTTGATTCCAAAAGACACCTGCACCCCCATAGTAGCACTATTTACAATAGACAAGACATGGAAGCAACCTAACTGTCCATCAACAGATGACTGGATAAAGAAGATGTGGTATATTTATACAATGGAATACTACTCAACCATAAAAAAGATAAAATAATGCCATTTGCAGGAACATGGATGGACCTGGAGAATATCATTCTAAGTGAAGTAAGCCAGAAAGAGAAAGAAAAATACCATATGATATCACTCATACATGGAATCTTTAAAAAAAAAAAAAGACAGACAAATGAACATATATATAAAACAGAAATAGACTCACAGAATGGAATACAGACTTGCGGCTGCCAGGAGGGAGGGAGGTGGAAAGGGATAAACTGGGAGTTCAAGATCTGCAGATACTGACGGTTACATATAAAACAGGTAAACAACTTTATACTGTATAGCACAGGGAAATATATTCAATATCTTGTAGTAGCTTACAGTGAAAAAGAATATGAAAATGAATATACGTATATCCATGTATGACATTGTGCTGTACACCAGAAATTGACACAACATCGTAAACTGACTATACCTCAATTAAAAAAAAGAAAAAAAAAACCAATTCTGGTTGAATTATCATGTATGCTAAATTCATGGGTTGTAATATTCTTGGTTACACCAAGGCCCTATTTGCCCACTGGGTGTGAAAGGAACTCTGACAAAGTCATTACAAGCAACTACAAAACCATGTCATCTCTTTGTTACTAAGCAGGTGACATTCAGTGTTTTGGTTAACTATATCCGTGTATAGTTCTTTGTGAGGCAACAGTGGTGTATTTGACCAAGTCTTCTGAAATAAATTTCTAAATCATCCCTTAGCTTCTCTGTGTATGCGACTGTCTGATCTCCTAAAAGTACAGCTCAGCACCAGATACCTCCCGCTGTTCACTGATTCAGCACAGTGAGACCTGCTCTTGGATCAGACACTCTGCTTGATGCCGAGGCTGGATGAGACACACTCTCTGTTCTCAAGCAAGTCACAAACAAGGGAGGAAGGCGGTGAAAAGATGGGCACTGTGATATGGATGGTCACAGCATTACGTCCAAAATGCTACGGACGCTTTCCAAGAGTATTGCTTAAGGAAGCCGTACTTTCCAGAATGAGTAGGGACATTGAGGGGCATGGCATCTTCAAGGATGTGCCAGGAGCACAATGTGCCTTCCAGGGTTTGAGGGGTCCAAAGGCGACAGATTGAGAAGCTCTTTTATCTATGCTCACAAGTCTGAACCTCATCCTATAGTCAGTTAAGGACCATAAAGGGTTTTCTTAAAATGGAGGGGGACATCAGCCACCCCACACCCAGACAGCTTCTGCTACCCCAGACAAAAATTTCCTCTGCACCTCCATTATACTCTCCCTGAAAAATCTTCCCAGGGCAGTTGAAGAAAATCAGGTATTAGGGATCCCAGAATTCCTCCATTAACATAGGTCAGAGAGGAACATTCACAGCTTCAAAGGCCCTTTGACAGGGCTGTTGCTTCCTCTATCTTGGGGGTTTTATCTGCTCTTGCCAGTCTTGGGGGACGAGAGGGCACAAGACTCGACCCTACTTCAACCAGGGCAACTTGCTTTGATTTGTTAAACATATTGTTTTTCCACCACGAGATTTCTTCCTGGAAGAAAAGAAACTTACATGCTGAAACAGACTTTCTCGCGGCATCCCCAGTCAGTGGCAAGAGGAGGCACCTGCCAGAGACCTGGCTTCTAGTCCTCACTCCACCACCAACTAACAGTGTGTCCCTTGTCACTGGGTTCGAAAGCTGCAATGGTAGATCATTTTTTTTTTTTTTACATGAATTCATAGAATCCTAGAGCACGGAGGGAACTCAGAGGGCCCGAGAAACAGAATCTTGCCAGAGGTCAGTGCATAGCAGTGCAGGAGGAGAGATTTAGAGCGTGTCGACCTCTCCCCATCCCCACACCATGTCCTCCCACTCCCACCCCACTGTTGCCACCACCATCTCTCGCCTAGACCCCTGCAACAGCCTCCTAACCGGTCTTCCTGTTTCCAACCCTGAATCTTCTCAACAGTGGCGGCCAGAGTCATCTGACAACTTCTGAGATCAAGCCCTCAGATAAATGAGATCTGTTCTATCAACCTCCCAGGGTCAAAGGATCAAACAAGTTGTAACAATTCTTTGAAATACGGAAGATAGTTGCTGTTTTATCTCTAACCCCGAAGTTAAACAAAATAAAATAAACCTGCATGAGAAGCAAGGTGAAGCAAGTAGCCTCCCCAAATGTTTCAGAGGGGGCCCTCTCATCACTCATCGCTTCCTTCCTTTATTTCCTCTTCCGTAATCACCTCCAGGGAAACAAGGACACAGCTTTGCAGGAAGGGCAGCAGGCTGGGTTCCTCCAAGCAGGGGAGACAAGTACCACAGGGAAACAAAACTGAACACTGCCACCTGCTGGGAGAAAAGGGCGCACGGTGGAGAAAGCGCATGAAGCAGGAGAGAATGAGAAGAAACCAGAACAGACTAAAGGTATTGCTTCAGCTGGGCTGCTGCAGGGGGACAGGCTAGAGAGATGAGAGAAAGTAACGAAGGCAGAGATGGAAGCAGAAAGTGCCAGGGAGAGACTCAAATGGTCCTTAGGGCGCACCCTTGTAGCATTTCACAGGGGACAAAGGAGAAGCCTAAGAGATTTGAGTGACTTCCTTGCAGTGACCTAACTACTCAGTAACACCACCAAGACTGGACCCTTTGCTCAGTCCCTGGTGCACACTGGTTTAATCTTACACCCGCAAGCCAGCAGGCACACAAGCAAAGCCAGGAACTGCTGTTGCTACATTTTTGGTTACTTGGGAAATATGCATCTCTCTCTCCGTCTGGGAATGTATGTAATTACTCACATTCCAATTTGTCGCAGAAGGCATTCACAGAGGATAAATCAGGAGGCGGTGATGGGTACCTAACTCATTTATAGATGAGATGAATGGACAGGAACTGTGCGTCTACAGAGAGCATGAGTCCTGAGAGGGAAGGGCCACCTCAGGCTGGGAGGAGGAAGAGGAGATAAGGAGCTGGTCCTCTCACTAACCTCCTAGAAAAGAGCGTTCACTGGAGGAAGCAGTTTCCACCAGTTATTCTTTTTTCTTTGATGAGTTCTAGTGACAAAGCTAAACTATCCAAGAAGTTATTTTATCAAGCCCTTTTATTTTGTAGTGAAGAAAACAGAGGCTCAGGAGGACTAAATGATTTGGTGACACGTCTTCTGACCCAACCCCAGTTGTTCTCCCAACCATTTTCCTTGTCTCACCAATGATGTTATCAACTTATGAGAGCAAAGATCGCATATTTTGCCTTTGGTCCTCCGTGGTATATACCAAATTCAATCACCTGGTCACTAACAAGCTTTGGTTGGCAGACACTCAGAAAAGTTTAAACTGTCTGCTTTATGTAATACTCCCAGAGTCCAAAGGAAATACACCAGTGAAGTTCTCAGTATTGATCCCCTAGACACTTGTCTCCCCCCTCAGAGGAAGTGCTTCCTTCTTCAAACCAAAATTATTTAAATTCCAACCCAAACTCACAGGGTTGCTCTAGCCCCAGATGTGGTCCTCCCCATCTCAGGTCATCTGGGGTGCACTGCAGTCTTCAGCAGGACATTCCTCAGGGTCTGAGTTACTCAATCAGGGGCCAGGTGGAGGAGGTGGTGAGGCTGGAGGTGCAAGGTCGAGGGTGCACTGGGTTTCCACCTCTGGTCACTTTCAAGATCTCTCCAGCAGTCGGAGAAGCAAATAAGAATCCCTTCCGATCATTCAGGGATAAAACGAAACATCTTCCAAACGAAGAGCTCAGAGATACTAAAATTAGCTCTACATTAAGGAAGAAATATATTTTCCGAAATACATCGTTGGTCCAAATGCTGCCCACAGTGGAAAGAAGCCTCCCCCTGAGATAAGTAGATTCCATTTGTGCAGCCTCAGGCTTCTGAGCTGTGATCTGCGGCCTAGAATAGTTTTAAAAGTGATCTCTCCAGAGTCAGACTGCCTGGGGTTCAGCCCTGTCCTTCCATCTTATATCTAAGTGACCCTGGGCAGTGTATTTAATTCCTCTGTGCTTCAGCACTTCGTTCTTATGTGAGAGCAATGGTGGCAGCCACTGCAGAGTTGTTGGGTAGATGAAATGAATTAATGCCTGTCAAGTTCTTATGAAAGCAACTGGCCACTACTGAGTTCTCAGGAAATGTCTCCATCGTTAAACAACTTGCACTGAGAAATGGCAGCCCATTTCAGCACTGCTCCTCCAGTCCTTTGGCTGAGCCTTCTAAATGACTGGTTTTCTGCATTGTAGGCATAGTCATATTCTAAGTGAAGACTTTCCCTCATTAGTCTCTGTCAGAAGAAGTGAGCCCATATGAGGATTCATGATTCTGCCTCATGAAAGGCAATTTTCTCTTTCTCTTCCATTAATAATCATTTGAATAACGAAGAAGACAATAATGCATCCAGCATGCTTTGAACACTTACCATGTATCAGGCCCTTGGCTAAGGGTATTACATTATCTCATGGCCTGCGATATGGAGCTTTATTATCCCCATTCCACAGAAAGGAAGACCGAGGCCCACAAAGGTGATTCGCCTGGCTACTAAGCAGTGGGGCTGTCACTCCTGGAGCCTGCGGGCCTCAGCTCCACGGGTACACTTTAGTAACGAAGCTTCAGAAACACTCTTCTAGCTCTCACCCCTTCTCCTAGGTCAGATGGAGGAGACTTCACTCTAATCCTAATGAACGTCAGCATTTTGATGTACATCTAGAACTGATAACCAAGAGGCCATTAATGCACGTGTACTTGGAATTCTGCTAATACCCCAACAATCAGCGATGGTTTTAGAGAGGAGCCAGGAGCTGGTGTTCCCCGGGAAAGCAAGAGAAAGGAGAGGGAAGACCTTAAGGCAAAGATCTTTATTGAAGAAGCAAACTAAGGCCAGTGCTGCTGAAACCTGGGTGAGAACTCGGGGGACTAACAGAGAGCAGGGCTCTGAGGGGTTCCCCGAGGGCTATCTCTGCCTGTGGGGAAAAAGAGGACAACAGAACTTTCTGGTCCCTGCTGACAGCATAGGGAGAGAGGACTGTGGCCCGGAAAAGTCAGTTCCTCCCCTAGACATGGTGACAGTTGAGATGTGTGAAGACAGCTCGGGGGGGTTCATGTTGGTCAAAGAGATGAGTTTCAGCCTCAGGCAAGCAACAAACTCAGGCTCTCAGCTAAGAAATGGATGGGTGAGTAAAAGGAAAAAGGGTAAGACTTTCACCATCCTGAGCTGTGTTTTTTTCAATGTGTAAAGTTCTATGAAGGACTGAGTGTTTGCCATTAGTGCGGGGGTGTTCCCTGGGTGGACTGAGCGTGGTTAGGGAGCAGTGATCGATCTGTCAAGGAGGCTATGAGCAGCAACAACACCCTCCTCCAAGGCATGGAGGGACCGGGAGCCACTGAAATTATCTAGGAGAGCGAGGCAGGGCAGCTGCTCTGGCTGGGGAAATTTTATGGGCATTGGCCCGTTGTCCTGGGGGAACTCAGCCTTACCTGTGGCCAAAGCCTTCAGAGCCAGAGGGCCACAGATCTTGCAGCAAAAATGTCAGCAAGGAGGGAACAAATCCCTGTAGGCTTGGAGGTCTGCACTTCCAAGACGGCTAACGTGCCCCGGGGACGGAGGCAGAGATCAGATAAACGCCATGACTGTCAGGAAAGACAGTCATGTCTCCAGCAAGACAGATAAGACAAGTGGCTTCGACTTGCCACACAGTCTCCTCCATCCAAATTCCACGCACAACCCGGAGCAAAACCAGGAAAGTTGAAGACTAGGAGGGATGGCAGGTGACTGCCCCATTCTCAGAAGACACAGCACCCACTGTATGCAAGTCCCTTTGTTTCCTGGGTCTTCTCTTTCAAGGTCCCATTTGCTGGTCCCAGAATGCTTGGGAATGAGAAGGAAAGGATTTCGGAAAGCAGGTTGGGTTAAGATGGCAGATGGCCTGGAGGAGAAGCTGTGTTTATGTCAGAGGACAGTGGGAGCCATGAACACTTGTGGCTGAGTCCAGCACAGACGACTTCAGAGGACACGGAAGCCAGGGGACCCCTTAGTAAGCTGGTGGCGGTACCAAGCCTAGAGCAGGTGGTGGGTGCCTCTCCCCGCCGCCCCACTTAAAGAGTTCAACTCTGGCCTTTCCCTGGCTGCACCCCTCCCCATGGGGCAAACAATCTGCAGGGCCAAGTGGATGTACCCTCCGGGGGCCCACACCCCTCCTTCTAGACCACACCCTGAGAGGAGTCATGGGACCTGAGAATTCCTGCCCGGATAGCTGGGAGCCTGGCTTCAGGACCTGCAGGGGTCTCTTTCCTGCTTCTGTCCCCCTGAGGGGTGACTGGTGTGCACAGATCAGGCCTGAGGGGTGGCACAGGGCTGCTGTTTGTAGGCCGGGATGGAAAAGTGGGTGGGGTGTGTATACACGTCTGTGGGCCCTCGTGTGATGACAGAGCTAGGGAGGAGGAAGACAAGAAACCAGATCCCAGGCTGGGGGCTCCATTTTACCCTTGCTCTGGGCCCAAAAGTGTGAGGGGCAGGCCTGGCTGGCTCCGCCCCCTGGTGGGAGGCAGTGAGTGACCGATGGAGGACGGCCAATGGGAAGAGCTGTTATAGAAAGAAACCCTTCCAGCTTAGCTGTCTGCTGGGGGCTGCCCTGCCCCTCTGTGGTATCTCTGAGGCTGCTTTTCAGGTCCCGTAATTACAGGTCTGGCCAAGGGATGGGATGGGGTGGGGCTGAGGTAAAGTGGGTGAGGTACTTTCGGAAAAGGTGGTTAAGTGTCTGAGGCTGCAAAACCCGGGCACTGGCCAGGTACAAGGAACAATGTTTGGCAGAGAACAAGGGGTGGGGCCACTCCTGGCTGCCAGGCCTGGCCAGGCGCTGGGTCCGCTGCAGACATGTGGGCATGGGTTCCCGCACTTTCCATTCTTTGGTTCTCGGTGGGTGAGGGCTGAGGTAAGTGCACATCTGGGGATGCAGCTGACCTTCAGGGGATGACCTCATCTCTGCCTCCTGTTACTTGTGTTCAAAGTGGCTTTGGGAATCGCAGCCTTTTGCTCAGTAGCTATTTTAATAATATGATTCTTAGAAACATCCCTGGAGGTTTGCAACCCACACCACCACAGGCAAAGATTCCCCTGCCTTTTAGGAGACAAAATGCTTTACAGCAGGGAGTGAATGTTGAACGATACACGATATGCCCCTGAGGTCCCTTCTAAGGCTCACATGCCAGGACATCGCTCTCCTGGCCTTTCCTGCCCCGCTGGTCAACATCTGTATCAGTGTCTCTGTGATGGTTGGGCATGCCTGGAGAGAGGAAGTCAGACTCTAGCAGGCATTGTGTTGCTACTGAAAAAGCACCCTGATCAATTCTGTGATCAGTGATGAGTGTTGATAAAGTAAGGCTTGAGGTATGTTGTGATGTCCAATTAGGCTAATTAGTACCTTTAGATCATTCTTTTTATTCATAACGGTGGGTAATTATAAGCCGTCTTCTTTCTAGTTTGTGTTAGGATGCTTCACAAGGAGAAAATAGTTAAATCCTGAAAAAATCACAAAGCAGGAGATTCTCTCTTCTGGAGAGATTATTATAGATCTGGCATAAAGCCAGGTATTGAAGCATCCCACTGTCTGCATGAGTGAATTCCCTGGGAACCCTCTGGTTCGACAGGTGGCCCAGGATCCAAAAGCAAACGGGCTAACTCTGTTGACCAAGAAAGATACCATGATGAAGAGGGAGCAGTAAGAGTATGCAGGTCCCGCGTGGGGAAGTCCAACTTTAGGGGCTAGTCGAGGGGGAACAAAACATCTCAGAAGAGGTGAGTAGGGACAGGAGCTACAGCAAGTGGATGCGAGGCGTTTCGGCCAAGCACAGAGTTGCAGGGAGAAACAGCAGGAGGCCTTAGTCCCAGGAAGACGGCAAGATTGTTTCTTTCTGGCTCCACTAGATCGTCACGATACAAATAAGAGTAAAGAGGTGGGGCCACCGTCTAGGTAGCAGAGGAATGGCTGTCCCACTCCTGACACCTGGCACAGGGAAGGGGAAGGGGCTGCACTGTGGACCCGGGAAGTGGCCAACAGGAGTCTTTTTCGGAGCAGCGGGGCCCAGTGCAACCTCCCTAGCAGCGTGGTGGGAATTACAGTGGCCATAGTGTGCTGGCTGACAGAAGCTCCCAGAAGAAACAACTGTGAGTTGTGCAAGGGCAGAGACTGGGTTTAGATTCCCTCAGAGGCTGGTTATGAGAAAAGGTTTTGAGTACAAGTCATTTATTTGGAAGGTGATCTCAGACAACACTGGTTTAAAGAAGAGGAAAAGGGTGCAGGAAGGGAGGTTCGTCCATTTGGATGTGCTGTCAAGCGGATTACCCTGCAGGCAACTGGGGCTCAGTTCCACCGGGCATCTCTGGGAGACAGTGTAGAACACGTTTCATGGTTATCTTGCTCAAGGGGCAAGGACTATCCACCAACTGCTGTCAGTTTCTGGCTGAAGGACTCTCCCAGAGAGGTTTAATTTCTCAGCACTTTGGCCTGCCTCACACGGGTGATATTTTTATCAAGGTCCTAGGACTCCAGGCCATCCATGAGACAGAGTTCCCAGTCTTGGTGGCATGCCCTCTTTTTCACCCAACTCTCTCTCTCTGTCTCCCTGTCTCTATCCATCCAAGAAACATTTAATTTGATTTCTTGGGGATATCCGCTCTTCCAAATGAGAAATCACAAAATTTCTCTTACTCAAAAGAGGTGCAGACACGGAGACAGGGGTCTTAGAAAGGCCATTTTCAATTTATCTTAGATACACACCTTTATTCTTGGTCAGCAGGCCACCCCGCCTCCACCAGAACTCACAGTTATAGGCTAAGTACTTCGGATGGAGTCCGTCCTTTAATTCTCACTCAGTTCTACCAGTTAGCTGCTGCTGTAATGATCCCCCTCACTTCAGAGATGGGGGAAAAAGCCACACAGCAATTCACCTTCAAGCCCGTCTACTCCCTGATCTGAGATTCTTAATGACCACATCCATCCTCCTGCCTCCAGCAACTCCAAGATAACTCATGGTGCCATCGTGGCACACACACAACTGAGGGACTCACTTCCAACAAAGATGACAGAGAAACCATACAAGAAATATTCTTCTGAATATATCTTTTAAAGTAAGAGTGTTTATAAAACTGTAAAATACATAAAGAGAACTGCCCGAATCACGAGTATTCAGCAAGCTGAATCCAGCAAGCTACAAAGCAAACACAGGGGTCAGGCTTCAGCAGTGAAGACACGATCGGAAGCCAGTAGGACCCCTCCGTCCCCCTCCCATTTTCCATCGCCCTCAGAGGTAACCACTATCTCGACTTCTGACACCGAAAATTATCTTTGCATGATTTTGAAATTTACACAGATGGGATCTATCACACTCTATGTGTGAGGTTCATCGGTATTGCTGCACGCAGCTATAATTCATTCATTCTCATCGCCTCATGTGTGAATATGCCACAGATGTACTCATCCACTCTGTGGCTTGTGGACACGTGGGTAGTTCTCAGTTTGGGGCTCCTGCAAATAGTAAATGTATGAAATTCCTTGTACACGTCTTGGAGCACCTATGTCTGCACTGCTATTGGGTATGCGGAGAAGAGTGAAGTTGGTGGGCCACGGGTAGGTTCACTTCCAAGGGAAACTTGGTTGTGGAAAGTAGGCTTCCTTCAAAAAGCTCCCTCCTTTCCAGGATCAGACTGCTTAGGCAGTCCTCGTGGGGTTTTTTTGTTTTGTTTTGTTTTTTGTTTTTGCATTTTATACAGCTTTTCTGGTTTTTCCCAGCAGGAGCATTTGTCCACTACAAGTTGCTCTTATTCAGGAAGCAAAAGTGTACTCTTAATATATTTTAATAATCTATTTATATGCATTTATTTAGATTCATCTCCTATCTATTAATGTGAAAATAACTATACAGACTAAGACTTACAAGAAAAAAAATCCGAGTACAAGTGACATTATCATTATTGTCACTCTCACATCTTCCCTAACTCTGGCTTGTTTTATTTGGCTCATATTTTCCACTGTCCTTAGAAGCTGTTTATAGTCTGTCCTTTACTTTCAGATGTAGCAACAGATGCATTTTGGAGCATTAGGTGCTAAACACCTGATTAGCACCTTTCATGGTCGCTTTTGATTACTAACTGTCCCCAGATCACGCCTCTCTGGCCTCTGGCTTTTCAAGGTGCCCTCTGTCTTGCTGATCTTTCTCATTGCATAGGTCTCACATCTAGCCCCTTCCTGTGGGTCAGAATCCTTGGGAGGGGGCTGTCAAAAACACAGATTGCTTGGGCCCTACCCCGAGAATTTCTGATTCAGTAGGTCAAGTGAGGCCCAAGAATTTGCATTTCAAACACGTGCCCAGGCGATGCCGATGCGGCTGGTCCAGAAACCACTTTTTGAGATAGGCTGTTCTCGTGCCGTCTCTATTTTTCCTGAAGTAATTGTGAACTGTCTTTTCAAAAGAAGTTATTGTATCTGCCCCAGCTGTTTCTAATTTCCTCCTGCTGGATCGCACCCATCAACTGGAGAGTGATAAAACACAGGATTTTAAAGGAACTGGACCCATGATCCTCCGGCATCCATTTTAAGAAAACAAAGCAGTGGTATAAATAGTTAAACAGGTCTTTCGCCCCAATAACTAGGAATCAAAAGCTCCTTTTCAACTGAGAGTTATATTTAGAGGAGCTTTCTTAAAATTTTGGACATATTTGGGAGGAGGGGAGTTAAACGGAAGGTTCCTGTCCGACTCAAATCTCCCCCCTTCCATCATTTAAAAAAATGTCATTTATGACTGCAGGCCTGTGAAGCCAAATTTATTTATAATTCTCAGTAGCCCTCAGGCTCTGGGGCAATCTAAAGACACAAACCTTTCTTTGTCTTTAAGTGAAATATCTGTTGAATATATATTTTATGCATATTTGTCCAGCTTGAGTCAAAACAACACCAACTCTCAGCTATCAGGAAGTGTACTGTGATGTTCAGTAGGGAAAACAAACATGAGGTTGACTTCATACAATGGCATTCATGGCATTTTGCCCACTTTTAAACCTTTCTCGTATGGGGTGGACAACAGCAGCCCGAGGTTTTCACATGCTGCTCTGTAATCAAAGCGCCATCTACCCGCCGTGGAAGGGGAGGGTGGTGGGACCGGTCCCTTGTGTCTGAGATGAACCAGGCAAGACTGTTCCTCCGTCTCACTGTGCACACTCAGGCACGGCAGTTTCCATGTAAGGGAAAACGACTGCTTTTAACAGAAGATAAATTAAGCCCTCGGGTTAGAGTGGGACCTTTAAGGTCAGAATTCAGATGATAAAAGAAAACGGAGGTTGGCCCAGTTGTGGCAGAGGGCTGGGTAAGAGGTGAGGTTTATCGGCTTTCCTGCAGCAGTGCTAATGAGTGCTAAGGGGTCTCAGCGAAGATACCCCGTGGCTGTTAAAGTGTGTATGCAATGCAGACAGTTCATCAGCAGAGCAGGCATCTTCCCCCCACACAAACGGAAAAGCCATTTTGGTGTCTTTGGATTTCTGATGAAAGCCTGAGGGGGAATAAAACAGGAAGGGGAAACTAAATTTTAGAACACCTACTATACGCCAGGCGATACTCCAGTTCTTTATCCAGGGTCATTCATCTGGTATAATCCCCATGATAACTTTCAAAACATGGTGCCACGTTTTCCGGTGAGGAAACTGAGTCACAGAGTAGTTGGATGATGCAAAGTCTGTGCCTTGGTTTCCTTTTCTGTAAATAAGGCTGATCAGTGAAGAAACAGATGTTCAAGTCCATGGTTACCTGACCCTAAGCCCCATTCTTCCTTCACTAGCATTGGTAACTTTTTTCAGGGAGTGCATTTCAGAATTTCTACACCAAGCATACATAGATTCAAAAAAACTCCACGTTATTCTGAACCAATCCCTAATCCAGAGCATCTCCTATTGTTTTCTTCTCCTTTGGACAAATCTTTTAAAAATCACCAAAATGACAAAAGTGCTTTTTAGTCTAGTGAAAAAACACTGGAGTGGGAATTTGGAAATTTGGGTCCTCTCTGCTACTGGTAACTGTCACTTTTAGGCAAATGACTGAACATATGTCCTTCATTAATCAACATTCATTTATTAAGCAAAAATTCAGTAATATTTCCAATGGCGTGGGCTCTGTACAGATGAAGTGTGTGTAAGCCATGCCCTCCACTTGCAAGCTGCCCAAGGTCTAGTGAGGAATCCAGGCATGTAAACATGTTTGACATCCATAATGAGATCTGATGGCTTAAGTTCCACTCAGCGGTTGTGAGACTATGGCTCCCAAACTCTCACATTTGCCTGGATGGTCAGAGGGGTCAGGAAAGCTTCAGAAAGAAAGGAGACGATTGAAGGAGTTTGCCAGGTTGATATATAGAAGCAGAGAGGGGAGATTTCAGGGTAAGGGAACAATATGTGCAAACATATGAGGGTCACGTTCATAGACCTGAATGTCTAGAGAGAGCTGAATCACAGAGGACGTGGCATGCCGTGCGTAAGAGTAAACTTTCTCTCATAAGTGATGGTGAGACGTGGAAGGTTTTGTAGGGCCATCAGGTGGTTAAATTTGTGTTTCAGGGAAAATACTAGTTCTGTGACAGGTGAATTCAAGCAAATGAGATGAAACTAGAGGCAAGGAAACCAACTAGCTGTCACAAAAGTTCAGGTAAGAGATAATGCAGGCTTGATCTAGAGAAGGGGTGAGAGAAAGAGAGAGGGCGAGGTAGGCACTGGTTCAAGAGACATTCTTAACGGACAAATCTTGGCTGTCAACATAATTAGAGTTGTGAGAAAGATGACAGAATCAACTCCATGAAGACATGGATTATGTGTGTTTTATTCACCATTATGTGCTGTGATACAGTGTGGAGTTGCTCTATAAATAAATGAAAGCACAAGTAAATTAATTAATGATGACTTCCAAGTCTTGGGCTTGGTTGGTTTTGGTGAATGCTGGGACCATTATAACCAAAATAAGTGGGCAATAATAGAGAAATTTGGAAGGTAAAAGAAACAGAGTTTAGTTTTGGGATATTTGAGGTACATTTGTGAAATACACTTGGAAATTAGAATCTTGAGTTCCAGGGATGAAAATTCAAGACTGGAGATCATGGTTTGGAAGTCAGAAATATAGATACGGTATTTTCAATCCACTAGAAAGAAGTACAATTACTCAGGCAAAACTACAATTACTCATTCATTTGCTGATCCATTCATTTATTCTACTGTATATTTATTGAGAGCCTACCTAGCATCAGGCTTTGGGCAAGGCTCAGGAAATAAATAGGTCTCTGTTGGTCTCTGCCTTCAAAAGTATATTATAGCTGGGGAGACACATACAAAGTAAGAAAACAGACAAATCAGAAAATGTCTGTTTGTCAGTAAGTACTACTGAAAGAAAACAAGTGGTTGAGCCAGAGAATAAAGACAGAAAGGCTTCTTAGAGGAGTGGCATTTAAATTGAGCCTGTGTTATTCTGGGTTCTCCAAAAACAAACAAACAACAGAACCAATAGGAAGATAGATAGATAGATAGATAGATAGATAGATAGATAGATAGATAGATAGATAGATTAGATTATAAGGAATTGACTCTCACATGGGTATATAGACACTGAGAGATCCTAAGATCTGCAGCTGGCAAGCTGGAGACCCAGGAGAGCAGATGGTATATTTCCAGTCCAAGTATGAGATCAAAGGCAGGGAAAAGACCAATGTCCCAGTTTGAAGGCCCTCAGGCAGAAAGTACAAATTCCTGGTTCCTCAGCCTTATCATTTGATTTATGCCATTAACAGATTAGAGGCAGCCCACCCACACTGGAAAGGGCAATCTGCTTTCCTCAGTCTACTGATTCAAAGGTCAGTCTCATCCAGGAACACCTTCACAGCTATACTCAGCAATGATGTTTAACCAAGTATCTGGGCATCCCTGGCCCAGCCAAGATGACACATAAAATTAACCATCTCCAGCCTAAAGAAAGAGAACAGTTCAACCATGAAAATTCTGCAGTAAAGAGTGTTTTAGGCAGATGACAGTGGGTGTAAAGGCCTTGGGTGAAAAGGCATTTGCTGTGAAAAGCATTGCCCAAAAACTGAAAGGCAATGCACATGGCCTGACATTAGAGAGTGAGGTGGAAAATAAAGTGTAGAGAAATTGATCGGACAGGGCACAGATTATCCACAAACCTTAAGGCATGGAAAGAATTTGGGGCATTATTTTAAAGCAATGGAAAACCAATGAAGGGTTTTAAGTAGATATAATTAGATTTTGTCCTAAGGTTACATTTTTACAACATTAATAGATTGTATGAGTCAGGAATAAGAAGAGATAAGACTGAAGATCTTGCTACTTTCTAGAAAGCTTTGGAGAGTTAAGATAACATGGAAGGTATTTTCAGACTCACAGACAGAGAATACAGACTCGTGGTTACCAGGGGGGTGGAGGGTGGGAAGGAATAGACTGGGATTTCAAAATTGTAGAATAGATAAACAAGATTACACTGTATAGCACAGGGAAATATACACAAAATGTTATGATAACTCACAGAGAAAAAAATGTGACAATGAGTGTGTAATATGTCCATGAATGACTGAAAAATTGTGCTGAACACTGGAATTTGACACAACATTGTAAAATGATTATAAATCAATTAAAAATGCTAAAAAAAGCAATAATAATAATAACAATAATAAAGGAGAAGAAAGAAAGAAAGAAAAAGATAACATGGAAGGTGTGACTATATTCTGAAAAACAAAGCAAAACATGACAAGTGTGTACAAGTTAAAAAGTTAAACACAGAGAGAATATTATTTTAAGAAGTTACAGTCATTCCATAGAATTCAGTTCAAGTGAGGTCAGGGAGTAAAGAAATAATGCTAATCTTGTAAGTACTGAATTACTTTATATTTTAGGATTTTTTTAAATGATTATCTATCTTGTTAATATCTAACCCCTAGTTTTGTCAGCTTTTCCAAGTTGTATTCTGAGTGTGTCTTTTAAGTAGCTTGCATTTTACAAATACTACCTGTAAATCACAGCCTTTCAAGAAGCAGATTTAATCTACTTATATTTATGTCAATTACTGATGTATTTTGGTCTTATTCAACCTCTTACATTGTTTTATCTTTACTAAGATTTGTCTGCCTGTTTGCTCTCTTTTCATGCTTTCTGTTTGAACATATTTTCTTTTAGTTTTTCCTATATAGTTTGGAAGCTACACATTATATAGCTTACCTGTTTATTAACATACACAGTTAGCTTTGTATTTTCTCAACAAATTCTATAGCTAATCAATATCTCTGTGCTTCTCCTAACAAGATAAGAAATGAATACATCCATATCGTAGTCTACATTGATATCAACTATAAAGTACAGCTGAATAATGGAACATTTTGACCAAACTCTAAGTAGAGACCTCTGACATCCCTCCTTTCACATTGATACTGTATAATATTTTAGTTCCACTTTATTCTAAGCACAAACTAAATCAGTTATTACTATTATCATTAATATTACTAATTGCACATGGATTTACCAAAATATTCCATAATTTCTATGTTTATAACTACGTCTTGCATTCAACTCCTTCAGTACGGAATTTTTATTTTTCACCAAAACATATCCTTTCAAGTTTGTTCCACAAGGGCCGTGGATCTGTATGAATGTTAGTCTCTGTTTCATTCCCATCTTGAGTGAGACTTGTGGTCCAAGCAGAACCAAGGTTAACAGTTAACGTTCTTGAACATTTTGACTATGTTACCCCATTATCCTCTAGCGTCATTTGTTGCTGATAAGAAATGCCCCTTATTTCCCTTTTATTTTCAAAGCTCAACATGAAAGTAAATAATAAAATGCTTTTGAAGAAGCTGTGTCTTCTCTGAGTAAGTGAAGAGTGATAATGAGTTTCAAAACTTATGGACTGCTTGGTTCAATCCACCTGCTCAGGGAAGCCCCGTGATGGTCTTAGATGCCTCTCCACTCCACTTGAAAGTCATGGCAGGTGACGGAATATGGACCCCGAGGTTCCCCCTTTATCATTGTGCTGACACCTTCTGAATTGGCAGAAAAGGATACAGTGTTCTCCCACTTTAGTGAAAATAGCCAGTTCTCTATAGTTTTCCAGATTCCAACAGAGCCAGGGAAAGATAATCAGCAAGTCACCAAAAGGTGGAACTGTAAGAAATTCTGCAGTTATTTTGTAGACATTCAGTGATGCCTTTAATTGATGATAGAGCCAGCAATACAGCCCAGTCTCTTGGCCTCCAATTATGTATTTTTTTCTAAGACCCCACAGAGCTCCTCAAGATGGAGAAAGAATGGCTAAAGGAGGCACCCCTCCTGCTATGAATAAAGCTTTGCTCTTCTGGAATCTCCAGGTTCCTACACTCTTCCTCTGTCTCCCTGCTTTAGCAGCGGTATTCGGAGTGGATACATTATATCTACTTTCCCAATTATAAGAATTCAGTAAAAGTGTCTGATTTTTAATTAAAATTGATTTTTACAATAGGTGAATCTTCACTGCTAATGCCAATGGTTACCACAATTTAATCCAATGCAAGTGATCTGGCACAGACCGAGCACTGGACTTCAAGCACCCTCAAAGGCTCTCATTTCTACCTTCTTTACATTTGAGATGTTGTCAACAAGTCACCACAATAGCCAGGTAGAAAACGAAAAAGCTCAAGACTAGGCATGTGTGGGGGCAAGGGGTGTGCTGGAAATCTCTATACCTTTCTCCCAATTTTGCTGTGAATATAAAACTACTCTTAAAAAAAAATAAAGGCTTTAAATTAAAATTTTTTAAAAAGGCTCAAGGATGCAGACCAATTTTTGAGATACATTAGAAAAGATAAAAATATCCTGCCAAAGCATTTAAGGCTATTTGGTGTTCTATTGCAGACTATTGATATCCATGGCATTTCCTGTGGAATTTCTGGCACGAAAGAGGCAGTTTACACAGTACTATCAAAATCATTGATATAGTACCAAAACTACTGCTATATCAAATAGATATTGTTATTTATTATCAAAAATAAAATTACGATTTACATATCTTGTATTTTTGTCAAACTCTAATTAATTACTTCTTATCCAGAATCTAACCACCTGTCACGAACTTCATTGGCACCTCCCCAGTTTTAGCCACTGTCCTCTCTCTCCCATATTATTGCACTAACTTGCAAATTAGGTTCTTTCCTTCTTTCACCCTATTTTCAACCAGCAGCCAGAGTGATGCCGTAACATCGATCGACTGCGCAAAAGATTCCAGTGACGTCCCGTATCATCAGAGAAAAAGCTACTTTAATGGCCCACAGGACTCTACTTGACCAAGCCCCCATAAGCTAGCTCTTCTACTCTCTTCTCCTCCCTGCTAAGCCCTCTCCAACCATCCTGAGCTTCAGAGTGTTCACTAAACTCATTAAGTAAGCTCCAACCACAGGGCCTTTGCATTTGCTGTTTACTCTCTTTCCTCATCTTTACACATAGCTAATTCCCTTGCCTCCTTAGGCTATTTTTTTAATCAAATTTACTATCAGTGAGGTCTGCACAAAAAAAAATCCCATTCCAGAATTTCCCATCCCCTCCCCAGCTTTAGTCTTCACCACAGAACATGAAAAACATACCATACGCTTTATTTACATTGTCTCTTTCTACTAGAATGTAAGCTGACACCTCGTAGGTTCATAAATGTTTGTTAAACGAATGGATAAAGGACTGGACAGTTGTTTCTAAGCACTGTGCCAGGTGGTTTACACACATTCCATTCGACGCTCAAAACAAACCTAACATGCAGATACTATTACCTTCATTATATAGATGGGGACACTAAAGAGGAGAGAAATCAAATAACATCCCAAAATTCACTCAGCCAGAAAAAGCTGGACACTGACACCATGGCCCACGTTCTTCAAGCCTCTTCACTCTCCTTTGCACTGAAAGGCTGAAGGTCAAGTTTGTCCCTACAAACAGGGTAGCACAGAAAGTGTGTCCAGATGAAGCATGTTTCTAGAGAAGTCCGAGTCTAAGGAACACGATCAACAGCACTCCACACTCAGCACAGAGGGAAGCATATGCCTCTCACTGGCTCTCACTGCTCTGCCGCACAAATTCCAAATACCTACAGTGACACAAATTCATACTAATCACCTTAGAATTATACCACTTATGGTGTGTGTTATGCATGCACTTTATAGTTACTTCCTTAGAAAATATCCACAAGACTTAGCCATAAAAAAAGAATGAAATGCCATTTACAGCAACATGGCAGGACCTAGAGATGATCATAATAAGTGAAGTGAGACAGAGAAAGACAAGAATCATATGATAGCACTTAGATGTGGAATCTTAAAAAACGATACAAATAAACATATTTACAAACCAGAAGCAGATTCACAGAGATAGAAAACAAAGGGTTTTGTTACCAAAGGGATGGGTGGGAGGGATAAATTAGGAGTTTAGGATTAACATATATACACTACTGTATATAAAATAGATAAACAACAAGGACCCACTATATTCAATTTCTTGTAATAAGCTAGGATGAAAAAGAATCTGAGAAATATTTATATGTATATGTATAATGGAGTCACTTTGCCGTACCCTGGAAACTAACACAACATTGTAAATCAACTAGACTTCAATAAAAGAAGAAACTAACCACGAGAGAAATCTATCAAGTATACACATGTCCCGTCTGGAACAGCACGCAGCCCTGTTTGTGGGTATCTTCTTCTAGACACTATCTGTGTTGCAATTGGCACTTAATGGGGTCTTGCTCCTTTTTGAGGGAAAGATATCACAGACCTCTTCTAAGGTAGGGATGACCTTTCCATCTGACCTGATTATAGACATTCTCTTGCCAACAATGTCTAAAGCTGGCTGTAGGCAGGATGTGTTGGGAGAAGGGGGCAAGGGAGAGAATTCCTTTCTGCACTCGGCTGTACAACACCTTTGGGTCATATTGGGTCAAGGAAGTGAGCAGAGGGAGCGTATGGCATTCCTGACCCCCTTTCATCTCAGAGACCCAGGAATGATGGCATCGAGGAATATGAGATGTGTGTGTTTGTTCACATGTTCAACCATATATCGAGTACCTTTGCATGCTCTGCTGTGTGCTAGACACAGGGAGGGTCACATGATCTATAAGCTCACGCAGTATGCTGTCAGAGAGAGGGTATGACTCAGACAAGCTTGTCAACCTATAATAGACAGAAATGAAGTGATAACTTGAATCTAATCCAATAAGAGACTGCACAACCAAGATATACTTTAAAGGAAATAACACATTTGCAGAGATTTTGGAAAAGTCTTCATGGTGAAAGTTTGGCTGGAAGGACAGAAAAGCATGTGGATTGGCAAAATGGAGGAGTCAAGTTATTTCAAGAGAAGAAATAGTTTAAATTAGATAGGCAAAAATTAGAATAATTTGATTCAGAGAGAGAATTCCATTAGCCTGCTGATGGAGAGATTATAGGGATGTGTGAATGTCTGCATGAGAAGCTGAGCTCCCACATTTACACGTTAATCATAGAAAATTCTGAGACTTTGATTGGCAGTGGAGGCAAAAGACTCATTATCCTTTGCCATCAGGTAGTTCTAAAATGTGTTTCTAAGTGTTTCACTGCAAGAAATATTTCCATGCAGATGACAGCCACAGGAATCAATCAGAACACACCAATGGTGTCGTGTCTGATTCTTATTAAATACATTGATGAAGCATCAATTCATTCCAGAACCTTAAGTGTTCTCACTGTCATAAGCCAAGCATGAACATCATAAAAAAACAGAAGCTCCTTGCTGACAGCACCCTAGTGATCCCTGTAGCAAATCTGGGGGACATTCAAACCAAATCGATGGCATCCCAAATTGCTGCAGTGGGGAGTCACAATTTGAAGCTGACTCTGATGTTTTAAATCTTACTTCTGAGAAATGGGGCCTACCATGTGCTCTCCTTCCCTGTCTCAGGGGTTTAAGAAAACAACAAAATCATGGTGGAAATACTTTAGAATGAAAGTAAGGAGGACAAGGACAAATTGTTATGACCTCTTTGCTATGACCTGGACACTGCTAACCTGCTGCACCAATTCAGGGTCTATCTGATACTCAGTTCACCTTGCGCTAACTGCTCATGGCTGGGATGCTATGGCTCATTCATATTTTTCGCTTATGGAGGCTCCCCTGATGGTTAAAACATGAAAATATTTGCCCACCTCCTTCCTGCTTAGTATATGGAAGAAGAAAACCTTCCTCTGACAATGGAGGACCACGAAAGGGTCCTTGGTTATTCTCAGCGTAAAGTCCTGAAATGTGGATGTTGAATAAATTAAGAAGAATATTCAATGATGTGGGGACAACTCTGGAATTTGACTTTTTGAAATTGCAGTTAGGGCCCTATTTTCTAAAGGTCTGCCTCATTCCTGAAAAAGTGCAATGCAGCAGAAGGGAATGCATGAAGGTTACTGACAGCCTCTCAATGCTAGAAAGCAAGATGCTCTTACTTTACTGACTTCTAGAAAGTGCTTTCTCACTTTTACTTACTTTCTAGAAAGCCCGTACTCTTAGATCCGGTTCTCAAGAAGCAGAACCTACTGCAGGGATCCCAGTGCACAGGGTTACTTGCAGGGCTGGGAAGGAGACCAGGAGAACCAGGACGGGGCAAGGCAAGAGTCAAGGTGGAGATGAGCCCCAGCCTAAGCCCAAGGGGAGCTCCGGACTGTGGACCACAGACTTGACCCCACCTTGGGAATGGCCTCTTTTAGTTACATGTATGTCAGTCATTGGCTTTCAGCTGTCCCTAGGGTCTGGGGAATGTCATGTAACTTCCAAGGCAAGGCATCTCCAT
This sequence comes from Camelus ferus, assembly GCF_009834535.1. NCBI lineage: Eukaryota > Metazoa > Chordata > Mammalia > Artiodactyla > Camelidae > Camelus > Camelus ferus. Next base: position 31,134,605 of record NC_045714.1, read on the forward strand.
TTGGCCGAGGGCAGTTCCAGAGAAGGGAGCAGCAATCAGCCTTTCACTGCCGGCATTCACAGTGGCCGGGGGATGGGCGCAGCCTGGTGGGGTGATCTTAGTGGGGAACCCACAGCATCCACGGCTTCACTGTTCCCTAACAGGCAGGATGGGACGTACTTGATGGGGGCGAGGGAAGGCTCCGTGGAAATAGGAACACTTAAAACTGAGTCGTGAAGGATAAATAAAACTTCAAGGGGCAGAGATCTACTTGGAAAGTCTCTTCCTCGGTCTTCTGATAATAGATGGTAAACCCCACAGACACCATGCAAGATATTCTGGTATTTGCAGTCCCTCCTGCGGCCCTGGCTAGGTGCCCACTGCCATCTTTTCTCCTTTCCCATAGAACACAGTTGTAACCCAGAGGAGGCTGCCCAGCTGCAGGCCACATCCCTCACCCTTCTTGCCGCTGGGCAGGGCTATGTGACGAATTCTCGTCACTGAGAAATAAGTGGAAGTGGTGAGGAACACTTCCAGGCTAAGGCATTTAGGAAAAAATGTGCTTCCTCCACCCTCTCTTTGCCATTTCCATCAACTGCTCTATGGGATGCCAGAGTCCCAGGGGAGCCTGGTTCCCCGTTCTCTGTGTTGAGAACCATCTGCTAATTAGAACCTTCCACATGAGCCATTATACCTTTTATTGAATTCAAGCCTCTATTCATCACACCAATATCTTAACTAATATTCCTCATTCTTAAGAAACTAACAAAAACCCTTCTGCCAGATGAAACTAGAAAACAGTTTCTCTTCTGATGCAAGAAGCATTTCTTTTCCAGTCAGATCTTGGGTTCTGCTATCTTTCTTCTGTGCATTTCATAGAGTTTTGCCATGGACTGGTCACTTCCTTGTATCGGGACATATTTTAAGTTGCAGAAAATTCTGTTGCCTCTGTATGGTTGTTCAAGTTTTGTGATAAAAAAAAAGTGGTTACATCTATGGCGTGTTAAAAAGGCTCCACTTTCTCTGATGCCCTACATCCTGTTGCCAGCATTGGAGTTAGCCAGGCATGCATCACTGTGCTGGTGTAGACTGGTAGTGCTTTGGGATATCGAGATAGCAGCTTCTACATTCTGACTCCAAGTTCTCTTGAGTAAGGAGATGATATTGGGAGACTGTCAAGGGGGAGGGAGAGTGTTATCCTCTAGCATTTTGGCAAGAAGTGTTACTTCCTATTTGTAGATCCTACTAAAAATGCATGCCCACTTAGAGAGATGCATTAGGTCCGTGATACTTGTGGAGGAAGAAGGAGCTCAGGGATTTGACAGTTTATCAATTTCACACTCAATGTTGAATTGACCATGTTGACAGGCAGCAAATACTATCATTCCCTCAGACTTGATACAGAGCTTTAAAATTCCTTTTAAATTCACAGCAATTCATCACTATTGTCAGAGAAAGGAATGTGACAGATGAGGTTGCCATCAAGCTCAGGTACAAGCTAAGTACACTGCATGTGGGAAAAATAATTAGAAACAGCTTTTCTATTGACAAATCTTTCACATTTATAAAGCTTGGGAGTAATTAAATGATAATATCAACATATCCATAAATATTAATTTTAAAAAGCAGTCTATACCTGTAACACATACTCACTCTAATAAAACAGCATTTGATAGAGGCAGCATCTGTTTCCAGGTTTAGCTCAGATAGAAATGTGGTCAGCACATACTACATGACACTTAGTTTCTTTGGAGATATAATTTCATGTTTTATATTCAATCCTTATGTGAATTTAATATTTCATCCAGAAAGAAGCAGGCACAGAGAAAGGAAATAAATCAGAAACCAGGTCAAAAATCCATATAGCTGGAGTATGAAATATGACATGAAAAATTGGAGAGCCTCAGCCCAGTGGATCTCCAATATCTACATTATTTTTTAATATTTCTATTGGGTTCTAATATTTATCAATAAAATAAGTTACTACAGTTTTAACCTTTGAACAATGCAAGGGTTGGGACGCTCATCTGCCATGCAGTCCAAAATCCACATAAAACTCTACAGTGGGACCTCCCTCCATATGCATGGTTCCTCATCCTCATATTCAACCAACCAAGGATTGCGGAGTCCTGTAATATCTACTACTGAAAAAAAAATCTGCCGATAAGGGGATCTTTGCCATTCAAACCTATGTTGTTCAAGGATCAACTGGATCACCAAATATGAGTGAGGGGGGAAAAATCCCAAATCTTTTAGTCTTCCAGGTTAGAAATTCTCTGCAAAACTAACTAAATTACAGTGACTTCTTTTGAAGTTCTGAAAAGAATTCTTTGATTGGAAGCAGGTACTATATTTTCTGCACCCCATGAAGGATGTTTTTATAATAACAGTTTGCATTTCATAAGACACTAGAGTCTGGTCATGGTTTAACTTATCCATGAATCACTGAAAACAAGTTAACAATCTTCCCCCTCAGCTTCCACCCCTGCTTGTCACACAAACTATTCCTTCAGACCTGTTTTAACTGTGAAAAGCATGTTTCCTGACACAGAGCTTGTCTTTACGAAAGTCTATCTGAGTAATCCGCAGCGTCTGAGAAATGTCCTATGACCGCTTTTTGACCCATTGACACAGCTGTTGGTTTTCCCATTTTCCTTACTACAATGCCCTGGATAGCATTTCAGATGCACACAGTCACGACCTTTATTGTTGGCCAGATGGGCTGTGAGATGTATGCTAATGTTCATAATAGGATTACACAAGGTTGTTTATTCTCTGAAAAATAATATGAGCTTTATCCTCTATTTTTTCCCCCAGTGGGTTTGCGCTTTGATAGGAATTAGGAAGTCTAATTTTGATTAAGTAAATATCGGCTTTCAGCTTTACCAACGATGGTTCATTTAGGCAAATACTTTAATGGTATTAAGGGTGGAAAACAGGAAGAATTAGCCAGGTAAACTGAAGTACAAAGAACACATTATAATACAGGACCATGCATGGCAACTTGCAACACATACATATTTCATGCTAGAATTATGTACAGTGATTCACCTTAATTCAAATATGGGACAAAGGACTGTATGTGGGCTGTGAAAGTGACACTTAAAAATACAGAATGCAGGGCGTAACTACAGTGCCACTGTCCTTCAAACCTTTTGCTTTGTATATTCTTGCCCAGGTATGAATCTGGGTCCCCACTGAAAACGGATGCTCAGTTTAGAATTTTGGATCAGGCAGTTTGTTTGGGAGAGCATCACAAGCCGCACAGTGAAGGCAGGGAGGCAGATGGATAGGAAGGAATGCCAGCAAAGGGTGTATGATAGAGTGGACACAGCTGTGGGCACCTGGGGTGCAAGTTCACTGTGGATCATGGGAGAGGCTCTGTGCCTCCAACACCTCCAAAGAGGGGCAAGGGAAGGCAGGTATTTGGTCACCCATCACCTTCCCTCATTGGTTGAGGGCCACGTGCCATCCAAACATGGCCAAGCTGCCAGAGAGAGGCACAGGGCCAAGAAATTCAGGAAGACACAGGCCTGCCTAGAAACTCATTGAAGAGAACTCTCTTGTGGGTTGAGGGGATGTGGGCAGGGAATCTACAGATTCCACTACGTATGCAAAAGCCAGTGTGTCCCTGTGAACGTGGTGGCTACATCTGAGCTCAGATGCTGGGAAGTAGGGTTTGGGATCTTGTTCTACCATTCATTTGCGGCGAATAGTTTTTGCGTGCTTGGAGGTTTGGGCCACACTTTAACAGTTTGACCCCTTGTGGGCTAGAGCCTGGAAATCCATTTCCTCTTCAGTAAGAGAGATAAGAGAGATTTACTGCAAAGATTAAATCATAATAATAATGGTTGCATGAAAAGCATCTAGAAAAGTGCCTGGCTTATAATAAATGCACCGCAGATTCTAGGCCCCTAGCACCATTCTCCCGCTCCTATTTCTGTGCCCCTCCTTCATCCGTAGCATTGCTGTTGCATAATAGACAGCAAACCCCTTTGGGAATTAGGAATGTGTGTCAGGGGTCCCCGGTCACTCTCAAGTTTGATAAATTCACTCTAAGGATCTACAGAACTCAGGAAAGCTGCTATACTCATGGTAGGGCTTATTATGGTGAAAGAATACAGATTATAATAAGAACAGAAGAAGGCACATAGGGCAGAGGCCAGAAGAAGCCAGGCACAAGCTCCTTGTTGTCCTCTCTCCAGCGGAGGCATGTGGACAGCATCTAATTCTCCCAGTAGTGATGTGTGGCAACACGTGAGAAAGCTGTCACCAGAAAACAAACATGTTAGCAAGACCCAGATGCACTCCGCTGTTTGTACTCTACTTGGTGCCACTGTTTTGCTAGTAAAATTAGATTGTTGCCATCCTGGCTGCAGTCACCTGAATCCCACCCAGACACAGAACCACTCCCTCTCCCTCCATCCAATAAATTACAGATAGTATGTCTATTTGATCCAGGGAACAATCAAGCATCTTTAAAAAAGTGACTTCAGTGAAAGGAGAAAGAAAAATGGAGATGACTCTGCCTTGTAAAATCTGGCAATTATATGGTTTACAATAAAGAGAAGTTTTATTTTATGAAAGACCCATGATGGGCTTTACTCAAGTATGTTTAATTTCTAAAAGCTCCAAACCAACACAGTTATAAGATGGAAGAAGTCCAAGAGCAGGATATCACATCCTGGTGTCATAAGGGCAAATGTATGCAAAAAGCAGAAGACAGTGGTTTCCAGAAAACGTAATCATTGGGAAGTTTGATTTTTCCTATTAAATTGTATTCGTTCAAGATGGAGGTCTAGAACAGTGCTGTCAAACTACAACCCGAGGCACGAAAGTGAGATACGTATGTGATTGTAAGTTTCCTATTAGCCACATTTTGTTTAAAAAAATAAAAAGAAATGTTAAATTTGTTTTAACAATATATTCCATTTGATCCTATAGGTCCAAAATAAATCATGTAATCAATATAAAGTTATTAATGAGCTAGTGTACATTCTCATTTTCACACTCTTTGAAATCCAGTGTGTATCTACCTACGGTACATTATGATTCAGCCTAGTCCATTTTGTGGAGAACCGGAAAACAAGCACCTCTGTATCCTCCAGTCAGTGGGTCTGGTAATGACCTCCTATTTGTGCATATTTTACTAAACACTATCAACCTTTTAGTTGAACAGAGAATTAGAAAAACTTTAGTTATCCTACTTAGCACCATGATTCTCTTTCTCTTAATTGTGTTGGATGAATATTTTATCAATTATTTTGTACATAACTTCTTGAGTATATGGCACCTTACTGAACATTTTAATGCTAGATCATCCTTATATTAAATGGGTTCAGAGGAAATGGGTTCAGAAAAATTTGGCAATTTGCTTAGAGTCTCAGAGCTAAGAACAGGCGTGGGGGTCAAAATCTTAGTCTGTTTCTCCACTGAGCTTTCCTGCACATCACCCTCCATAGTACAGGGGCAGGAAGAGTAATGGCTTGTAGCCAAGGTGAATTGTGGGACCTAAAGTGACTCAGAAAGACCTGGAAATAAAGGAGCAGAGCTATATATGCCTTTCAGAACTCGCTCCTCCAGAGGGAAAAGAATGAAAGCCCTTGGAAAGATTTGCAATTCCATCTGGGTCTTAGATCTTATGATAAGATGTAAGGCCAGCACCCTATACCAGTGAAGAATGAAACTATTATTTCACAGTCATTTACAAACACATTTCAATTCACGAAGTCACATTTCATGTTAATTCCTAGGAACTTCAACCAAGTCTCGAGTCATTTGGGGGAAACTGCAGTGCTGGAATCCAGAACATCTCCTGAATCAGCCTAGTGTTTCCAAATATTTAAGGCCATCAACCCCAGGGAATTTTTTTCACCCTTCATTAACCTGGAGTTGTGAGGCAAACTACTGAGGAAAGTAACTTGGCCACAGGCTTTGATCCCTGAAAGATTCGAGGAATTGATTGACTCCTCTGTCAACCTAGAAATAATAATTAAATCGTCCTCTAATTTACCACACAGCGTATCGGTATTAATCACTCCTGGGCCTCCTTTGCTGACTTCAGTTATTTAATCAATTTTCCATACCACTAGCATTTTACATATTTACTGGTATATTATTTGATGGCAACTCAGTAAGTTATCAAAAATTCCACTGAGGAAAAAAATGATATTTAAAAAGGGCAGACTAATGAACACAGGAACTACTCGGTCCTTTGTATCAGCAGTTTTCAACCTTGACTTCACATTGGAATCACCCAGGGAGCTTTAAGAAAATGCCTGGTGTCCCAGCAGAAATCCTGATTTAATTGGTCCAGGATGTGGTGTGGGTATCAGGAATTTTAAAGCTCCCCGGTGATGCTAACATACAGCAGGGTTGAGAATCACTGCTCTACACTCCCTAAACATTATCCCTCAGTTATGTTAGCAGTGTAAGCTTAAGCTACGCAAATGGACTGTATTTCCTAAGATTCACATAAAAATGCCTTTAGAGAATAAATAGGCAACAGTGTGTCCTCAGGTTTAATGGAGAGTAAATAAAAACATCCAGTCAAACAATATTTCTGCTGTAGATTTTTTGTAACACCTTAAAGATATGAAATAACACACAGGATAAATTTTTCCTTAGATTAAATTTCCTCCTCCAAATAAACTTCCTTCCAGAAAATGGTATACTTTATAAATCAGATGAGATAAAGTGAGTTTTAATTTCAGGTACCTGAAATATCTATACTTTTGCTTCTTGAAAAAATGTTTTTTTCTTTAGAAAGAATTGTTTTTTGCCATGAATTGTGCTCAAATTCATAAGCCACATCCACTTAGTTTTGAAAGTGGCTGGAGTACAATAAAGAATGATAATACATGTTACTCTCCATTGAATAAATCATCGAGGAACTTTTTGCATTCATTTTTTTCCCACAGCTTTTCTCGTGACCATATCTTTACATCTTCTCCATTGTGCTCGAAGGTCACATGGCTCAGTCCTCCTTAGATAGAAGGCCACGCTCTGAACCTTTTTCTCTTTATCTCCCCCACCACCCATTAGAGTTTTCCTCTCCTAGATACCAATTTCCTCCCTAGTAACACGCTACACACTAAACTTCATGCCAGTCTGCTTCCTGTGCTGCTCCATCCGGGGCACACCCCAGAGGTCGCTGCACACACCATCCCCATTTTACAGACGAGTAAACTAACACCGGGTGAGATTAATTTACCTCCCAAAGACCTGTAGTGAATAGATGAGAGAACCGGGATCTAAGCCAGGAAGTTTGACACCTGAGCCTACAGCCGCAAAAGCGTGGCTATCAAACCAAGGCTACTAGATGGGGTGTTGTTAGAACACTTTACGAAGAAGCATTGTTATTTTGTTTCCATCTTTAGGAAACCTTTGGATGGCTCTTGGGATCCACACCTGGAGGAGGAGGAAAAGGAAGCAGGAATGGACAGAAGGAGAAACTGAGCTTCAATGAAGTTTTAACAGAGGCCTCAGCCTTTGGGGATCTCAGGAGCTAAGGTGACCCCTTAGTTGGGGAGACGGGTCTGGGCTCTTATTCCCCTGACAGTGATCCGTCATTGATCACTTGGAAGTGCATCAGACCTTGGGAGAGATACCTAAGGCCCCTTTCTGGCTATATCCCAGCAGCCAATGAATATGGTCCCCATTCCTGAAGGGGGATCTTCAGGGAGCATCACAGCATTCACCCCAGGGTTGTTCTAAGGTGATCACATCCCAGTGGTTAACCTAGAGATGATTTTCCCAAAGACAACTGGCCAGCCTCAACACGTTCAAGCCAAGTAAACAGATTTATAAAAAAATAGATCAATTCTTTTTTTCTTTTTTTCATAGGAGTAAGCTTGGTAGCAGTGATTCAGAGTGCCTGGGCATGCTGAAGAGATCCCAGAGAACATGCACTGCCCTGCCACCCGACTGCCCAAGGGCTGCTCGGCCCTCGGGAGACACCTGCTACCAAAGTACAGCCTAACTATTTGTGACCTAGCCTCTCCCTAAATAACACCCAATTATTCAAATAAGCAAAATATTCAAATGGAAAGTAATGTTAAAAATACATACAACTTTTTTTTTTTTAACCATTGGCTCTCAATTAGTCTCACTAATGAGCTATAAATTGATCCACTGTATACTTCGGAGGTTCAGCCTCAGGACACATCTCCCAGGCTCCCCGATTCCCTTTTATAAATAAAGAAGTCGCCATATCCACACATACCCTGATACCTGAAATAGTGGTTGAAATATGAAATAAATTTTTACTTAAATATTTAGTTTTCTTATTTTCCAGGAATCTTTTCAACATCTGGCTCTTGTTGCTACTGGGAATTAAGAGTTCCAGCTAACAGAGGAGAATTCTGTGGACAGACACTTCATTTTTTGTGACGGCATCCTTGGGGGTCCTGGAAGATCGTATCCGAGTGGGCAACAACTCCGTTTTATCACCCCATATTTGGACCACTGTGACAGAGATGGAATGCTCCCTGACAAGTTGAAAGTGATACCCCTGCCACTTTCAGCCCTAATGACCTGTTCTTCTTCTTGCCGTAATAAAGAACAAGTTGAATTTTGCTTCCAAGCAACACTTTCTCACACTTTCTGTGCAGAGCTTTCAACTTAAATGTCTCCATATCTTTTAACTCTTTCTCAGGGGTCAAGCTTTGAAAATCTTTTTCTTTAATTGATTTATTTTATTTTATTTTATTGAGTTATAGTCAGTTTACCATGTTGTGTCAATTTCCAGTGTAGAGCACAATTTTTCAGTTGTACATAAATAAACATACATTCATTGTCACATTCTTTTTCATCATGAGCTACCACAAGATCCTGAATATATTTCCCTGTGCTATACAGTATAATTTTGTTTATCTATTCTATATATACCTGTCAGTATCTACAAATTTTGAACTCCCCATCTGTCCCTTCCCAACCCCCTCCCACAAGTTTTTATTCTATGTCTATGAGTCTGTTTCTGTTTTGTATTTATGTTCATTTGTCTCTCTCTCTTTCTTTCTTTCTTTCTTTCTTTCTTTCTTTCTCCCTCCCTCCCTCCCTCCCTCCCTCTCTTTCTTTCTTTCTTTCTTTCTTTCTTTCTTTCTTTCTATCTATCTATCTATCTTTTTAAAATTCCACATATGAGCAATCTCACATGGTATTTTTCTTTCTCTTTCTGGCTTACTTCACTTAGAATGACATTCTCCAGGGACACCCATGTTGCTGCAAAGGGCATTATGTTGTCAGTTTTTATGGCTGAATAGTATTCCATTGTATCATTATACCACCTCTTCTTTATCCAGTCGTCCGTTGATGGACATTTAGGCTGTTTCCATGTCTTGACTATTGTAGATAGTGCTGCTATGAACACTGGGGTGCGGGTGTCATTTTGAAGTAGCGTTCCTACTGGATATAAACCCAGGAGTGGGATTCCTGGGTCATACGGTAAGTCTATTCCTAGTCTTTTGAGGAATCTCCATACTGTTTTCCACAGTGGCTGCACCAAACTGCATTCCCACCAGCAGTGTAGGAGGGTTCCCTTTTCTCCACAGCCTCTCCAGCATTTGTCATTTGTGGTCTTTTGAATGATGGCAATTCTGACTGGTGTGAGGTGATACCTCATTGTAGTTTTGATTCGCATTTCTCTGATAATTAGTGATATTGAGCATTTTTTCATATGTCTATTGATCATTTGTATGTCTTCATTGGAGAATGCCTGTTTAGGTCTTCTGCCCATTTTAAGCTTAGAAAATCTTTTAACATCCTGATATTCTTTCCTGAACACACTCTGGTCATTCAAACCTTTCACACGACATACTGCTCAACACAGAGATTAATTTCTCTCTGGAAGGTCAGAGCATCACAGAGAGGAGTGGGCCTGTCACTCACTCTGTAATAATTCTCTTAGTGTGGATGCTTTGAACAGCATTAGCTATTTTAGCAACCACATCAAAATATTTACTCATCTTGGCTCATGAAATTTTAAGAGTAAAGGAAAAATTAATAAATGAGACTATACTAAAATTTAAAACATCTGCTTGTCAAAAGACTAAAGAAAATGAAAAAGCAAATTACAGAATGGGGCAAAACACAAATTATATATATACATATATATCATATGTATATATAAGTTATATATATACACACATACACACCTATGTAAACATGTAAATTTTATATACTGCTGGCATGGTTCATGGTACAATCTCTCAGGAAAGCCGAACGTATATATGTCTGTATCTAGCAACGCTACCACAAGGTATATATTCAACAGAAATGCACACACAGGTTCATCAAAAGACACATATAAAAATATTTATACAAGTACCATTCACAGTAGCCAGAACAGGAAATAGAATAAATAACTGTGTAATCATACCACGGAATACATGACAGTAATGAAAATGAACAAACAATTGCTACCTAGGACCACATGGATGAATCTCATAAGCATAAGACTGAAGGAGAGAAGCCATATTTCTGAGTACACACTGCATGATTCCAATTGCATAAGATTCAAAACCAGGCAAAACTAATTTATAGTGTGAGAAAGCAGGGTGCCCCTGGGGAGGCAGTAGTTCTCAGAAGAAAGTGCAAGAGGAATTTGTGGAATATTAATTACAGTCTGTTTCTTGACCTGGGTGCTCATTACACAAGTGTGCTCTCTTAGTGAAAATTCAGTGAGATGCATTTATTATTATTTGTGCACTTTTTTGTAATACTTTGACAGAAAGGGTTACTTCGAAATGAACTTGTAAGGTAAATAATTGATGTTTCGTTGCAGTGACTCTAGGTTCATTTTAGAAAGTGATTGCTACTTCATAGCAATGGCTTCACCAGGTTGTTTCTTTCATCTAAAGAGTTGGTTTCCTCAACAGTCAGATGCTATGCCAAAAAGAGTAAATAAAATAGAGGGCCACTAGTCATAAAGAAATTCTGACACTTTTAGCTATGGAGTTACCATTTCTGGTGCTCGTTATTGCTTCGTGTAGATTCAGATATCTATCTGTATCATTTTCCTTCTTATTGAAAGACTTCCACCATTTCTCTCAGGGATGGGTCTGTTGTGTTGAATTATTTTCAGCTTTTACATGTCTGAAAAAGTCTCCAATTCACCTTCATCTTTGGAAATAATCTCCTTTCTCTTCCATAGCATTTTACCCCAAATTTCTGAATAAAACAGAAACACTGGGTAATGTTTAAAATGCCTTCTTTAAATGAGAATTATACAATGAGTGACCGAGCATCTCCCCAGGGGTTCGTACTTGCTTACTGACTAGGAAGGAATTGCACGACACATTTATAACTCGGGAAGATGCAGCAGCTGTGCCTCCAGACCCCAGGTCTAGCTCATCTTAACCCCCAGCCGCTGGATCATGGAAGCAGCATGCGTGCAGCTCCGAGAAAACAAGACAGCTTCACCTAGGAGTGTATGCAGCTGTGCGTCCTCGGCTGTGGGCAGGAATGACTCGACATTATTCCAGGCAGAAAGAAAGGATGCAAAATATAATGAAGGAGATGCTGGGCTCTGCTGTAGCCTGGGAAAGAGTATGATCATCTAGGAGACCAAGTCCGGAACCTCATGCCCAAACTGCAGGTGACCACCAGCAGAAGTTTTCATCAGGAGAACAGGGTGTAAGGGCAAGTTACACAGAGTGGGATTCACAGGATATTTTTATACAAAGGAAATACAGTTAAAATCAACAGCGATGATGGTCTTTATAGGAAAAAAGGCATAATGCAAAACAAGCCTGAGAGATGTCTTTTATCTGATTTCAGGGAAAGCAGTGTGTCTGTTCCTAACCAAGAATAAACCCTCTGTCCTTTGGATCGCAGCCCATCCCTTTACATTTCTCCTCTAGTCTGTCTAGTCTATATTTTTCCTTTTAACAGCTTTGAAATATAATTCACATACCATAAATGTTATCCATTTAAAGTATGCAGTTAAATGTTTTCCGTATATTCGTGGACTTCTGCAAATAGCGGTACAATCTGATCTTAGAACACTTCGTCACTCCAAAAAAGAAACCCCATATCCATTGGCCATCACTCCCCAAACCCCCTTCCCAAGCCTCTGGCAGCTGAACTAATCAGCTTTCTGTGTCTCTTGATTTGCCTGTTGTGGGATTTCAGAGAAATAGAATCATACAATATGTGGTGTTTGGTGACTGGCTTCTTCCCTTTAACCTAATGTTTTCAAGATTCACCCATGTTGTATATATGAATTCATTTATCCCACTCTTTATGGATGCATGTATATGCATACTTTATAATGATGCATATGTGATTTTTATATGTACTTCATACATGTGATGACATATGCTACATAGATGACACCTATAACAATGAATTTATATACATCACATGTATACATGAAGGGTGTACATGTAACTATTAGATATAGACGTAGATGTATACATCTCATGCTTAGCTGACAGGATGTATTCTGTGTGTACATATGTAAATACAGTTGGCCCTTGAACAAGCTGGTGGTTAGAGGTGCTGACCCTCCATGCAGTAAAAAAATCCATGTATGACTTTACAGTAGGCTTTCCCTATCCAAGGGTCTGCATCAACAAAGTCAGTCAGGTGCAGATCATGTAGGATTGTAATACCTATTTAGTGGGGAAAAAAAATCCATGCATGTAAGTGGATCCACACATCTCAAACCCATGTGTTCAAGAGTCAACTATATAGATATTTACCCTGCCATACCATATTCTGATAGGATGACAGGCTGGGTAGATATATTTACCTCTCATCACACCCAAGTCTCCAGAGGAATAACAATGTAGACACGTAATGTAGAATAAATCTAAAAGAATAAGGAGAAATGAAGAAAATGTGAGTGGAGCAGTAATTGAAAGATAGATTTCAATAAATTTGTGGAAGGAAAGCACAGGAAAACAAGCTTAAGACAAATTAGAAAGGGTGCATCTTAATCCAGGAAGTAAAAAACTTACACACTGAAAACTACGAAACATTGCTGAAAGAAATTTAAAAAGACACAAATAAATGTAAAGGCACCTGTGTTCATGAAGTTGGAAGGCTTAATATTGTTAAGATGTCAATACTATCCAAAGTGAACTACAGATTTAATACAATTTCTTTCAAAATCCCAATGGCAGAAACAGAAAATCCATTGCAAAATGCTTATGGAATCTCAAGAGACACCAAATAGCCAAAATAGTCTTGAAAAAGAGGGACAAAATGGAGCTCTCACATTTCTTGATTTCAAAATTTATTAAGAAGTTACAGTAATCAAAACAGTGTGGTCCTGGCCCAGAGACACATACAGACAATGGAATAAAGTAGATAGCCCAGAAATAAACCTTCATATATATGTCAAATGATTTTTGGCAAGGGTTCCAAGATCATTCAATGGAGAAAGAACAGACTCTTCAACAAATGGTGTTGGGAAAACTGGATATACAGATGCAAAAGAATGAAGTTGGATCCTTATCTTATGCCATGTACAAAAATTAACTCAAATTAGATTAAGAACCTACATGTAAAACCTAAAACTATCCAAATTCTCAGAAGAAAACACAGGGTAAAAACTTTATGACACTGGATTTGGTAATGATTTCTTGCATATGAGACCAAAAGCACAAGCAACAAAAGAAAAAAATAGATACACTGAATCACATCAAAATTTAAAACTTCTGGTTATCAAATGGCAAGAGGGAAAAGGTAGCCTAGAGAATGGGAGAAAATATTTGAAAATCATATATCTGGTAAGGGAGTAATAGCCAGAATATATAAAGAGCTCTACAACTGAACAACAACAACAAAAATAACTCTATTTAAAAATGGGCAAAAACTTCTTTAATAGACATTTCTTGAAAGATGATATACAAATGGCCAAAAAGCACACGAAAAGATGCTCAGCATCACTAATCATCAGTGAAATGCAAATCAAAACCACAATGAGATATCACTTTACACTCATTAGGGTAAGAGAGGAGAAAGGAAGAGAGAGAAGTTGGTGGTGGGGAAAGGGAGAGAGAAAGTAGAGGGTAAGGGTGGGGAGAAGAAAAGTATTGGCAAGGATGTGGAAAAATTAGAAGCCTTGTGTACCAATGGTTGGAATACAAAATGGTACAACAGCTATAGAAAAAAGTATGGCAGTTCCTGAAAAAGAAAAAAAAATGGAATTAACATGATTCAGTAATTCCGCCTCTGCATATATATTCAAAAGAATTAAAAGCAAAGTCTCAAAGAGATATTTGCACAACCCATATTTATAGCAGCATTATTCACAGCAGCCAAAAGGTGAAAGCAACCTAAGTATCCATCAACAGATGAATGAATATACAAATTGTGGTACATAAATACAATGGAATATTATTAAGCCTTGAAAAAGGAGGAGATCCTGACATATGCTACAATATTGATGAATCTTGAGGACATTATGCTAAGTGAAATAAACCAGTCACAAAAAGACAACTACTGTATGATTCCAAAGATATGAGATATCAAAAGTAATCAAATTCCTAGAAACAGAAAGTAGAATGGTGGTTTCCAGAGGTTGAGGGGAGGGGAGAGTGAGGAGTTGTTTTATGGGTATAGAATTTTAGTTTTGCAAGATGGAAAAGTTCTGGAAACTGGTTACACAACAATGTGAAAGCACTTGATACCACTGAGTTGTATACTTAAAAATGGTTTAGATGATAAATTTTATATCATGTGTATTTTACCATAATTTTTAAAAATTAGGATGGGAACAAATGGCACAGAACAGGCTTATGAAGGGGCTGCACGGAAGTGGAAACTAATCCGTCAAGGGATCCCAGAGAAACATCAAAGGTAGAATCAGTATATGGGTGAAGAAGTCAACTGAAAACAAAGAAATTAACATAATTCATATCAATGTGTATGTCTAAAGCCGCCCATATTGTCAGCTTATTACAAGCAGGAGTCTCAGTATTTAGCCCCACTCAAATTTAAGGGGAAGGTTTCTCTGTAGAAAGAAACTGAATGGAACCCCTGAGAAGAACTTGGCCTTCTCTTGTGGATGCTGTTGCCCAAGGGGGAAAATAAAATCTCCCATGCACATTTATTCTGGCATTTTGGTTGCTGAGAGCTTGAGAGCTGCCTGACTCCCTCACAGCTAACATACTCTTATAGATATAAAATGCTACTATTCAGTCTCACCACTCAAGAAAGAGGCCTATTGGAAACAAAGATAACTACACAACAGCAGAGGAAACTTATATTCACAGGCCAGTATCATAAATTCAGGCTTTCACTTTTCAAAGTAAAAACCAACATCACGAATAACAAAGTCCATGACAATATAAAGAAAACCCAACTGTGGAGAGCAGATGTTACTCTAAGAACAAAGGAGAATTTATCAACAACATTTGAATTGATATGGACAGGTAGATAATTCAGCCATAAGATAAGAACAAAATATTATGAAGGAGAAACAATAAACAAGAATGTTTAGGGATAAAATTGTGACTTTAAAAAAATAAAATCAGCAGAAGAAGTTGAAGATAAGGTTGAGAAGATTTCAAAGAATGAAGAGCAAAATAAAAGTGGAAGTTATGAGTGAAAAAAAAATGAGATATAGAGGTTGGATAGCCAATGAGTCCCATAGAAATAGGATAGAGGAAATGGGAAAAGGAAATTTTCAAATAACAATGGGGAAATCCCTGGGATTGAAAAAAATATTAAAATATTCCAATGAGTTCTGAGAAAAGCAAATGAGCAAAAACTCACACAACAAGCCCTGACTC
The DNA here is from genome assembly GCF_009834535.1 of Camelus ferus. Lineage (NCBI taxonomy): Eukaryota > Metazoa > Chordata > Mammalia > Artiodactyla > Camelidae > Camelus > Camelus ferus. Next base: position 31,150,327 of record NC_045714.1, read on the forward strand.
AGATATAGCTTCAAGAAATTTCAGCATGTCAATGAAAAAGAGATGATCCTAGAAGCTTCCAAGTAGGAAGAAATACCCAGATCACCCATAATAGAAATAAACATCCTGAGCAATAAAAAGTAGTGGGGCAATGCCTTCCAGCCACAAGGCAAAATGACTATTGAGCTGTCATTCTACAGCTAAACTTACTATCCACTGAGTGTGAGATCAGGACAAGGACATTTTAAACATGCAAAGACTCAGGAAGCAAGTAGTTTCTATAATTCCTTTCTTACGGAGTTACTTAAGGGCTGGAAAACCTAGCAAGAGAAACTAAGGGATCCAAAAAACTGTGGGACAATCCTGGTGAGAAGAGAGGTAACATGATGAATTCTCTGAGTAGACCTAGAAAGAAAATTAAAAAAAAAAAAAAAAAAGAGAGAGAGAGAAAGGAAAAGGGAATGAAAAAAAGAAAAAGAGAGACAAGAAAGACAAAAGAAAGAAGAGGGATAATACTCAGATACCCTCTCTGATTAAAAGCTTACATTAACTTCAAGATATAAAGACACATTGTTCTCAATTCAAAAAATTATAACGGAATTTAGAGACCATAAGAAAAACAAAACACTGAACACTAAAACAATTTTCACAGTATTGAAAAATTTTAAGTGGATGATTTTAATTAATTAAATAAAATATATTTGATCTTGATGTTGAAAATATTCTCCTTAAAGTGGCCCAATAGTAATACAATTTCTGAGATCTTGAATATAATGGAATTGTACTTGCTGTCACACCTGAATTATAGTTTAGTTATATAGTCTATTTCCAAAAAGCAGTTTTTCTTAAATCTTTGAGGACACTTTAAATTCTTCTCTTCAAGTTCTCATCTATTTCTTGTATTATTTTTGCTTCATCCAGAGTCAGTTGTCTTACTCAACTATTTTTTTCAGAATCCCCACCACCAGCTACCATTTTGTATTTTATTTGTCACCTTTATCTGCAACTGAGGCTGTGAAACATAGAATTTTCTGGGTACATTGCCACCCTCAATAATATAAGGATTCTATTAGTAAAAAGGAAAGGGGAAACTAACATTGTTTGGGCAGCTGGAAGTCCTCCCATTTATACCCCACCAAATTAACTACAGATGTTGAAATAAAACTTATTGTGTTACTTCACAGTTTTTGAAAATTCTGTATGCCAATATATACCTTCTCTGCTAGGATCAGGATCAATTAACATTCAGTGACTTGTCTTTAGTTCAGTGGCTTTTACATACCTTATCTCACATAATCTTTAAAATAATTCTGTGAGCTTGATATTGTTACTTTCAATTTACAGATCAAAACACAGAGGTTTGGCATGATAACAGAGCTTATCCAACACTGTAAGGCCAGGAAATAACAGATTTAGAACCCAAGCAAGTCACCTGATTCTGATTTGAGGGCTATTTCCATGATACCACCCCCTCCAAGTAATTTAACTGGGTTAAATTTCCTTCTTAGGGTCAGTCTTGCAATGGGGATTGTACATATGTATGTCCAACAGCCATCTCATCCACCTGCCTTAGTTAGCTCAAGCCCATTAGCTAAAAAAGAAAGTGTTCATCAATTTCATCCAATATTAAGACAAACAATCAAAAGGTCCATGTACCAAAATGGCGAACAATATCCAAACATTAGTAGGAACTTACAGTTATGGCCTATGGTGCTGAGAAATGCAGGAAGTGAGCACTTAACTTTTATTGACTTAAACAGCGTAGGCAATTCATTTACTATTTTTCATTCATTTATTCAACACGTACTGCCGGTAAGGTGAATTCCTATGATGAAGCAGCCAGATATAAAGCCGCATATCTCAAAAGTTTCTAGATACATCCTGAATGAATAGAGATTGAACTCCTTGTTCTTTAGTATCCAGAAGCATCTGAGGACTCAGATTTCATGAGCACAACTTTCTTTGAAGCATTCCAATTTCTAACTAAAAAAATCAAAAAAGTCATGAGTAGTTAGCCTGGTGCAGTTGGTGGGGATCACTAATTTTAAAAGCATATTAGATGCAGTAGAATCCAATCTCAGAATAGCTGTCTGTGAGGTTGGCTCCAAGACAGATCTAGATCTTAACTAAAAGATGATTGTAACAAAATATGGGAAGGCAGGGTAAGACCTTAAGAGGGGAAAATAATAATGGAAGATTGCTAGAGGACTTGTTTCTTCAGAGAGGTAATTAATATTGACTAACAGTAAGATCAACAGAGAAGTATTAAGCAATTTAAGAGTAATGTCTAAGACAAAAGAAACGGTAGATAAATCTCAAACACTAGATACTGCATCAGTTCTCTTAAAGATAGTATATAAAAAGGAACACGAAAATATCAAGAAATGAGAACAAATTTTAAAACTATAAACAAAAATGTTAGAAAAGTAATCAAATATTTGTGATCAAAATAGATGTGATATCTGTTGATATCTGATTAAATATGGAGGAAAAAGACATTTTTATTTCTTGATGTATGCTAAAAAGGAACAACAAAATTTTTTCAAAAAAACCTTATTTTTAATATAATAAGAAAAAGACACTACCAGAACAAAAGCTACAAATCAGATATACCCTCAAACATTGATATTCAGGTTTTAAGGCAGAATATTAGTGAGGGGGCCACAGAATCCCTCAGACACTGATCAAGAAACACGTTTCTTGCTTAATAAGGCAAATATTGAAAGGCCTGTCTAGTGATTCTTGGTTAGCAATGAAATCGAAGTCTGTGGACTGGGCATGGGAAAAGGCAAAGAATATCCCTCAAGAGACCCAACCTGAAACCGGAGTACAGCAGGACAAGCAAAGTTGAAGGAGAAACGAACATGCCACTTCTAATTGTGTATAATCTATCCTGGGAGTCTAGGGAGACTTTTGTAGGTGAGGCACAGTCAAGAAAGAGAAGAGAAAGTTATCTCCAGGTTACAGCACAGGGAATGTGACTAGATGGACACTGCTCTGAGCTACACAGAAAATGAGAGAGATATGCTACCCAGAAAAAGATTTAAAAAAAAAAAAAGATTCAGCAAAGAGATGTTCAAGAAAATAAATCCAAATATAAACTGAAGGCTCTTCTACCTTCCTGCCTACCCTCAAAACATACTTGAAAATAGTCTCACTCTTTCAAAGAGAAGTAACAAGGAGAAAAGAACCAGGTAAGGTCTTTTAAATTAAAAATGCAATGCAAAAAAAAAAAAAAAAAAAGGAAAGGAGTATATGTAAAAGATAAAGCACACACAGCCTAAGAGGAACTATTTAATCAAGTAGATCCCCATACTCAAGCAGATTATAAACATAATTTCAAAAAATTAAGAAAGGCACATATTACAGATACAGGTATTCAAATAATACACGGAAGTAAAAAGTGAACTTTCTAAATAGAAGATAAAAAGAAAATAAACAGAAGAAAATAAAATGGAGCTGCTCCCCAGCTCTATATAACTAAAACTATGAAAAAAAATTTTTTAATTAAATTCTTTGGACATTACCCTACAAGCATACAGCCAATGGCAAAACATTTATTCAAGCAAATCTAAATATTGGTAAGAACAGTGAGAATTTGTGACACTTGAGCCATGACCTGCTACCTCCCTACCCACCCCCAGTTCAATGTGACTGAAGCTCCACTCCAGCTCACAGTCAAGGGCTACAGTATGTCCCCACTAGGGCTAGGCCATCAATATTTCTTGTCCCCCCCCAATTTCACATTTCAGAGACTAAACTGCAGATGAGTTCAGCCAAGGAGTTAGTGGATCCTCTTCTCTAACTCAGCCACCAATCACAGGAGAGAGCCTCTAAACCAGGCACAGCACACTGAGTACTGGGGCCTGGATCACTCTCTCCCAAATCACTCACAGAGCAGAGGTTCCAGATCAGGAGAAGCAACCTAAGAAGACTTGCGACTTCCACCTAGTGTCCAGCTAATAAATCAGGAATGTCACCGTAAGAAAATAAAGACACTGTTTCCACCACCTGCTCTGGAGCAGTGGCCCAGAGATTTTGCCCAGGGGACAGGCAGGCGCTCAGAATAGAGAGGTTCTAAGCTCAAAGAATCTGACCTTATTTGAAACAGAGTATAGGGAAGTTCAAGCCCAAGAGCACTCTCAAAAACAGTGGAGATTTTAGTGTAGAAAATTCAGAGGAGGCTGATAGCTTCATGGGAGCAACAAGTCAAACTGTAGGTCAGGTAGATCACTAGAGAAAATCAAGGAAACAGACAACTAAGAAAAGCCCTCCTGCAGTCAGAACAGACCTCAAAGACTGGACTAAAAACTACTCCTGAAAGGAAGTCCAAAATTAATTGGATGAGACTGTGCAATTTACACCCCAGGGCATTACTGAAAGCAATATAGCAATCCATCAGCAACTAGAGGATCCTAACAGCTTTCTGCGCATGACAGCACTAGAGGCAGATGGTTTAAACAGATCAGATTTCAAAAGTTATTATAAATGTGTTTAAAATGTACATATATAAGCATTAGCATATTAAATATATTTAAATATATGTTACATAATATATAAATAGATTACAATGTTGAAAGCCACATTTGAGACCAAAAAATATCAACAAATCATAATTTTTAAAATACTTTGGACATACAGGACAACTCGATGAAATTATATTACATGGAGAGAAAAAGAACAAAGATTAAAAATTAATAGAAGACAGGTAAGAGGTCTATCACACATACATAATTGAATTCTCTGAAGAAGATAATAGAAAGAAATCAAATAAAAAATGAGCAGAGATATAACAGAAGAAAACTTGATTTGAATTTGCTGCTTAAAAACGACATATCATGTTCCAGGAAAAACTGATACAAGCAACAACAGTCATACCTGGAACAGTTAATGAACTTCAAGGAATGAGAGTGTGGACATCCACATTCTCCAAACTCAGTGAAAGAAAAATATAGTTACCAATAAAGGCATTATTCATAAAACGCTTCAATTTAAATTTTTCAAAATAATTTCTAAATAACTTAGGATAAGAAGGAACTCATAACTGAATTTCTAGGTACTAGCATAAGGATAGAAAATGATCAATGGCATGGAATTGAGATTCCAGAAATAAACACACACATCTATGATGAACTGATTTTCTACGAGGGTGCCAAGACCATTCACTGAGGGGAAAGAATATTCTTTTCAACAAATAGTGCTGGGACAAATGCAGAAGAACAAAGTCCTTACTTCAAAGTATGTATAAAAATTAACTCAAAATGGATCAAAGACCTATACATAAAAGCTAAAATTATAAAATTCTTAGAAGAAAATATAGAGTCACATCTTCAAGACTTTGGATTTGGCAATGGTTTCTTAGATATGACACCAAAAGCACAGGCAAAAAAAAAAAACTTCATCAAAATTAAAAATTTTTGTGCATCAAAAGACATCATCAAGAAAGTAACAAGACACAGAATTAGAGAAAATATTTTAAAGTAATATATGTGGTAAGAGTCTAGTATTCAGAGAGTATAAGGAACTCTTACAACTCAAGGATAACAAAAAAAAGTCAAGGAACCTAATTTTAAAATGGGCAAAGGACTTGAGTAGACATTTCTTCAGAGAAGATAGTTACAAATGGCCATTAACACATGAAAAGATGTTCAACATTCTTAGTCATGAGGAAAATGTAAATCAAATTCACAATAAGATATGATTTCCTATACATTAGAATGGCTAGAATAAAAAGACAGACAATAACAAGTGTTGGTGAGAATATGGGGAAATTGGACCCCTCAAACATTTGCTCTTGAGAATGTAAAATGGTGTGCCTACAGTGAAAACAGTTTGGTGGTTCATCAATAAGTTAAACATAGAATTATCATATGATCCAGCGATTAGACTTCAAAAGAATTGAAAATAGATGTTCAAACAAAACCTTGTATATGAATATTAACAGCACTATCCACAATAGCCAAAAGGTGGAAACAACCCAAATGTCCATCAACCAATGAATGGATAAACAAAATGTAATATTCATACAATGGAATATCATTCAGCCATAAAAGGGAATGAGGTTCAAATACCTGCTACAACGTGGATGACCCCTGAAAACATTATGCTAAGTGAAAGAAGCCAGTCACAAAAGGCCAATTGTATGATTCTGTTTCTATGAAATGGCCAGAATTAAGGGATAACCACTGAGGTCAGAAGGAAAGTGACAGAAGCCTAGGCAACTTTCCTTGTTCATTTCGTTTGTCTACAAAATCAGACCCTTGGAGTAGTGTGTACAAAAGGTCCCTTCCAGGTCTTGTATTTGTCATCATTGTATAAGTTACACCATTGCCATTAACAACAGTCTTTTTTAATTTTCTTTCAAGAAAGTAAGATTGCTTCATACAGGAATTCCATTTCATGTTCTCAACCTCTAAGAAACACTGGAGGTGTGGGCAGATTGGAAAGACGAATCTCTTCCATTATTAAGTAAATCACTAGGCAGAGCAGTTAGTAATTTTTCTCATATAGTTTCCTCTTTTTCTCTTATGCAAGTGCTTCAAAAATCCCTCTAAGATAGATAGATAGATATGTATGTGTATATATATATATACCTACATGCTCTAAGCACTAAGTCAACACCATATAATACCTAAATTAAGAACCTTAGATTATATATAAGAAATTTGCTTTTTTTCTCTTCTTAATATTACTCCTACTCTCTGAATTGCTTGAATGTAAAGAGAACACAAGCTCTGGCTTGAACGGTGAAGAAAAAAAATGACTACTGTCTGGTTTATACAATAGCAGCATAGAAGTGCAAAAGGGGAGACTGACAAGGTAATGCATTTTCGCTAAATCAGAAAGTCCATTTTCACCAATTCCACTTTCACAAAGTTTCTCCCCAAGGACTGCAGATCTTTTAATCCAACAAATACCTACCCCAGGACAAAGGCAGCTCTAGATTTAGGCAAAGGAGACTGCGTGCCTCTATTTCATCCCCAAATTATCAGAATCTCAACCAAAAAAGTTGGCTTTGGTCAAACACAGAATGTTCACTTTTGCTGCTTCCTGGGAAGACGATCTGGTTTGTATTTGTGATGAAGCCGTGGAAAGAGCCTGTGGCTTGCCCACTTTCACTTTTCAAAGGCTCTCTGATACTCACCAAGCTCCACAATAGCTCTCAGTTCCAACCCATTAGTTCTGAGACAACCCTACAAAGCCGCATGCGGAAGACAGAAAACAGTCCAACTTCCCCCTTCGCTCTGCAGACAAAATAGAATCATCTCAGACGGTAGAAAAACCACATGGACTCAGACTGCTCAACTGATCCAGTGCATCCCAGACGACCTGAGACCAACAAGCATCATGCAACACTGGTTATTTACAAGACAACGTCAGGAAACAAGCAACCCAGAGCTCTTGAAGAAAGCCCGCGGGCCCCCGCTGCTCCCAGCCCCGCGCCTCGCTCCACAACGTTCTCCCTCTATTGTTTGGTGCTGAATACACCCAGCTCGCCCAGCTTTTCATCGGCTCTTAAATCCACTGCTGCTCAAGCATGAAATATCTTTGGGTTCCATTAAAAAAAAAATGTGCTAACAAGCTGTTAAACCACATTTTACAACAAACGCATCAAGCTGATGACTTAGCTTCAAAAATATGAACTAACCGGAATAATAAAGGCTTTTGTAGAACTTGGATAAATGAAGTGATTACCTCACAGGGAGGGAAATCTGTGGGGCACATCCATGTAATCAAAAAACTCAGTTCCTGGTCCTCAGAGGAGAATTCCAAATGCTCTGCCTTGCCTCCCAACAGTCCTGAGCCCAAAGGGTTTGGACAGGAGGAAAAACAACACAGGTACAAAAAAAAGCAGCGGGCGGGGGTAGGAGAGAGAAAGAAATTCAGTCAGTTCTTTGATTAACAAGACTTCTTGCTGGACTTAAGTACAAACAGCTGCCTGGACTCCAACAGCCAAGCCTAAATCTAAACACTCCACTGTTTACATAACCTAAACTTAATCAAGCGACCATATAATCCACCAATTTAAAGTATCCCTAAGAGTTTCAATGTAACGTTGGTTTTCTCATAAGCCAGCCCGTCAACAAGCTGTTTAAAAATGCCAGCTATTCCAGCTCAATCTCCAGTCTTGCAGCATCTCCTGCCTGGTCACCCTGCAAGGCTCTTCAGGGGAGAATGCTTAGATGATTTGGCCTTGTAAACCATTTCCTGTTATTCTTCTGTTGGTACAGTACACCATATTCATTTAATAAATCCAGAATCCAGATTGTGGGTTTTTTTTTTAAGTTTGGTTTGATAGGGTTTAATACTATAGCAATATTATTACTAATAAGGAAATTTATTTCTTTATTCTTCTATGGGATTATGTACCATAGAAGAAGTGTTCTGAGATGGACAGGTAAAGGTAATTTTCATGAGAAACAGAATGAGAGAAGGGAACTTATCATGAGAAAGATACTAGAAAAAGGAAAATGCTCATGAGGTTAAACGGAGGCTGAAAAGTCAGATGTCAACAGAGGCCAGTGATGTAACCTAAATGCAAGAAGCCGGCTGGGCCCTAGGGTGATGGAAGCAACACAAAGTGCTGGGGACTGTGTGCAAACTGGAGTTCATACTCCCCATTTAAAGAAGGACTGTGCTATCCAGCTCCAACCCATCTTGAAAACTAACATGTGTATTAAGATAGTCACGCACTATGTAATTCACATACTATGTAATTCACATATTTGAAGTGGACAATTGGATGATTTTTCAATACCATCACAGATTATGCAGCCATTACTATAATAGCTTTTAGAACATTTTCATCCCCCCAAAGAAACCCTGTACCCTTTAAAATCACTCCCCATTTCCTTCCAGCCCCCCTAGCCCTGGACAACCACTAACCTACTAGTCTGTCTATAAATTTGCCCATTCTGGGTTTTTCATATAAATGGGATCATATAATACGTGGTCTTCTGTGACTGGTTTCTTTCATTTAGCATAATGTTTTCAAGGACTCCAATCCATTTTTTGCCACCAGTATGGGCCCAATGTGGCCAGATCTTCCAAATATTAAGGGAAGTTGGAAATCTGGATTCTAAACGTGAATATTCCCAATGTTTCCTAGTAATCCACTACAAACACAAGCTGTAAAAAGTCTTCCTCATAGTGCAGACCAAATAAATACGTCTGTAGGCTGAATTCACAAGTGGGATACCGTTTTGGTTCAGGGGGAGGGGGTTCTTGGGACAGAGGGAGGGAAAAATTAAGAGTGAGCCAAGATTAAAGAAAGCAAGAAAGGGTCAGACTCACCTAGGCAAGGAATGAAGACAGAAAGGTCTGGAGAGGAGAAATCTGAAACTTCCCACAGGGCAGAGAGTGTGGTTCTGTATCTGGTCAGCATCCCAGGAAAAGCTCAAGAGATTCCTCAACCTTCCACAACCTCAGCCAGGATTCTCTGGCTCTGCCTGGAGAGAGGGCTGACCAGGGCTTCAGACAGTGAGCTCCCTGCATCCGTAGCACTCATGGGCCCTTAAAGAACTAATTCAGATTGTTTCTTGAGTGAATCTATCATCTCTAACAGAATAATTCATTAAGATACTCATTTGAGTTTCCCATCCTCTCTCTCTTTCCCAATGCGTGCATGTGCATGCGCGCACACACACACACACACACACACACACACACACACACACAACCCCCTCTAGTTGGCTAAGCCCTTTTCTGCTCTCTTGCCTTCAGGGATGTTTGGGTTTATATGGCAACTGAAAGGGAAGTTCTTCGAGATCATCTTTCTAATTGTCCTTATAAGACCTAAACTCTTGAGGTAATAATGCTAGATGTTCAGTACACAGGGAACAAGAGAGAAGAGAGAATTCCTAAATAAAGGAGAAGCCAAAGGAGTGGAGGAGGAAAGCCTTCCCCAGACCGGGAAAGGTGGGCGGTTGGTGGGTCACAGGAGCATCCATCTCACCCACATACTGGGAGCATCCTGGGAGAATGTCAGGGGAGAATGGTTGCTCATTTAGAAGAGCTGAAGCTGGATACTGGGGGTTACTCATGTGGGCAAAGAATTCTATGCTTAAATTATTACAGAAGGAGCAGAAGTGTGTCTTTCAAGTTCCGTGAGGGCTTGGGCAGATGAGGACATCAGCAGTGATCATTATGGCCAGGAGCTGAGAGGGCTCTTGGCTCTACTTCTAGGTTAATGCACTGTTTCCTCAGAAGGTTATTTCAATAAAAGTACTAGCATTGATCTGACAAACATCTATTTTTCTACGAACAGAAATCTCATACCAATGCCCACAAAATTCAACCCATTGTCAAGGTTTAGTTCTTCATAGGACAACCTTAGGAGAGTAGACAGAATATCTGTGTGTGTTTGGGGAGAGAAACAGTGACCAGAACCATCTCTGAAGGCCTGTCTCTTTCTACTCAATGACCATATGTCTGGCATTGAGGACACAGTCATTTTCTTAGCTATTCCTGGGTTTTACTCTCATTAGGGATTTCCTCTTGCAGGTCTGCACTGAGTTTTACTTGGGTAAAATTCAACTGCATTTTAAAAGTGTTTATTGTCTACAAATAATGTACTAGGATAAGGTCAAGGAAAGCATGTATTTTGCCCCCAGAAATGTCACAGCAAGGCAAGAATCGTACACATCTCACTTCAATTCGATTAGTGGAGACCATTAACACTAGCCAAGTGCTAATAAGGTACATTGCACTAGAAGGAACCTGGGATCCTATCCCCAGACAAAAACCTTACCAAGTAATTTTTTAAAGTTTATGAAACTTAACCATCAAACTTCCTTTAGTAGGGAAGGATTGGAATTATTATTACAGATGAGTTAAACAATAAAATAAATAGAATTGAATGAATAGTTGTGTTATGTTTATAAGTCTGTAAGACTTATGTCCCAATATTTTCTCAATTACCAATAATTTCATCTTTTTCTCACCTGTTTGAGCAGTGCTAGGTTCAGTTGTGATGATTTCTGTTATGCCTTTAAGGCCCACATTCTCCCAATTAGTAGTGAGAGCCCAGGAATTCTATTAGAAATCTCCGTCCCCATGGTTTATTAACTACTTCAGTGATGTTAATTTACCTCTGCTTGCACTTGACTTGTAGTTTGTCAGACTGGATCCAGATATTCCCCTTAGTCAACCTTAGGTGATCTACACCTGTTAGGTCAATTCCTCCTCCAAGCAGGTCCTTCTTAGTTGAATATAATACAGGTTAATCAAGCAAGAATAATTCTTTGTACATGAATGTCACCTGAGGGACAATTCTTAGCTTGTCTATAAGAGATTTCCACTTACGCATAAGTTTCAAAGTAAATTTAAAGAGATGCTGACCAATATTTACAGCTTTTGAAAAATGAAATGGTATGGAATAGAACAGAACAGAAAACATCAGTTGTATCCAAGGAGTAAGATGAACATTAACTCAAGAAACTTGTTTACACACACACACACACACACACACACAGAGGTATATATACAGACACATACATACACACACATATATAAAGTGCATTACATAATATAAATAAATAATGCATTTTAAAATTATACATCACAATTGCAGAAATTTTGAAAATCATCGATCTATAATACTTTTTTATTTTCTCCTACACTATACCACAATACTATGACATCTGATACATTTCCCCACATTTTCGGCTAAAAACAGCTTCATCCAATAAACATGCACCCCATTCTTGACGTCCTCCAGAATATGGTCTGCACATACCGTATGTGCTCAATAAATATTAAAGAATTCGCAGTTGGGTAGAAGTTGCAAATCTAGTCAAGTACAGATTTGGGGGAAATTCTTGACTTTCAAAGGTTAGCATTTCACTGACATGGAACATTTTCTGGATATTCCTAGTCTTGGATGAAAAGAGAATAAACTAATAATAGTAAAACCTAGATTATCTAGTACCCAGTTGGTTCTGGTCCCTCTACCAGAATTCTAGTTTATTACGTGCTTTCTTCAGAAGCAGGCAAGACATAAGAATAAAAAGTCCTATTGAAATTTTAGTTTAGAAATATTTCATGGTTTTGGAATACAAGAGTCATTAGAGATTTGTGCCCAATAATCCACATCTACAACATTATAAGGATTATCATCTGCTTCTCAAAGTAATCACGCTGGGGCACAGCAAGATACCCTAACTCATCAAAGAGATTTTTGTTAGTGTTTTCCATACTCAACTGTAAGGCAAAAAGGTGGACCAACAAACTCTATAAAGGTTTCCAACAAAAAATGTCAAAACACAAAGGGTTGTTCATTTAACGTTAAGTTAAGAAGAAGATGTCATTCCTCCAGTGGCAAGGATTAGATGTCCGTGTAGATAATATGTTCACGGAAGACCTCTCCTGGGAGCAGGCAGGAGCTGTTTTAGGAGCTCTCCATATTTCATTTTAATTTAATCTTCAAATAAACTATAAAACATAGGTATTTGCATACTCACAGTAAAGAATGGGATAATGACTTTCAGTGAATTTAGGTAATTGCCTAGGGTCACCCACTCAATTACTGATACCCTGAATTTAAGCTTTCTGTCAAGCTCATTTTCTTTAAACCATACCATGACACCCACAGATATAAGAAAACTGGCTGGTCCAAGCATTACTGTCAGAGAGTTAGAAGCTTTGGCCATGCTCTCCAAACACCTTTTCATTCATTTGTACCTTGGCTTTGCTATTCCCTCTGCCTTAGAAGACTGCCTGTTTCTGAATTTCCTCTATTCCACCTCCTCCTGTGACATTAAAATCAACCCATACAGAACCTTCCTTAATTGGCCGTGTAAAATTAATTATTGTACATGCCAAGACTTCCTTGATTGCAAGCAATCAAAAACTCAACTCATGCTAATGTAAGCATAAAGACGTTAATAGCTGGAAATTTCAGTGTTATCAGGACCTGGTCTCTCCATCTGTTTGTTCCATAGTCTTCTGTATTATTTCCATTGACAAACAAGGTCTTTCCTCCTCATGGCAATATGGCAGCCAATAGTGCCAGACTCCCACCCTCACAATTCCAAGCCCAGGAAAGAATAAAAAGAATCTCTCCAAGAAGCTTAAACCAAGTTTTGCACCTGGTTTTCAGATCATGTGCCCTTCTCTGAAACAGTTACTGTGGTGACCAGGACACAATGCTCTGATTGGCCAGGCCACATTAGGTATCCAACTATGCAGTCAAGGTTAAGTCAAGATCCTCAGTGGAACATATGGGCACTATACCCCAAAACAAGTCTCAAAAATGATACATACACACGGTAATCACTGGACACCCCAGCCATTTGTTCATACCCCTAAGATACTCCTTATCTATTAAATTGTAATGTTTAATGTGTTTGTCTCTCCTCCATTGGCTATAATTATCTTTATATATAAAATAGTAACTGAAAACCATTTTTCCTTGGGTTAATTTATAAGCATTCGAACTTTAATTCAATTACCTTTTATCATAGTCAATAAATTTCAATAATTAGTTCTATTGAATAACCCTGCGCTCCTTTATCAACAATAGTATTAGCTATTATAATAATAATAATTATTATTATTATTGTTATTATTACAGGTAGTATATTTAGCAGTTATTATATGCCAGATATTACGCTAGGTGTTTTGCATGTAGTCTTTTTTCTAATCTTAATGACAATCTATGAGATAACTATTACCATTACCTCCAAGATACAGATGGGATAACAGACTTTAAAAGTTCAACATACCCAAGGTCACTGAGCCAATTTGTGGTGAAGTCAGATTCTAACTTAAGTATGAGTCCAGGGGGACCCTTTGCTAACTAGTATGTGACACTGCCTTAACCAGTATGTAAACTTCATTTGACCCATTCCTTTGATACTGTTGTCAGTTAAAACCTAAATTGTTCTTCTCAAAGATACCACCACAGGCATCATGCTTTTAATTTCACAACATCAGTAAAAAGCTACCTTCTTTGACTTTAAATGGTGATATTGAGGCTTCCAGAGAGAAAGAACTTTATAATGCCCTGATTAGACTTTATCTGAACCAAATCTCGTGTTTTCTGCCTCTCATTTCTGTCCTCTTCATTGGAACATTAAACATACAGTGTTTATTTTTCTGTATGTTTAATGGAAATATTATAAATATTATGTTATAGAGAATAAACTACTACTGAGGTAAAAGTGCATTTAATATATTAACTTTAAAAAAGTTTTGACTTCCAGGCCTCTATAAAGCATTTCCCACAGTGAAACCTCACTCCTTTAGAAGACCAAATGCTAGTAATGGAAAAAATGATTCTATTAAAATAAGAACATTGTACAGGAGAAAATAAATCTGTGATCAGTAGGTTGAGGTTTTTCGACAGTATTTCAGAGATCCCTGGTAATTCCCAAGTGTTTCAGTAGCAACAGAAGTAAACAAAGGATAGAAGTATACTTCACTCTCAAAATAATCTGAACAATTATGACTCAGGAAAGAGTCATACTGCAGACCTTCAGAAATCAGCACAATGTGCTCTTGTGGCCAAGAAGGCTACAGAACCCTGAGCATCATCAGAAAAAGTATTGGAAACAGAGCAGAAAATTTTATCTGTCTCATCTATGGAAATGTGGTTTACCCACACCTGGCATCATAAGTATTGTTTGGTCATTGTAGCTCAAGAAAACTGAGAATTGGCATAGAGACAACAGGAGAAGAGCTATTAAATTGGAGAAGGGGCATCTTTATGAGAACAGACTAAGAAATAGTATTCTTCAGTTTGGAAAGACAAAACTCTAAAAGAACATAGCAAAGAGCCTAAAAGCATAATGTGTTTGGCTCGCAAGAATACAGTTTAACCTCAACATCAGGGAAAAAAAGTCAAATTTAAGAATATTAGAGAAAAATTCTCTGTGATTAATAAGCCTATCAAGTTTATTATCCCAAGAGATGCCACAGGTCACAAAAATAAGGAATTTCACAAGATCACTTCATTGATAACACCATGAATTTAGTCAGAAGGACAAAAAGCAGTTAATTTGTGGATAGTAAATTTACAATAGGTTACTAAGTTGATGAGAGATTGTTGGCCCAGGTTTTTAGTTCTAACATTTATATGAAAAGGAATCATGAAAATGCTTTCAAGAAACATTCTTTCTTACTACTGATAAAAACAGAAACTACACTCTTGGATTATAAAATTAAGTCAATTAAATTAACAAGCCCTAAGACTCTGTCAGGATCCCTGAAAGGACTTAAGTCCCTCCACCATACCAGTAAGAACTCTCTGTAACTAGACTCAGTTAGCTCTGGATGCTCCCTTTCCAACTGTTATTCAGAATTATATGAATGGAGCCTGGACCTCCTTCACTGTAGTGTGAAACTTGATGGACAGCCATACAGAAGACTCAGTAAAAGGCGATATGACTAGTTGACTGGGTTGGAAGGACTCATGGTTCCCAACAATGTCTCCTCACTTCTGCTCATGTTGTCCTCATTCCACTGCTCATCTCTCAGTGGAAGTATGAGAACCGTAACAAGTATATTCAAAGTATAATGCTTTTTTTCCCCCATGTTCACAGCAGCACTGTATACAATGGCCAAGACATGGAAACAAACTAAATGTCCATCAACAGATGACTGGATAAAGAAATTATGGTATATTTATACAATGGAATACTACTCAGTGATAAAGAAAAGAATAAAATAATGCCATTTGCAGCAACATGGAAGGCTCTGGAGATCATCATTCTAAGTGAAGTAAGCCAGAAAGAGAGAGAAAAATATCATATAGTATCACTCATATGTGGAATCTAAAAAAAGAAAAAATGAGAAAAAGAGGATACTAATGAACTCATCAACAAAACAGAAACAGACCTGCAGACATAGTAAACAATTCTATGGTTACCTGGGGGAAAAGGGGGTAGAAAGGGATAAATTTGGGAGTTTGAGATTTGCAAAGGTTAACCACTATATATAAAAATAGATTTAAAATTTTTCTTCTGTATAGCACAGAGAGCAATATGCAATATCTTGTAATAACTGCTAATGAAAAAGAATATGAAAACAAATATATGTATGTATATGCATGACTGGGACATGATGCTGTACACCAGAAATTGACACATGTAACTGACTATACTTCAATTTTTAAAAAGTATAATGCTTTCACCGCATTGTAAAAGTTATCTCCAAAGAAAACTTATTAAAGAGTGTCTTGGGTTATGGGTTAATGCTTCTTTTCACAGCCCAGACAGAGGAGTGAGAATCTTGAAGGCAGATCCAATGATCAATTTATATTTGACTTCCTCTATAGCCTGAAATGCTATGGTTCCAACAGACATTTGGTGAATTGAATTTTAAAAAGTTAGAAGTCAAGTTAGCCAGAAGGTGTGGAAGGGGAAGAATCACAGAAAAGTTGTGATAAAGGATCAGCACAGATAGAAGGAAGACTAGAATGGACTTACAGAAGAGCATGAATTGTTTAGCTTCAGATGCTCTTTTATTTTAATTGAGTCCCCTTGTCTTTTGAAGATCACCTGCTGGCAATTTAAGGAAATAATCACCCGTTTAGTTCCAAGCATTCCTCAATAAAACAAACTCCTGGTTTTGGGGCTGTGTGTTAGCCACTGCTATCAAACAGAAGGAACAAGCCTGCTTGAGAAGAAATCATGTGTTTGGCTAATGCCTACATGTTCGCTTCAGTGCGCTGTGATTCAGATGACATCTCCAGAGGTGGACTTGTTTGTTTGTAAGATTGTTGCTTTAATTTGGTCATTACTTCTAAAGTTTCCAGGGAAAAACCCCAAAGGGTAGTTTTTCCCTTAAATATAATGTGTTTCATTCTTTTAAACATTTATTACTACTAGACCTGGAATCTGGTTTCTCTATTATTTGGGGGATGGCTGGCTGTTTCCCAAGAAGGCAGTTTGATGACTCCAGGACACCAAGTACCCAGAATGGTTCCACTGGGTAATTCAGTAAGTGCCAGGCACTCTCCCTCAAGACTATTAAACATGAGCCTTGCATTCTAATATAAATGGACAGAAAGTATTTTAAAAGTGGACCCTTAATAGTGAAAATTGCAGCCACACAAATGGAAGAGACTGACAATCCAATAACCAATTACATTTAGTTCTGAAACAAGTTACATATTCATTTGAAGTAAATTGGCCTTTCTGATTATGATTATTTGGGAAGGGGGCCATAGAAGGGGCAGGAAGTAAAAGACCTCAGGAGGATTTCAGGAAATGAAACCGGCTTCCAATCCACTAATTGTGCTTTTAGGGGAACGGAGCAGTAGCTTACACTCCCAGATATTTCAATCCTTGTGTGACTGTATATGCCCATTATTTCCTGTGTTTTTGCCCATCAACTTACCATGAGAAGTTCTTGCTAAGGAACACTACTGATTAGACTTTCCATTTGTCAACCTACCTTACAAAGAAGTGATGCTTCTAAAGAGGAACCAGCCCATCCAAAGAAAGTCAAGACAGCCATCTTGCTTTAATAAAGCTCAGGGACCTTGAAATAATATCATCTGGAAAATTCAGAATTTACTCTAAACCCTTTGTCACACACTCCTTAAGACTCTGGGTAAATTATCCCAAACTTCAAGTAAAAATACAAAAAAAAAAAAATTAACACATAAGTAATTTACAATATATATGTCTAACTTTCATTTCAACTTTAGCTCAAGGTAGCAGCTAAGATTTGTCTTTACTTCATCATAAACAACTCTATGAGGTAAATTTTATTCATAATTTTATGAATATATATGAAGCAGTTGAGGATCATAGACATTAAATAATTTGGCCAGTATCACACAGCTAATGAGAAACAGGGCTGGGATTTGATTCCACAGTCAGAAGAACCATTGATTCTTGTCAATAAAGACCTTGGTATGAAGTACATTCTCAACATTTTAGAGCTTCTTATGAAAAATGGTTGCCTATCCAAAGTCAATCACATTTGAGTGCCGCTGACAATAATAAACAATATTTCTAAAAATTTTTCAGATGTCTATTGAATGCCTGCTATATTTAAGGCACTATTCTAGGCACTGAGTTGACTGTTGTATAGAACACTCTCCAGGTATTAAAACTTAAAGGGACTATGAAAATGATCAAATCCGAACATCATTTTTTTATATTAGGATATTTAAAACTCAAGACACTAGATTGCTGGCTTGTAGTATTAAGTCTAGAATTAAGACTAGAACTTAAATTCCTGAAACCTACAATACTGTTTCATGTGAGAGATACAAGTCTTTGCCCTGAAGGAACTTGCAGTCACCTGGGAAGATAAAATGCAAAACCGTGAAAGGATAAATAATGGCACAAATTCAAATTCCAACGAAGATTCTAAGGCAAGTTCCCACAAGAGGACATTACAGCCAAACCAGGGTTAGGATTCATGAGTGAGAGCTAAGTGTAAGCTGGAAGTCATCCTCAAAGAGAAGATAAACTTGACCATGTGAAAGTCACTGGTGGAAGATACATGGGGAATTGCTTACCTGGTAGGAATTATACATTAATAATAAATGTATAGCAGAGGGAGAATAAGACAGAATGGGACTCCAAGTAGAGCTTCTGTGAGCCTCCTACCCTTGATAATCACATATGTGTGGGTTTCTATAGGGCTCCATCCACCAGTGAACTCTAAGTCATTATAGTGCCTGGTACATAGCAGGAGTTCTGCAATACCTTTGATGAAGGAAAGAAGGAAGGAAGGGAAGAAGGAAGGAAGGAAAGAAAGAAAGAAGGAAGGAAAAGAGGGAGAGAGAGAGGAATAGAAGCTATAATTAGAATTACAGAATGAATCACACCAGGAAAGATAAAAAAAATAGTCCCATTGGGATTAAAAAAAAACATAAAGGGCTTCACTCACTCTCTACGCACATCCAAAGTTATCAACAGTCCGAAATAAGCATAGCTAGAGCCTGCTATCAGCACAGTACTAGGAGCAGCCCACTTACCAGCCCACTAACATCATCTAGTAATGGTAAATTGCTCCAGATTGCAGAGGGCACCCAGCAGCTAAAAGATCCTTTCCAATCTGAGGTAGGGAAGAGGTGTTTAAGAGAAAAGAAAGAGGAAGGAGTTTGAGGATGTGTGTTAATAAGGGTTTTTTTTTTTTTTTCAAACATCCAAACTTTGTGATAAAATGCTTCTAAGCTAGGGTTATTTCCTGCACAGACAATGCAACTTTTCTCAGACCCAGACTGAATGGCTGCCTGGCTGAATATCTAAGCTAATCTAAGGCTGCGTCCCCTCAGCAGGTGAGGGACAAGCTGAATGACAGCTGATTGGGCATCATGGACGGATGAGCCTCTGAACCATGATCAACCGTGTGGTGCTGTCCTGCCAAGGCCAGGATGCTGGGATGCTGCAACTCACTGGGAGGTGCTCAAAGTTGGACTATGCTGAAAAGACAGTCTTGAGGCTGAGCTGTGCTGAACAGTCGATGAAGTTTGGTATTAAGTGACCCGTTTTATTTTACATGGGAAGACCAAGATAATCACCCTCCTTTTAACAAGAATATTTCACAGCTCACATGCTGATGGTTTGAGAACCCTTCATGCTCTGCTAGCTAAAGTGGGGATGGGACAGAGAGTCCCTCTGAAGCTTCTGGTTACAAAGATATTGGAGGAAGCAACACCTAGGTGTTCTACCTGTGTGGGGACACTTATTCAGCCTCTTAACAAGCCCTGGCAGCTCTGACCTGTAGCTCAGCAGTAACGTGGAGTCTTGGCCGAGTGTATCTCAGTATATGCTATCAGTAGCCCAGGGGACCCGACAGGAGAGTGTGAATTTTGGCAGCAAATGTCGACCAGGCCAAGGCAATCATAAAGTGGAGAACGAACCACTCTGAGGCAGCAGGAATGATTGTACATGAGGATAACTGCGGGTTTTTTCTTAAAAGTGAGCTTGCAGACTCCTCCTGGATGAAGCAGGTCAAAATAGTGACTCCGAAATCCAGGAAAATCCAGCAGTGCCCTGGAAATGTGGGAGTATTTGCTGGAAAATTATTTTAGCGGGGGAGGGGTGTAATTAGGTTTATTTTATTTATTTATTTTTAAGGTGTCGGTACTGGGGATTGAACCCAGGACCTTGTGCATGCTAAGCATGTGCTCTACCACTGAGCTATACCTTCTCCCCAGAAATGTTTTTTATGAAATTGTTTTCTTAATGAAATTCTTAAAAGGGTTGTGGGGAGGAGTCATTTATTTTAGGATACTGCTTTTTGTCTACAAACAAAGACTCCTCGTTTATTTCTCCGAGAGGGGCCAGGGGTTTGTGTTACGTGGACAGTTTCCCTGGGGAAATGTGGAGTAGCCACTTGAAAGCTCTCAGGTAGAACCAGCCAGCGATGTGTGAGAAGAAAGTGCGTGTGGCCTCAGTTGAAGAGCCCTCCTGTGACCTGTGCACACGACCTCCCCAGCCTTACTGGTTGGTGGTTCTCTGTCCCAGGAACTCCAATCTTCCCACTATCCCCCAATTCATTGTGTTGTTTTTTTTTTCTTTTGTGCATAGAAATCACCTATATCTCCAAAACTGGATACAGTCATCAACCCCTGGCTCAGGAAATGAATGT
Source organism: Camelus ferus (assembly GCF_009834535.1). NCBI lineage: Eukaryota > Metazoa > Chordata > Mammalia > Artiodactyla > Camelidae > Camelus > Camelus ferus. The sequence continues at coordinate 31,170,862 of NC_045714.1, forward strand.
CATTCCAGCTACAGGGATCCTCCCTCCCCTCCCATATCCTTAGAATGCAGAAGGTATTGTAAAATATTTTTTAAATGTGTCTCCTCTTTACACAAGGATTTGCCCTGAGTACCTACTGATGACATCCGCTGAGTCATCATGTGGTCTGTGAGGATGCTCTGTGTCCTCGTAAGAGGCTGGACTTCACACACAAGGAAGAGACAAGTGCGTGGGGCATTAAAATAGTCCAGAGGTGACAGACCTCTGAGCGAGGGAGCTTAGTTAGAATAAATTCTTGTGGACATCATTATAACCCCTTAGCTATAATTAATACCAACCCCTCTTCTTCTCCTGGGGTGACTTCCTCTGGAGTGACACACACCTATAGCCACCACCAGAGGGGCCCCACACCAGCCTCATATGTGGAGCAAAACCCCATCAAGACTTCCTTTCAACTCAACAAGAAAAATACTGCATCAGAAAAATTTTCAGCAAATACCACCAGGTATCCAAGAGATTACTTAAAACACTTTCCTTTTTTAGATTGTAAACCCAAAGCAGAGATTTCTCTTCTTTAGTAATTCTCCACAAGTCTCTAACATCAGGGGTGGTCCCTGGGCATCTACTGAACTTCCAAGTTAATTACCCAGATTCATGCTGGCCGTGGGAGTTGAGTAACAAAGGCACTCTTTTTTGGAAGTGAGGGGGAAGTAATCTATCTTTCTATATTTTTTCTTTTTCAACATTTTAAATTTTTAATTAATTTCAAATTTACAGAAAAATTGCAAAGTAGTACCAGGAAGTTCTACATCCAGGTATTTTACCCAGATATTCCATTATCAATATTTTGCTACATTTGCTTTGTAATTCTCTCTCTCAGTGCACGATGCACCCAGAAACATAAATTTTTTTCTGAATCATTTGACAATAAGCTATGGACATCATGCACTTTGACCCCTAAATACTTCAGCGTGTATCTCCTAAGAATAGGGACGTGCTCTTACACAAGGCACAGCATAATTACCCAAATTAGGACATTTAATATTGACAAAAATAGTCTGTAATCCATATTCCATCTAATCCATAATCCATATTCAAATTTCACCAACTGACCCAAGATGTCCTTTATCTCCGGTCTCCTCCTCCACCCCCTGCCCCAACACAACACAGAATCCAGTCCTGGCTCACCTGTGGCATTTGGTTGTCATATTGCTTTAGTTTCCTTTAAGAGGCTAACTAGGCAGAGTCCCTAAGTCTTTCTTTGCCTACATAATATTTACATCCTGGATAAATAGAGGACTGTCATTTTATGGCTTGCCTCTTAGTTTGAGTTGATCTGATGTCTCCCAGGATTGGTCCGTTTATGAAAATTTGGCAGGAATACTGCACAAGTGATGTGTTCTTCTCATTAGCGCCCATCTAGACATGTCTAATGTGAGTTTGTTCCATTGCTAGTGATGTCAGCTTCGAGCACATAGTTACCACGGTGTTTACCAGGTTTTTTCCACTGATAACTTACTACATTTCCGTTTGAAGTTGGTATGTAAAACTAAGGGAGATAATTTGAGACCACATCCTCTGTCTCATCAAGATTTTACCCTTTTTAAAATGCATCCATTGATGAGTCTTACAAAACTGTGATTGTCAAACTCCATTCTGGAGAAGAGAAAGCTCTTCCTTATGATCAAATGCTAACTAGCAAATTCACTTTTACATGTTGGGGTTGGCGAACTACCTGGCATCTGCATAGTAGCTAACCTGTTAGACCAGGGTTTTCTGGCTGGCCTCAGTTATTTTTCTAGAATAACAATTGGGCCTTTTATTGAGGATTCCCCAGGGTATAGCAGGGGACTTCTGTGCTATAATGGGGATACTACTATATTCACTTATCTATTTATTTAATTTAACACTTACGTAGTATATATTAATGCTAGGCACTCTTTTAAATGCTTTATAAATATTAACTATTTAAGACATTATTATAACCCAATAAGGTAGATACTACTATTTTCCCATTTTACAGATGAGGAAATGGAGGCAGTGGACTCGAGTAATATGTTCTAGTTTGAGTAGCTTATAAGATCAATGTATTGGACCAGTCTGGCTCCAGAAATGTGTATTCTTAAACCATTATAATATAATCATCTCAGCACACATGCAGAAATTCTTTCTCCAATTCTAAGATGCTTTGACTTAATACCAGTAAAAAGAAACTACTGTTTTCAACAGCAAACAAATAGCTTGCCTTTTTTTTTTTAACTAAATGATCAGATATTGTTGCTAAAGTTCCCCAAAAGGGACGGATCATAAAGACAGAGCTACCCAGAAAATCCAGTTAGAGGAGGGGTTAAGGATTGATCGTGAAGCTGGACGGGGATGGTGGAATTGAACCTTTCCTGGAGATGTGGGGAGGGACAGCTTCCATATGGCCTTGGAGCACCTGTCTTGATGTCTCCTAAAGTGGAAGGAGAATCTGAGTCTCTGAGGGAGTCTTTTAGTGCACCAAGGCCTGGGAAGAGACAATGCCAACTTGGGCAGCTCATTTGGGGAGACAGGAATACACCCAAGGACAGGAGAAATGTATGGTTGAGGAAGGTGGCAGTGGGCGGGGTGAGGTTTGGGACACGAGGCAAGAATGTCAGCAAGAGAATCAGTGTGCTGTCTGGGTCACCAGTAACCTGATGCTCAAGTCACCGCCTTGTCAGCCAAGTGACTGCTGAGGGCAACTGGGATTCCAGCAGTTCTGCTCGTACGACTCCAGGAGCAACTAGACCTCTCCAGCCTACGGGAAGGGATGCTCACATACATATTCCCATTGCCTTTCTCCAAGCAGCACAGCAGCTGTTACAGCCAGATCAGATGGTTCTAGCAAGTGTCTTAAAATGTTGTAGATTACAGTTTGCTAACTGTGGTCCCTTCATGCATTGTGAGTTTGGAGGCCAAGGAGAGCAAGGTACCGTTCCCACTTCAACCATTCAGCTCAACTGTTAATTGCTTTATATTCTGGGGTCTTCAGGGGTATTTCATTTGAAGAAAAACGGGTGTAGTAGGACTTTTAAAAAAGACTGTAATGCAACTAAAATATCACCATGATGACTTGCATTAGCACTTATTTAATAAAGAATTTTTTCAAAAGCACACAGAAGAATCTGTTCTAGTTATTAGTGACCTCTCTCAAGGTGAAAGATAAATGGAAAACTCCATCTGAACTTCTACCATATGCAGACAATCCTCCAAGTTGTAAGTGTTTGGTGTGGTAAATAATGCTCACCAAAGCATCCATATGCCTCCTGATATTCCCCAGGCCCCTTGCAGTTGGGAAGAGCCATGTGACTAGATCTCATCCTGATCTGTGGACGTAAGAGAGGTGCGTCGCATCTGGGCCAAAGCGTATAAGAACTGGTGTGAAATTTTTGTGTGTTTTCTAAATACGTCACCACGATCATAGAGGCCTTGTGTTGTGATGAGGAAACTTTAATGGAAGGAACCTGGGCCATTTAATCACTACCTAGAAGACAGCTGCCTTGGAGCAAGAAATAAATGTGTTCCATTAAGCCATTGACATGTGGAGTTTGTTACTACAACCCTACTTATCCTATCCTGACTAATACAACTGAAAAATACATTGATTTAGGGCAGAGAGAAGCTTTCTATTCAAGTAACCACATACATGTGTCTAAAGCAGTGGTTTCCAGCCAAGGGGTGGTTGGATCCTCTGTCTCCAGGATGTTGGACAATTATCTGGAGACGTTGGTCGCTGTTACAATCGGGGAAGAGAAATGTGCTACAGGTACCTAGTGGACAGAGGAGAGGAATCCTGCCAACTGTCCTGCAATGCACAGGACAACATCTGGCCCAAAATCTCAATAGTGCTGACGTTGAGAACTCCTGGCCTCAAGGCCTCAAGGAAAGGGCTGGCACCTTCATTTTATAAGGAAAGTATTTACTTGCTACACAAAAATCTACCCCCCCCAAAAGATATAGTTATACCTATTCTATTTTTAAAGGTTGGCCAGAAATCATATATTTAATAGAATTTCGAGATTTATCCCAATAGAAGAAATTTCTATTTGTTTAAAAATTTCACTACACTGCCCTTTTTCTCCATCTTCATAAAACAAGGAAATACCAAACAGCAGTTTAAATGGATCTACAGTGTATCCTTAGCATGTCTTCACTTCTTCCTTTTCTAGACTCAGAGATTCTCGTTCAAGAGAGATTTCTTAATCCATTCCCTTCCTTTTTTAAGAAAAATAAACTGTTGAGTGTCTATTCCAGAACTCGAAACTACGGTTCTCAGTTCTTTCCACTACTTCACAGTGTTTTCCTTCATTTAAAAAAAAAAAAAAAAAAACACGAGGTGGAGGTCTGAGGAAAGTAAACAAGCCTCTCGAGCCACAGGTAGGGTTGGATGGATGGCAGAGCATCGTGTTCGAGGACGATGCATAGTTTCCAGGTGAGAGTGTTTGGTTTCGACAGGACAAGCAGAATCAGAGAGGCAGAAAGAAAGGCTCCCCAGTGAGCTCACCAATACAGCATGTCCCCATTCATTTGCTGCTCTACAGACCCATTTGGCCATGTCTGTCCACATCATCTTGTCTCCCAGGTAAGCATACAGACATGCAAGGTAGAAGAACTCAACCACAGCTTGGCAAGAGCTGTGAGAAATTCCACAAAGTAATGGAATGAAAGCTGGACTCAGGATTGGGATAGCCAACGCCAGCCAACTGACTAACTAATTAGCTATGTGCCCTTGGTCAAGCTACGTGGGCCTAAATTTTCTCACCTTGACGTGAAGGGCGTGAATTAAATCAGAATAATCACATTATCAACAATAAAATAACAGCTACTATTGTTGAAGGCTTTCTGTAAGTCAGGATCCGTGCCAAAGGCATTTCATTACATTCTCAAGACCAACCTGGGCATTATCACCCCCTTTACAGATGAGGAAACCGGGACTCAGAGAGGTTAAGCAACATACTGAACACAATCAGTAAGAACCAGGATTTGAACCATGATCTACCTGACTACAAAGCTAACATCCCAAATGTCTACATTTGCTACTCCCGGCTCCCAGTTTCCAAACCCTGCATCCCTAGGATCCCTCCCTGAATTGTTTAAGTTTCTGAGTGATTTGTGGCATCTCAATCCAGCAGAAGCAGAAGCCAGGGTCCTTTGGCTGGAATTAATTAGCCTAGACATTGTTATTACTCATCCACAAAACCCAAAGTTGAAACAGGTTGTTTGTAAATGTCACTAGGTTTGATTCTCACTCTAATGAAAAAAAAAAGTGCAAATAAAAAATTGAGAAGCCAGAAGCCCACAGGATCCAAACTTCAATTGACATTTTGCAGAACATCCAGGTAAGCTGGAAATATACAAGGTAAATGATTACCAAAAATAGCTTTATTAGATGGTCTTTGTTTGCAGGCATAGACAATACGGTTTATTTTCTATTGTGCTATGTGCATGCATTCTCTGTCTCTAAAAATCAACTATGGCTTAGCACAGAAATAAAGCAGATATCACCTCTTGGATATCCCCTAACTTTGCCAGACTGCAGGACTCGGCCTTTAAAAAGATGTCCAAACCACAACTTTTAAAAGGATGTCCCTAACTCAAATTCTTCACCCTCACCTTTCATATATTTGAGGAGTCCTGTCTGGCTATGGGAGAGGAGGAGGAGGAGGTGGTTTAGGGTATCTTTCTCCTTGTCATCTTTTGTCCCAGTGTTCTTCTTCTAATGTGTTTGTAAACACTCTCACCTCATGACCCTTGGCTGCCATTCACTTCTCTCCATCCCATGTAACATTAACACCCAAATGTTAATCTACTTAGTCAATTTCCTCAGTATGTCACTCATATAAGACAGGATTTGTGTAATGGAATTGTATTAAAGAGTGAGGATAATGGTGAGGGAGTGGGGACAATTAAAAAAAGCCATAGGTGTTCTTAAAAATATATAAGCCATTCTCACATCTTGAATTGTCCATTTCTCATCCTTGGGGCCCCAAACCCCTTGAATAACCCTATCTTTGCCTCATTTCATGAACCCTGCCCTTTCTTCCCTCATGGGCTTCCTATGAAAACTATAAAAATTCTTTTTATTTTATTACATGGTGCAATTTTGTTCTTTCAGCCTCAATGTAACCTATCTTGAGCAAGCCTGACGTTGTGAACTTTGTTTAGAAGGTTCAAGGTTGTGAAATCAGTCACCTTCCTTGGGAAAAGTCTGGCTTCTTGGCTGGAGGATGTTTGTGGTTAAAGTGACAGTTGTTATTACAAAGCCTCCCAGAGATAAGTGCGACAGAGGGGGCTATGTGGGAAACCAGGCAGCCTCTCCCTGCTTGGGAAGTTCCCTGTTTTCATCACTTCTCTGGTGTTCAAATGCCATAAAGCATCGCCCAGCATTAGATTCCTGTGGGAGGGATCTGAGTTCAGCGATTAAAAGCAGTCCAATAATAAGAACATACATGGTCTATTACCAAACACTAACTGGGTTCACTTTCAAAATTTAGTGGAGTGCACATTTTGGTTTTTACTTACTGAGTCATAAATATAATTGGAAGTAGATGAGAAGCAAAGTCACATACATGCTTAAATAAATAAGACAAAGCAATTATTGAAATTATTTTGTGCCTGAATTAAAGTAAATTAAAAAGTAGACGCATACACATGTATATACACAGATGGGATCTGTGCCTGAGTCAGGAAATCCTACATTTCAGGCAAGAATTGTTTGGCTGAGGTACGTGATCATGTACACAATATCCTTTCATCCGTCTACTTATGATGACTTCCAAACTGTGCCATCTTACCCTCTGAACAAAAATAGGAAGAAAAAGAAACCATACTTCTGGTGAGGGGCCAAGCCTTTCGGAGGGGTGGAAAAGAAGAGACCCTGAGAGACACTGGGTTATCTGGTGCCATCTCCCCCAGGGATGCTCTCAGTAACTCTCCTTTTGATCTACTCCCCCTTTTCCAGCCAGCTTCTGACACACAGGCTCAATGATAAGCACAGGGGAAGCCAGCCAACTTTCTTTTTATCCAAGTCAGTGACTACGAGGCACTCATCATTTACAGCAGTTCTCTTGAGACCTTGAGAGCTGACCTCATGCTTGTAATCTATTGGGAGGTTCCTGAACTCATCTTGCTCTCCATCCCAGCATGGGTTCCCCAGTGATAACTAGCAGTGGATGAGATAACTCTTTTATTCGGAAGCTGATAAAGTCTAAGTGGTAAAGTCAGTGGGTTTCTCTTCTCTAGTCTATCTTCTGTCCCCATTGCCTGAACTCTGGCTTCTTTCTCTTAGTTAGGGGTTCCAACCAGGCCCTCATTGCCCATTCAGATATCACTTGTAGAAGGTATTTTGGGAACCAAGTGCAAGAATGACCCACCCTCATTAGGAGATCAAGATGGTGGAGTGGGAGGACACTGAGCTCACCTCCCCAGTAAACTCATCAAAATTATTCTATATATGGAGCAATTCCCACTGAAAACTAACTGGAGACTGGCAGAAAGACTCTTGTACAACCAAGGCTGTAAGAAATAGCCACATGGAATCTGGTAGGAAGGGAAGATAAGTGATCAGGTCAGGACCTGTGCCCCTAGGAGGGTACTTAGAAGAGGAGGGAGGTTACACAGGTGGAGATCTTCTCTGGGAAGACCAGGATTTCGGTTCCTCAAAAAACTAAAATAGAACTACCGTGTGATCCAGCTATCCCACTCCTGATTATACATCTGAAGAACATAAAAGCATTAATTCAAAAAGATATATGCACCTTAATGTTCACAGCAGCATTATTTATAATAGCCAAGAGATGGAAGCAACCTACATGTACATCAACATGAATGGATAAAGATGTGGTATACCCATACCTATGGTGGAATATTAATATCCATTAATATTAATTATACCCATACAATGGAATATTAATCAGTCATAAAAAAGAATGAACTTCTGCCATTTGCAACAATGTGGATGGGCCCAGAGGGTATTATGCTTAGTGAAATAAGTCAGACAGAGAAAGACAGATACTCTATGTTATCACTTAAATGTACAATCTAAAAAATAAGACAAAGGAATGCATATTTCAAAAACCAAAAAACCAAAACAGACTCACCAATACAGAGAACAAACTAGTGATTACCAGTGGGGAGAGGGTAGAGGATCAAGAGATGCAAATTAATATGTATAAAATCGATCTGCAACAAGGATATATTGTACAGCAGAGGAAAATATAACCATCATTTTACAATAACTTTAAATGAGTATAATCTATAAAAATACTGAATCACTATGTTGTACACCTGAAATTAGTAATCACATTGTAAATCAACTATACTTCAATTTGAAAAAAAAAGAGTGGCCCATCCTCACTTTCTGTTCCAGTTCCAAGCAAACACATCATCTAGTGTGTCAAGAGTCCTGTAAGTGTGACATGGGGCTTGAATTCCAGGACAGACCCTGTCACTTATTTGCTGTACAGCTGCGACCTGGTCACTTAACTCTAGACTGATTCAGATTCTTAATCTTAAAAATAAAAAATCAGAGAAGACCTAGAAAGGGCTGATCAGGGCCACAAGTACATATAATAAGAGCATCCACATCTATTACTAAACAACTACCTGTACACTGAGTCAGATCCAATCCTTATCACAAGCAGTGGGAAGCACCTACATGGTCTCAGGTCTACATTAGTATAAATAACCATGATTCACCAGAAGACTCCACTAAATCCTCAAAGTCCTCATCCATGGACAACTGGAAAGACTGTTGGACTTCGGATATGAAAAGCAATGGTTTATTGATTCTCTGCGACTTTACTCATGCTGTGAATCACTGAACCATGCTTCACTTGGGCTTGGGAGTTTGGCAAAGAATGGCAGGACAGAGAAGGATTTTTCTTTTCTTCTGTGCCCTAAGATTCTGAATCATCAGGTGTCTTTCCAGGTCCATTTGTCTCCTGCAAATGACTGTGCTCTCTGAAGTATGAAGCCCTATTGTTTAGAGCATGTTAATAAAATTTGGTCTTTCAAAGACCAATTATTGAACCCATCTGAAAAGTTCAGGATGAGCTAAGTTATGCTGCAGTAACAAAAACAAAGAAAACCCAGTCGCTTAAAACATCAAAGGATTAATTTATTGTTCATGCTACATGTCCATCATGGGTCAACTGGGGGCTATGTTCAGCAATGCCCTCATGCTGGGAACCAGGCTGACAAAAGAGCCTCTATTTGGAATATTACTGATCACCATGGCAAATGGAAAGAGAGAGCATGATAAATTACACAGTGACTCTTAAAGCTTTCTCCAAGAGGTAATGTGCACTCACTTCTGCTCCTGTCATTGGCAAAAGCAAATAGCATGACTATACCTGACACTGAGATCTAAATGGAAAATGAGAATTATTTATAAATAGCATTCATGATGACCTCAGGGTTTTTTTCTGTTTCATCATACTCAGGAACCCTGATCTTGTGATAATGGACCTGTGTAGACAGTGCCCACATATGCCCATGTTAACCAGCTGAAAAGACCCAAGAGATCTTCCTTCTCCTTGCATATTTCTCCACTGCCCTCAGTAGAGCTAGAGGCCTCCTGACAAACAGAAGGAATAAGCTAAGGGATCACTCTTGAATTCTTAGAAAAGTACACCTAGGAACAACTTGGGGGAAACAAATTCGCTTAGCCAAAGAGGGACAATCACAAATCTCAAGTAAAACTTTCTATCACCTTTGAAAATCAATTTCCTAGAAGCCTACGCATAAAGATGGAGGATTTCACCTATTAGCAATACACCAGACACTGACAGGTTCTACATTTATTATTTATCGGTATGTTCATTTTGGTTTTTGCTTACTGAACCATAAATATAATTGAAAGTAGGTAGGTAGAGATGTGATGTAAATAATTAAGACAAGAATTGGAATTATTTTATTCTGAATTAAGGTAAATTAAAAAGTAGATACATAAAGACACACAAATGAAAAATAATTAACTAAATGCATCAGGAGTGTATGAGAGTTTCAGTTGCCTCACCTCACTGGCACCACGATGTTGTCAGCCTTTATGTTTTAATCATTTTGGTTTTAACTCGTATTTCTTTGGTGGCTAAAAAATTTCAGTAATCATTTGTTGAATGAACTAAAGAAGGAATATAGCAGAAGACTCCTAAAGAATGAAAGAGACAGCAAAGTCCTCTCAAGGGTAGGGGATGACATTTGAATTTGAGACTCTCAGAGCTGCCTTCAGATTTCACTTCAGAGCAGGGAGGCTCTTTTTGGTGCTGAAGTTTTTCCGAATCAGGAAAAAGGTAGAGAGCAGTGGGGAGAATGTGATTGTCCCAAGCCCCACGTGTAGACTCTTGGGAATGGCCTGATTCCTGCCACCATCATGAAAACACAGAAACCCTGATAATAAGAGTAAAGGTTATGCCAGGCAGCTGAAACAGCTGGTGGTGCTAGCATCGTCCTTTTGTCCTCCTCTCAGCTGCTGGTCTGCCTCCCTACCTGGTCACAGCTGAAGGAGGACAGCCTGGTTCAAATGAAGAATCAGAACTTATTTGGGAAGCCTGTCCTATGAGAAGACCATGATTTTCAAATGTGACCTCAGAATTCTGACGTCAAAGGAATTTTCCTAAAATAGTAGCAGAAAATCTATTTTTAGAGTAATGATTCCTCCTAGAGATGATAGAGTTGGGTAATGTTCACTAACAAAATTAATACTCAAATTTTTATGAGTAATAGGTATAGAATTTTAAAATAAGGCTGAAATGTATGTGAATGATTTATTAACATGACTATTGAGGGAATGGCAAATCAAGAGAGATGTAAAGAAAACTGTGGATACCGTTTTATAGATGCTCTAATGATTGCCTGTTTATTTCCATTGTGAATGACTCCAAAATTTATAGAACTAGGGCAACTTATACGAATTTCCTTGTTATGTAAATATCAGAGATCCCCAAAGCTCTTCTCTTGCAACTTGAGTGACAAGGTTAACATAACAATTAAAAAAGGAGTCACATCTCTGTAAGCTTAATGTAGGAAAAGTTATCTCTATTCATTCTGAAACAAATGCAAAGTTGTCATTCCTTTGGGGACAGTAAGTTGGAACAACATTTGAGAAATTCTAAAAGCCAAGACGACCTCATCTTTCAGTTGGCAACTAAAGAATTCTTAAAGATAGATCTAATCAACTCACCTATGAAAATTAAATATTCAAGGAAGAAGACATTGTATTATAGAAATAATAATTGAGCAAGCATTTGTATTTTAAAATAAAAGTAATCTAATGCAAGTTTAGACACAGACATAACTATGGTTGTGGCTACAGACACATTGCTGCTTCATTAAATCATAAGAAAAACAAAACATCAACTGAGAAATCTATGTATTAAATGAAGGTGCATTACATTTACGAAATTAGAAAAGTGTCTAATAATAATGTATATTTACTGTAAATGGACTACTACTAAGGCATTATTTTAATTAAAAGGCTTTTAATTAAAATTAATAAATATTTGCACGTTATTTTTAAAAAGTAATTTTTTATATCCCCCATCCATTCTGGCCTCTGATTGAGTTCTAAAATATTTTATTCATTTGCATTTTCCAGTGTTGTTTACTAATAATGGTTGGTGGACAAGATGTCTCATTATTTAATGACCAACAAATGTAAAGTAGTAGACAAATATTAAGGTCAACTAAAACTGAAATGAGTAATAATGGTGAGAGAGGAAGGCAGAAGGTAGAAAAGGACAACGGGCCCTTAAGAAGGTCAGGTGCCTCTGCCCATATCCAGGAGCAAGCCCCAGAGGGCAGAGAAAGGCCAAGTGGTCCTTCAAACACTCTTTAAAGTGCCACTTTCTAGGTTGACCCATTCATCCAAAGGGCAAGGTACTGCTGAGCATTATCTGCTGAGATGCCCTCCTCAAGGAGCTGTGTGTCAGGAAATATCAGCAGGCAGTTTCTAAACTAGTCCATAATCACTATTCCCTTGAACTCTGAAGTCCGAGCAACCTACGTCATTGAACAATGTTAAGCATCACCGAACATAAGATACGGAACAAGAAAACACAGCGATGCCTTCTGAGGCGCTGGGTGAGGGAGTGGCCTCTGGAACTGGGAACATGTAGGCGAGGCGTGGTGGGGAATTCTCTTGGTTTGGGCCCTGATGGCTACCCAAGGTATGTTTCAGTATTTAGGAAAATTTGGACTTCAGAGACTCAAGTTGTAGAGATGATTATTCCAAGAAATGGAAGTGAGATAGGGCAGGAGGCAAGGGCAGAGAAGAAATGGGATGACATTGGAGTCTCAGGTGAGCAGGGTGAGGGTCAAGCTATCAGAATTTAGCAAATCGAGTCCAACTTTTCTTCGCTCTCCTGTAGAGTATGGAAGAGTAGGTGTACTTGGTAAGAAGCAGGAACAATGAAACACATACCTTCTTAATGACTGCCTTAGCACATCATAATAAGGAATGGTTGGTTCACGAGGTATTTTCAATTAATTTAAAGGTGCTACCCTAGCAGTGAATTTCTGGAGCTTGATAATGTCTATAGTGGAGAATGGAGCAAAGGGAATGGAAAGGCAAGTCCGACCAAAGTCCTTTCTAAGATGGAAAAGTAGGTGCTGGAAGGGTTTTGTTTGGTGTGTGTAGATGGGGATCCAGGCAAGAAAGATTGGGAACAATCACTTTGAGGAATGGAGGTTTCAGGTGCAAGTGGATAAAGGGGATTTAGAGAGCACAGCTCAAAATAACATGCATTGTAATACTGTGCAGAATCTCTTTTAGGGACTCAAGTAAATATTATGTGTTGTTGGGGTTATGTGAAACTTTAAACACACTTGGCACTTTATCTTGGTCACTTACTAACAGAATTACCTTGAGTAAATCTCCTGGTCTATTTAAGCCCCCATTTCATTATCTGTAAGTTGGAGCAGTAATAGGGCCAACCCCACAGGATTTTTCTGAGGATTATGTGTGATACTATGTTAAAGGCTTTGTATATGTGGTCCTTTGAAAAACTGTTCCTATTTCTTCACCCTTTTCTGTATCCAGACCTTTTCCTATGTGACTTGGCAGTTCTTCCCACTAAAGGAAAATTTATATCCCTATACTATTTAGGTTGGCCATGTGATTTATTTGACTAAAGGACTGCCTTCAGAGGAATCCCCTATGGGATTTTGCAGCCCCTGACATGAGAAGAATGTGCACCCAGTGGCTGTGCCTCGTTGGTCTGGGTCTCAGAATGAACACACATGGAGCACAACTGAGCCAAACCTGCATAACTCTGAGTGTGTGAATAAATGCCTATTGTATACCATTGAGTTTTGAGCTGGTTTGTCACGCAGCAGTAGGTGACTGATACAACACAGTCCTGGAGTGTGGCTGAGTAATCTGCATTTCCTAGGTCATGCATAATAAAAGAATTTGCAAATAACTGCAGTATCCTTACTGTTCTAACGTCATAACATTTTAAAAACAACCACCTGACATTTACCTTTGAGAGGTGCACATTCACTGCTGGTTGACTTTGTGGGAAACCTGTTCTTTCTTTGAGAGTTCTCAAATTTCCTCTTCTAGGCTTTTGCTCAAAGATTATCTTATCCTCTCTTTCTCCACAGACCTCTTCTAAATAGACTTCCCTTCTTCCCCTTGCCTAGATTTCTCTGCATCTTTCAGTACCAGCCTTAAACCTGACTTCTTCACCAGTCTCTCTTGGATTCTCCAGCCCAGTTGATAGCCTCCTTTTCTGCACACTTGTTGCTCTAGTAATCAACGCCATATAGTTAAGACTAACTCCTTAAACATTTCATGGGTTTCTTTCCTCCTCCAGGCTAAACTGACAACTCCTGGAGGCAGGGGCTGTCTTCACTCCTGTATCTCCCACGATCTCTAACATAAAGAGAGATGTACAGTCAAGGCTTTCGCATCATGTCAGTAGATATTACTCTGTTGACTTCATGGATTTTTAAAAGCTAGCTCTAGTGAAATTGAATATTTCATTACAAGATAAGATTTTCCTTGCGACAAAAGACATGAAACTGCATCTCAAAACAGGAGAAGAGCACTTTCCCTTTCCTTTTTTTTAAGGTGTTCCAACATTGTTCTTATTTGGAGGTAGGGTTTGTGAGTTTCACAGAAACATGGTCATTGTTTCCAAATTGGAAAAAGATTTCTGTTTCCAAAGTCTCACTTATCCCAACTAAATCTGCCCCACCCGCCTTTTCTTTATCTTGAAACATGTAAAGTAACATGATCTTTAGCAGGGTTTCAACATGCGGTTTCAGGGAGTACTAGCAGAATTTCACACCTTTGCCCACAGCTTAAAATGCACGGAGATAATTAAACAGTAAGACGTGCAGCTGACTATGATTCATACACAACTTCTTTCTCCTTTATCTTTCTTTTAATCAGACGGACAATTACTTATGAAAAATGGCACTCAGTAATCATGTAATTTGCTAACCATGATTTTTGAGATTGGGAATAAACATCATTCGAGTGGAATTTTCCTCTAGTCTGATATTGTGATTTAGATTTACTTTACTTTAATAACATCTTAAAAGAACACTGAACTGCTAGACAGTATTCCCTAAAGCTAAGCATGTGTCTACCCCACAACTCAGCACTTCTGAAACTCTTCGGTATATCCAACAGAAATCACAGTGTATATCCACCAACAGATGTGTATAAGAATCCTCACTGAAGCTCCAAACTGGAAACGATCCAATGTCTGTCAACAGTAGAATGGGTCAATAAATTGTAGTCAGGTAGTATATTCATTCAACAAAATGTTATATAACCATAAAAAAAGAATCCAACAGCAAGGATGAATGATATAGACAAGATTGTGAATTAAAAAAAAATAGATGCAAAGGAATAAATTCTGTATTATTCCATTTGTGCCAAGTTCAAGAGAAGGCAACTTTTATCTATGGGAATGGAAGTTAGAATTGTGTTTCTTGAGGCAGGGTAGGTATTGCCTGGGAAGGAGCAGAAGGAAGCCTTTTGGACTTGCTAGAAATGTTCTACATCTTAATCTGCATGGTGGTTATGTTACCAGCTCAGACCAAGGGCTGGGCTGCTTCCTAGGGATCTTGTCAGCGGGAAGGGGGCAGGGTTCTCGCGGGGCAGGTGCAGCTGGGCTGTCCGGGGCTCCAGGTCACGGTGCCCGGCGCAGCATCTCTGCACATGGCCCAGTGAACGGAAGTGTTAGCGCAGCCGTTCTGCACCAGGGGCTCTGGTCTGAAGCGCCGGGTGCAAAGCCTCTGCTGGTGGCACCCTGTGAGCAAGTGAAACTGGACTAAGCACAAAGGAAAAGAAAAAAAGAAATGATTAGACTCTATCTTTTCCTTTTTTAAATCTGTTTTTATACATAGTGGCCAACATTTGTAATTGTCAAACTCCCCAATTTATTCCCTCCCTCCCCCTTTCCCTGGTAAATTACCTAGATTCTATTGTTAATGGGCTCTGCTGGTGACAGTTTCATGGCTGTGTATATTATAAAAACTCATCAAGCTATAAACTATAAATATAGGCATGATATAATAGAAATATATCATACCTCAGTTTTTTTTAAATATTAAAAAAAAGAAAATTTCACCTAGAATTAGAGAAAAATGAATATTTTAAATGCCGGTGTTTATAACTTACCAAGCTTAATTTGGCAAGCCTCTAGGTTTCAGCATAGCATGATATTAAGACAGACAGATGTAACTAGTCGGTGAAGCGTTAAACTGGACATCATGAAACGTGTGTCTGGTGAAAGTTTCAGTGACTTATATACCTCGCCTGGGAGTGGACAAAGGTACCTACAGACCAACAAGGACAAGCCGTTTGACACACTGACTGGCTAAACACCCATCAGTGGTTTGTCTTACGCCATCCTGTCTCCAGATTGACAAGACAGGGTTGGTGCTCCGGCAGGGGAAGCAGGAACAAAGGCAGGCGCTGATGCTGCCGTAACAATGGGTGCCTATTCTCCCCCTGCTCCTGAGAACACCAGTGAACTTGGTCATTGTTCAGCAGCAGCAACCTTGGGGTTTCTCTCACCCTTAACTGTTTGTCATGTGACCTCATCACTCCCTTACCAAGTGATCCTGCCCTGTGTCCCTTGACAATGGAATCCTCCAAACCCATAAACTGTGTCATCGTGACTGACCAACCAGAGGTCACCGCTCCTCACCACCCTCCTTTATCCCAAGCTGTTTGCTCTTATTGTTCATGGAGGAAAAAAAAAAAAAAAAAGAATGAAAGGGAGGAAAGACAGCAATCCAAATGCAGTAATAAGTAGCACAAAAGATTCATTTGTGTAAGGGTAAAGATTACCAGGACTAATAGCTCCAGGGGTTTGGGGAAAGCGGGTCTGATTCACGGAGCCAACAGGGAAAAGTTGAGCACAGACAAATTGCTTGCTACAAAGGGAATACTGTGTGGGAGGGTGTGGAAATAACTATGTTACTTTCTGTGGTGTTTCACCAAGAACCACGAGGACAGCCAGATGTGGCAGAATAATACACCTGTCTCCTTGCCTCTAGACATTGAAAGTTTAGCTTTGGTTCAGGACTAAAAACGGTGTACCAGATTTATCCAATTTATTCAATTTATCAGATTTTACTTCTTGTTGTACTTTTTCATCTCAATGGGAAGGAAAAAACGCTTTCTCGAGAGGTCACACAAACATTTTCTTCAGCTACTTTCTTGAGTCCTAGCATCTTATGAGAATTTATTCTCCAAAAAGTGACCTGGAGACATTATCAGATCTTTACTAAGTTTTCTAGATTAATGCTCTGGAGAAATGCTTAAGAGCAAGGGTTAAAACAAGAAGGGTATGCTGGTTAATGTTTAGTTAATATTAATATCTCCCTTGACATAAACCCTCTGGATAAAAAAGAGGAAATTATTTTTTCTACCATTCTTTTTACATTGTTATTGTATTTAAAATACTAAATGAATAGAATTGCATGGAAAGAAAAGTAAACAACACATGAAATGAGAACATGGTCCAGTGATCTTTTCAAACTGGTTTGGGGGGGAAAAGCCTCTGCAAACTAAATCTTTTTTTTTAACTGAAGAATAGTCTAGTTGACAATGTTGCGTCAATTTCTGGTGTACAGCATAATGTTTCAGTCATATGTATCCATACTATGTATTCCTTTTCATATACTTTTTTATTATAGGTTACTATAAGATATTGAATATGGTTCCCTGTACTATACTGTAGAAACTTGTTATTTATCTATTTTTATACAGTAGTTAGCATCTGCAAATCCTAAACTTCCCAATTTATCCCTTCCCACCCCCTTCCTCCCCACCCTGCTCACAGTAACGTTAAGATTGTTTTCTATGTCTGTGGGACCTAATTAATCTCATAAGCTTTTGCACAGCAAAGTAAACTATAACCAAAACAAAAGGACAACCTACGAAACAGGAGAAAATTATTGCAATGATGCAACTGACAAGGGCTTAATTGCTAAGTCTTCGTCCCAACATCATTTATTTTAACAGTTCTACAATTAAGATAGATGTTTGAAAACTGCCAGACACATGAGCCTTGTCCCATTGTTTCTAACACTAAGCTAAGAAACGTTTCAGTGCACAGAAAGGGACGTGCTGACCTTATCATCAGAAGGTCACTCACATAAATTACTGTCTTACCTGCTGACGGGAATCAGCATGAATCTTACCCAGCCTCTCTTAGTAACTATCTGATCAAGAACAAGCAAGTAACTTAAGTACACAGGAATCGTGAAAGCATTTAAGAATTATCAAGGAAAGCTGAGAATCATTTTTTTCCCCCAGTGCATTTTGCCCCAGGGTTGGAAGCATCCCATAAACAGCCACATGTTTAACAGAAGAAGTTAAATGTTCAAGGGCACCATCATCTGACTTAGAACATTCCATCTTC